>NC_140080.1:32719260-33236760 GCF_964194135.1 Talpa europaea
TGACTAAGCATCGCAGAAACTGAGGTTCACCCCTGAAGGTTAGAAGCATCTCCAATTTGGGAACAGCACAGCTGATTCACCTATAAATGACATGGAATTGTGGATGACAGTGAAAAACAGGTGAGGGAGTATAACAGTACATTTTACGTACCCCAAACACACACACACACACACACACCATTTTATAGCTGAGGGGGAGGAGAGGGAAAAAGGAAAGAGGTTGGGCCTGGAGGAGATACAGTCTTATAACCATGGCCAGTTGAAAGCTATGAAAGACTCTGAAAGAAAACACTCCTTTGAACAAGAATTGCAGAAATAACACGAGGGCCAAGATATAGAGCAAGTGAGAAAAGATGAAAGGAATAGAGATCAACACTTAGCCCAGAAAAGACTGAAGAGAGGGAAATGAGAGAAGTGAGAAGAGACTTAATAAAGATTTCTGAGCCCAAAGAAAGGTGCCTAAGAGAACCACTCTCTGGTCTACCAAAAATCACATCCCGGTACTGGAATCTTCAAATACCTGCCTTGCTGGGTTATAGCCAAAATTTTTGCATTGAAAGGGGAAGGGGGAAGGAGGTTTTACTAAAAGTAGACTTCTATATAAATTTAAACATAAATTAAAAACTACCACCAGAGACAGGATGGTCACTAACTATATAGCAAGTTAGGGCACTCACATTAAAGTAAAAGCAAGAGTGACCAAATACCTGAGTTAGCCACAGGCAGCTCTTTAAAAGAGAGAGCTGACAAGGAGGTCTAGTAGACCTCATTCGAGAGCTTCATAAATAATGACAAGTCAATACTATCTAAGATAAGAAAACCGAGTGCTTAGAGAAGAGGAGAAAGAGAGCCTTGGAAATGAGTGGCAGGGCTGTACCTCTCAAAAAACAAGAAAAGAAGCCTATCTCTGCATGCTCTTCCCTCTCAAGACACCCTCTCCTGCTTAGACCCATGCCTGGGATTTTATCCTGGACCAGGTCTTTGAGGACTAATGACATTTAGAATCCAAACATTTACAAAGTTACAGGAGTCCCACTTTCTCCTTATTCCAGAGACATTGGGGCATTTCCCTCACAAAGCAAAGAAAAAGGATTCTGTAGGCCTCACCAGGTGGGCACCGCAGCATTGAGCATCCCCACTCCACCTCCCACAGGCCCTGCAGCTCCCTAGGTTACTGACCATCTGTAAGGGCAGCAGTGCAGGGCCTCACTAATACCACTAATATTTGCCATAAAAAACCAGGACACAGCCAAAAAGATGCATTGTCCCCTCCAATCTCTCTACGTCAAACTGTGCTACTCACTCACACTCTGTGAATTCATTTCTATCTGGCCATTGTCAGTTTGTCAATTTTTGCCTAATGCCCTTTACTGAGAACTTCGGTTTATACTGCAAAAACTGTCCATAGTAAATCAGAGAGATAAATTTACCACATCCTGGTGAGCTTTTATGTTTTATTCCAAGCAATTGCTTGTTTCGTTATAACAGAAAACTTAAAAATCAATGCCCAATGCACATCAGCCACAACTCCCCTTTTCAGTAACAAAATGCCAGGAAGAAAGAGTCACATAAAACAAAGCTGGGAAAAAAACAACTTCTCAAAAAATTCCAATTAAGTAAGGGGACAGGGGTGAGGGACACTTACTAAGCAATGAACAAAAGAAGTCATTTATTGATTACATTTATTTACAGAACAAAGCAGTATGAATGTACACAAGTGAATAATAACAAAAGCCACCCTAATTCACACACTCATACATTCAATGAAACTTTGATCATCTACTCTATGCTAGACACTATTCCTACCGCGGGGATTACAGCTATGAACATGACAGGCGTGGTCCCTGTTCTCACAGCACTCACCTGGTGAAGGGAAAACAAAGTAAAGAAGCAGCAAAGAAACAAGGAAAATGTTAGATGACTATGTTACCGTGACATGAGTAGTAACTTCCTAAGAAAGGAAGGACTTTTTTCCTCAGTAGCAGCAGAACTCAGATCTGAGGCACAAGGAGTCAATCAGCCAGTGTGAGAACACTCCAGGCAGAGAGCATACAGCTCGAGCCAAGGTCCTCTGTATGACAAGCAGAAAGGAGGTGACTGTAGCCAGAACACTGAGGGCAAGGGGGAGAGTGCAGGAAATGCAGCTGCCAATGAAGGTGCATGGGGATCTATTCATGAAAGGTCTGTAGCTAGGGTAGGGGCTTGGACATTCCTGCAGGTATGACAGGAGACCGGAGACCTGATGCACGAGTCAAGTGCTCCTTAAGAACTTACTGAGGGAAGTTAATAACTGACTTCAAGATGCAGGCTGATTTTTTTTTAATTGTGGTCACAGGAGTTTAAAATAGTTTAATTTCCCGAGAGAAATGATTGCTTTCTACATCTATCAGTTATTGAATGTATACTTTGTGCAGGGTATTATGGGGTGTGTGTGTACAATGTAATCTCACCCAACAATATGAGTAGATATTATCTTTTCCATTTTAAAGATGAGGACACCAAAGCTCAGAAAGGAAGGAAATGGGGCCTCCCTGGTGGCACAAGGGTTAAGACACTGCCTGTGAAGGCTGTCCGCAGCCTCTGCAGCAGGAGTTCGATCCCCGGCCAGGGAGCTACCCACATGGAGCAGCAGACCTCTCCTATCTCGCCCGCTGCTCCCCTCAGCAGTGTATTTCAGTCAGTCTGCCTGTTCTGTTCCCCACTCTATCTCTGGTGAACCCTCTCAACCCCACACCTCTGGCCTGTACCCCAGCTCTTGTATGTATAAATAATTTTTTTTTAAATACTCTCGCTAACAAGTCAAATCCAATTTCACTGCCCCATGATCTTAATCAGCCCTTCTTAGCACCTATGGTCCCATGTAGTGGCTACTCTCCCTGGTGACTTCTCCCCTTGGTGGGATTTAAATTCTTTGAAGACATTATAATCCTCACCATTCACTGATCACCAACCATATCACAACCACATCTCATTTCATCCTAACTATCCCGACAGGTAGGTATCAGTACATCCTCAGTCACATGAGGAAACTGAGTCATGGAAATACCAGAACAAGGTAAAAGACTAACAATTAGCAAAAGTGGAATTCCATTTCTTCCTGCAGTACACCCAGCTAAATGGTTAGTAAATGAAGGATCAGACATATAAACTCTTCATGGCAACCTCGTCCCCAAGAGTGCAGAAGAAAGCATGCACACAAGGCCGGGGCTGACCCTCGTAGACCCAGCTCTAGACATTCATAAGCTCCAATTCCGAGACCTCCCCTACCAAAGAAATCAAATGAATCAAAATAACCTTGCCCAATACTATTCCAAAACAAAAGTTACCCCCCAGACTATTGGGGAGTATTTTATTTCAATAACTTGGTACCAAACCAACCTTTACAAAAAATGCTGCCCAGCTTTTTTTCATGGTCTCTTTTATGTGACCCATCTTACTTGTATTTTAACAGCAACAACAGAGTATTTTAAAGGCCAAACAAGAGGACCCAAGGATGTTCACAACCAGAAATGGAGGCTCATAAGACAGCAAAAAGAGAAGGCTGCTCCAGATGGTGCAGCCCTAGCAGGAAGTAGGGCTACCTCATGGAGAGCTAGCACACCCTCAAAAGGCAGAAGCAGAAAGGAAATAGGGAGTACTGAATGCTGGGGGCCAAGGAAGAAGTAGCCCAGAGGAAGAGAAAGTCACCAAGTGGACATCTGATGTAGATTCCATCTAGGAGACTCTCTAGGGGGTCTTCTCATTTTGCTGAAGGATGGCCACACAGGAGGAGACAAACAGCAGAAAAGGAAACTACAAGACAGTACCTTAAGGCCAGGATCTTATCTTCATACCTGTCTTTCCCCAGCATGGAACTCAGCACATAGAGACCTGTAAATACTCAGCAACAAAAAAAGCTAGCCAGATTAACCACTTTTTATTCAGTATTTACCATGTGAAGGAATGTAAGCACTTTTCATATATCCTCACTGATACTTCACAATATCCCTGTAAGGTAGCTGTATTAAAAAAAAAAAAAAACCTATCAGAAAAGTGAGGTAACTTATCCCCACTCTCATAGATAGTAAGAGGTGAAGCCAAGATTCTAAATAATGCCCAAGTCCACGGGCCATGCATGCCCTTAACTACTGAGCAGCATGGCCTCCCAGCTAAGTACAGGCACTGCAGGCAAGATCAGAGTAGGGATGAAAGGGTTCTCAGAAGTCTAGGGTCCGGAACCTCTGACCACACACTCAACATTTGGTCTGAAAGTGTGACTCGTGACCCAGGCTTCTTTACACCATGGGCGCCTCTTGTGCCTCAATCTCCCTGGCTACACAGTGAGAAGAACTACAGCTCATTTCCCACCCTCCAGATTTTGTCTGGTGCCAAGAGAGAACATTTCATATCTACAGCAACCAGAGCCGAATGTCACACAAACTGCAGGTGCTGGCTTTGCTAACTTGGCACATCACATCTCAGGGAGCTGCCCATGTCAGTGGCTTAAATGGTCCAAGGTGAAAGGAGTAGCCCTCACCCAGCAGTGACAGGCAACAGAGGGATCGTGAGACCAGAGGTTGCAAAGGCTTCTGTAGCTGTCAGATGTTAACAACCAACAAGCCTGAGACCTCCAGGTCTATTTCTGAAAAGGTGGAAAGATGCCAAATGTCAGTACCTTCAGTCACCATGTCTGCTGAATGGTCAGGTAGCCCCAAAAACATACTGTGGGAACAAAGACCTGACTCAGGAAATAAGCAACACTTCAGGAGTTGGTCTCAATATTACCATTAAGCTGGCTAAAGAAAAACAAGCAACCCATTACAGCAATGTTCCTTGTCTGATGGTCTTTTCTCATCAAAATCCATCCACTGTACTTGCTGAGAGGATGACAAGTCACACTGCTAATCCAATAAGCTAGTCACCACAACCACCACTAACAACCCTCCAAAGGCTTCCCCCACTCCAGGTAAACACAAAACACCTTGCCATGGCGGTCCTTGCCAGTTTCTCTCACGTGAGGAACTGAGACTACATCTCAGGGCTTACCACAGCATCTCTGATATAACAGATGTTCCATACATGTTTGTTGACTGAAATAACAAAATTCAGAGAGAAGGGAAATGAATTACATTCCTTCACAGGGTAAATACTGAATAAAAAGTGGTTAATCTGTCCAAATTAATGGTTCTGCTTAGAGATGCCTTGTGACCTTAAGCAAAACTATGCTTTCCTCTTCCCCCAGCCTTTTTCCCACATTTCTTATAGAAGTTACCTTCTATGTCCTGCCATTCTTCAGGGAGGTGGTAGTCATAGCAATAAGCTGGCCTACAGCCAAAAATAGTCTAAAAAGATATCACCTTGTCTGAGTGCTCCAGGATTCCAAAATAAAAGTCCACCAAAAAGGCCCAGGCAGACAGAAATACAAAAACCTATGCCCAGTAATAAGAATGAACCAAACAATTAGCAGCCTCTGCAAGTGCTCCCCAGAGGCAGACAATGCCCCCAAGGGAACCATCCAAGTAAAATGGGAAGGAATGCAAGGTTACAGTGGGCTGAAGCAGAAAACAGGTGTACTATTCCCTGAAGGGATTTAAACCCTACCTTAACTCCTTGGATTAAGCAGAAATGTACCCCAACATTCAATATCAAAGTCTCTCCTGATAAGGCAGCTTCAGAAGAGGTCTACAGATGGAAGCAACATCAGCACCTTAAGAAGCTCACAGAAAGTTCTAATCAAGGCCAAAATTCCCTGCCGAAACAGAAAGATCTTGTCCCTGACAACTTACTGTACAGGGCAGGCAGGATGGAGTTGGGAGAGCAGAAGCACTTACTGAACACTGCTTAGTAGCAGACACATAGTGATAGGTACTTCAAAGACAGTGCTGTTAGAGAAATGGATAAGCACATGACGCAGACAGGTAAGGCTGGCATGGTTAAATAACTAGTCCAACAGCTACTAGATGGAAAGGTCAAGAGTAAATCCAAGTCTACCTGATTCCAAAACTCTTTCTCCTACCCCAGTGCTTTCTTTGTGCATCATCTATGAGCACAGTCCTGCTCCTCACCCTTTCACCACTACCTTCCCAACCAGGAGGGGGATGCAGAGGCAAGCTCTCTACATGAGCAGACTGTCTTCCACAAGCACAGACCACCACAATCGACATGTTCCTAACTGAGACATGCCACCACATTCTAGGTAAAGAGCATAGTTTGCTGCAGGGAGGGGAGTTCATCAACTATAGCTACCGGGATTATGCAGGATTTCCTAAAAATGCCAAATGGGCCCACCGGGACGAAGTCTCTGCCCTTCCTAGAACCCACGGCTGCCAAGTGATGGGATGGTAATGCTGCACCCAATGCACCTTCAAAAACAAATAGTGTGTGCTCCACCACACCATGCAAAAGACAGTACCTGCAGGGCAGACAACCCCAACTAAAGTCTCTATAGCTCCTCTAGCTGTTCAGAGAGGGTAGCAATTCCATACCTGAATCATCTGCATCCACACAGCATTTCCTGCAAGGTTAAGCACTGGTTCATTGTGCTGTAGTTCAAGGTTAACCCTTCCCCCTGCACTCATTTCAGGATCTGCCTCTTATCAAAAGCAATGCCAGCTGATTATTATAATGATAACTATTATGCCATTATAATAACATTATTGCACTTTTTTCCTGCACTTGACATCTGTTGGCTGATAGGTTTAACTGGTACATAAGCAATAATTACAGTGTTCTCTTCTTTCCAACCAACTCTCTAGTGTGACTCTTAAAGTTAAATCCAACTGCAGCAAACACCCGGTCTCAGCAGCAATGGGAAGCATGGCTCTCCTGGGCTCAACCACCATCCTTTCAGTGGTCACAGAGCCAGAAACAGAGGCCCAACTAGACCCCTAAGTGTTGACACACCTCTGCTCCTGGGAAGGCAACGGATTTTGGGGAACCACTGACCAGCAAGCAATTTATTCTTGAAAACTCCAACTGGGCTGGAGGAGTCATACACAGGCCTCAGTGTAAGAGAGGAACAAGCTGTATCAAATCACAATGCCATACACCACAGCAAGAGAAAGAGAGAAAATACATTTCTCCACTGGGAGTTCTCAAATAAATGCTTCCCAGAGAGCCATTCTGCCTGCTTCCCAACATACACTTCTTGGCAACTGCCAGTAAAATCGGCAACAGTGAGAAAAGGGGGGAGCTGAGGGCCCCATTTTGAAGCTGAGAAATTCAACCAGACTGCTGGGCCTCCTTTATGCAGGGCCCACTAGGGGCCAGGATGCAGTCTCCAGTTCAAAGAGGAGAATCAAGTCTGACCTCCTGTCTGTCAAAGCCCCTGAATCTACAAGTCGCACTATTTATAATAAACAAGGCAGAGAAAGACGTGAGCTTCTATGACTGCAGAATATCAATATGCCTGCATTACATATTAGCCTTGTTAAAGTAAAGGCAACCCATAGGGCAGTTACATAAAAAAGCACACATGATAAAATAAACCCCACCAGGAGACCCGGCCTGGCCTGCTTTCTTCTCTACCCTGTAATACATAGGGCTTTTTTTTTTTTTTTTTAAGGCGGAGAGGGGGCGGAAGGTTATTTGAATTTAAATTACCAGTGAACACTATAATCTGTGTGCAAAGAGAAAAGGAACATTCAAGAGTGCCAAGCACAGGCTCTTGGGACATGTGAGGCCGAGGCAGTAGTAGCCTGCGGGGTTTTCTCCTTCAGCTTCAGCACACTGCTCTCATCGCCTAGGAGCAGGCAAGCCAGCAGGCAAGGCCCCGACAGCACAAAGGGACTCTGTCCTCTAGGTCTAGGGAGAAGATTGCCCTCTCAGAAGGATATCAGTGTGAAGCAACAAAGAATATACAAGACCAGTCATCCACAGAAGGAGCCTACCTCAGCGGCACTGGAAGAGGTGTTGCTAAGGACAGGGACCTCATCTGTCTCATGACCACTATATTTCCATGGCAGGCAGTACCGGACACACAGTGGGTACCTGCCAATTTAGCGGGGAACCAGAAAGACGCCTTATGTTGGAACAGACTGACAAGAGTTAGGCTCTGTTCCCACTGTAACCTGTTGTTTTAAAAAAAAAAAAAAAAAAAAGGGGGGGTTAGGCTATGCTCTGCAAAGGATACATAAAAGGGAACCTAGAAAATGGGTTCTCCAGTATATTCCTGGTGCCCTAACAGACTGGCAAGTGTATTTTGACCAGACTATAGATACAGACCTATACAGATAACGCTGAGGAAAGGAGAAGGGAATATAGGAACAAAACAGTTACACGTTTCCCCTACTATGCAAAATAGAACATCCCCATGATTTGGCAGGTTATTTTTAAGAATTGGGAATGCTATTACCATTAATTAATAAAGAAAATTTTCCCAGACCCAAAAAACAACCTACCAAATAGGAATGTTCTGCTTTCAGACAATAGGGTAAGGGTTTGGGGAGGTGGACCTGAACCTACTGTTCATATGGTTTAATCTGGGTGTAATTCTGTAAACCTCATACAGATTTAAGAAGTAACATAAAAGGTAAAAAGTTAGGGATTTCTGCTTGGCCCTTAGAAGTAACTGAGCCTTCCCTCCATGGTGCTTACAGGGAGCTTCCAGAGACCTTCCCTACCCATGTCATCAGAGCGGCAGAGTACAGAGGGCAAGATAATTTTCAGTGTTGTATTCTCAAAACACTAGTGATGAGGATCAGCCAGGTTTCCAGTGGAAGTAAATACTCTGAACCTCGAGCAAAGCTAAGTAATACTGAAACACACTGTCTCACAGGGGGTTCTGCCTATTCTGCCTCCCACACGAAGGCTTTCATCAGTTAAAAGTTGTTTTCAATGCTCAGAGAAGCCAATTCACCCAGGTGCGCAACAGCTGCCGGGGAGACCTGTGGGAAGGGGCCACCCGGCAAAGGCAGGTTGTGCATGGTGAGGAGGGTCTCCCCAGAGGGCCCGACATGCCAAGCCATATGTTCTCAGGATATTAATCCAAACCCATCTCGCGCACTTTACAATGTTTACTCTCCCTGGGATGTGGAGCATTAAATTATATCCAAGGACTACACAAGTCCTTCCAATTCTATTCCACACTTACTTCTTTGCTAAAAAGATTTGTAACCTGGAAACAAAGCCTTCAGCCTAATAGCAGCAAAGAATAGGAAACCAAACTGTTAATGCAAGATTCCCCGAAAGATATCTCTCCAATGGAGACTTACTTCACCCCATCTAAACTGGAGAAGCCTATTAGTGATCCCTTTATCCAGAGAAGACAGGCCTACCCATCTGAGAGGAAGGCTTGAACCAAAAGAGGTAACATCACAGCTCCAATCCTGTCCCAAGTGAACAGCTCTGGAAACTCAAGAGAATTCCCAAGAGAGAAGACTGCCTCACTACCACAAGAACTAAGAGGGGCCTCCTTGGTGGCACAAGGGGTTAAGCACCGCACTATGAAGCAATCCGCAGCCTCTGCAGCATGAGTTCAATCCCCGGCCGGCGAGGGAGCAACCCACATGGCACAGCAGACCTTTCCTGTCTCCCCCGCTGCTCCTCTCAGCAGTGTATTTCAGTCAGTCTGCTTGTTCTGTTCCCCGCTCTGTCTCTGGTGAATTCTCTCACCTCCCCACATCTCTGGCCTGTGCCCACCTCTTGTATGCATAAATAAATAAGTCTTTAAAAAAAAAAAAAAAAACTAAGAGAAAGGGTCATGGGTATGAAGTAAAGCTACCTGAGTTAGTTATCGCTCTCCCCAATTAGCTCTAGGACCCTAAGAAAAACATTTAGACACTCCAAACTTCAATTTCAGCTCTGAAAATTGTAGGGATCAAATAATGTGTATTTGAAAGCCTTTTAAAAACAGCAAAGTGTTGGGCCTCCCCGGTGGCACAGCGGTTGAGCACTGGGTTGCGAAGCTGCCCGCGGCCTCGGCGGCGCCGGTTCGATCCCCGGCTGCTCCCCGGCCACCGGAGGAGGGTCCCACATGGTGCGCAGACCTCTCCTGCCGCCCGCTGCTCCCCTCAGCAGTGTACTTCGGTCCTTCTGCCTGCTCTGCTCCCCGCTCTGGCTCTGGTGAATTCTCTCACTCTCCCGCACTTCTGACTGTACCCAGTGCATGTATAAACAAAACAAGCAAGCAAATAAATAAATAAATAAAAACATGCCTCTATAAAAAAAAATAAAATAAAATAAAATAAAAACAGCAAAGTGTTGAACATACTTTAGGCTTGACTGTTACTCTAAAGACCCCCGGGTTAAAGACCCCCGGGTGAGAAACCTTAAGATACTTCTGAAAAGTCCAGAGATGAGGTTGCCCAAGATGCAATCTACAATGACTGGGTCCAAGCATTTGCAAAGAAACCCACACTTCAGGAATAATGTGAAGACAGAGTAGAATCTGAAGAGATTACAGTAGGCTGCACTCAGGTACAATTAAAAAACAGTAATTAATGCACATGGTTCAAATTCCAAACAGCAGACAAAGTATAGAGTGAAAAGTACATTTCCCTCCTGCCCTATTCTGCAGTCATCCAGAGACAACCACTCTTTTCAGTTCTCATGTATTCTTTCAGTGATGTTCCACATCAGCTAGTTTCTGCCTCTGATGGAGATATTTCTAGTACAGCACGCTCAGAGCCAGGACATAACAGGATACAAGCAAGCATAGCCAAGGACACTAAGGTACCATGAAAAGAACGGGAGTCAGAGGATTAGAAAGCCCCTTGCAAAAGGTTCCATGGAAGTACAGAATTCCTCCTGGCCATTCTACTACTTTGCCCTTTTCCCCTGACCAGATTTAGGCAATGATTTTTTTTTTTTTAAGATTGATTTATTTATGCATACAAGAGCTGGGGTACAGGCCAGAGGTGTGGGGGCGGGGGTGAGAGGATTCACCAGAGACAGCGTGGGGAACAGAACAGGCAGATAGACCGAAGTACACTGCTGAGGGGAGCAGCGGGCAAGATAAGAGAGGTCTACTGCGCATATGGGTTCTTCCCTGGCTGGCCGGGGAGAGAACTCTTGCTGCAGAGGCTGCAGAAGCTTCATAGGTTGCATCTTAACCCCTTGCACCACCAGGGAGGCCCATAGGCAATGATTTTGTGCAATGTTTTCCTCTCAGTTGTATTTGTTCACCCAAAGCTTCTTCTCAAAGAGGGCATTAACCAGAATTATCTCTAGACCCTCACACTGTGCCACCCTGACCACTAAATCCTTAGTAGTACACAGAAGCTAGACCAACCATCAAACCTGCCTCAGTGGAATCTGTGCAAAAAGGAAAAAAAATCACAGAAGTCCAGGTAACTAGCCTTGTAGGGACAGAACAGGAGAGATGAAGCTCAGACCATAGAGGACACTCTCAACCAGAGCTCCCTCTCACCTAAACTCCAGCTTAAGCTCAAAGATCACAAATGGATAGCCTATAGGGCAAATCTGGACCACAGATGTGCTTTGATAGTTTCTAAGACGGTCACATAAAGCCTGGATTTCTGGCTTCTCATGTAGTATGAAATGATGAGGCCACTAGAGCCACATCTAACTATGATAATGATAGGGTGAGTGGCAGCTGCCCCCATGCAGTTTGGCTCACCATTGTGTTACTTTACACGGACTGTTCTCTACCTGACCTTGAAAATATCTGAGTTGGAAATCCCTGGCCAATGACTGACAGAGGAGACTGATGAACTGGTAGGCACATCAATTGACTAACAGCAAGACTCCTGAATTCACAAGCATTTATTAAGTATCATCTACGTGCCAGTAACTGTGCTGGGGGCTGTGTACACAGAGTATTGAGGAGTGTAAAATCCACCCTAGAGGAATTTCTAACCCTGCTGGCAAGACTTCCTCCAGAGAATCAGACTGTATTACACATACAAAGGACTTTAGGAATTGAACATGCCAAACTCATGAACATGCTGGGAATCGAAGAATGCTTCAGGGAAGAATTGAGATTTGAACAAGATTGTTGCTGTTCCTCAGACTTTCCCATACTCAGTCAATGAATCCAAGTTACATACAGCATTATGTAGGAGACAGAAAATACAATCCATGTCTTTGAGAAGCTCTTATAGAGGCAAAGCAACTAACCAGGATAAAGTATGCTAAAATCTATAATCAAAGTGTTGCTATGGGGACCAAATGAGGATGTATCAGGCAAGGCTTTCTGAAGAAGGCAGCTCTGCAGCATCAGGTAGGAAACTATGGAGGTGTACTGGGCAAAAGAATTGGCAGAGACACAAACATGTGTAGGGGACCACATGGACCAGTTTTATCAAGAGCAAAAGGCACATGTGGGTAATGATAGAGGATATTAATTAAAGTGGTGGGACAGGGAGATACCATCCCAGGCTTGAACACCAGCAGTCAGTGGGTGCCTCAGAGGGGTTCTAAGTATGAATATTCTCTTATCAGCACTGTATTTAGGAAGACCCCCAAGAGGCAGTGGTACATAATGTCATGGAGAGATGTGAAGAAGATAGGAAGTGGAACCAGTTATAATTCAGGAGTCAACTACAGGAAACTGGGAGCCATAAAACTGGGCGCAAAAGATACTGCAGATGCTTGCCCCCAAAATTTAAGACAATGGCATTTCTCTTAAAATGTTAAATTTTTGAGCCTCCCTGGTGGTGCAGGAGTTCAAGTCTCAGCATTATCAAGCTATCGCCAGCCACTGTGGCATGAGTTAGATCCCCAGCCAGGAAGGTGACCCACATGGCGCAGCAGTTATCTCCTGTCTCACCCACTGTTCCCCTCAGGAGTATATTTCAGTAGATCCTCCTGTTCTGCTCTCCCCTGTCTCTGGTGAATTCTCTCACCCCCCCGCAGCTCTGGCCTACACCCCAGTTCTTGTATGCATAAATAAAATAAAATGTTAAATTCTTTTATAACCAATTCACACCAATCTCCCCTCAAAATAAAGGGGTTTTGTCCTATTTGTTTCACTCAAAGCATAGGCAACAGTTACAGTGTTCAAGTTAACCCCCCCCCCCCAAAGCTTTCTTTTTTGACTCACTTAAAGATTAACAGAATGGAAGGTAGTAGCTTCCGGAGTTTTTTCCCCACGCCCATTCTCATTGCTACACTGAACCAGTTGTAAATCTCAAAGGGAAAGAGTGTCAACTTGAGCACAAAATCCAGGTTACTGTACCTGACTGTGCCTCCCTGACCTAGCACAAGGACTAGAAAATGGGCATACAAATCAGATGAAGGCCGTGGCAGAGGTCAAAGTTCCTTAATGAGCTAACTGTTTCGTGTCTGGCTGAAGAGCACCAAGAGTCAGGAACACACTGATAAAGGGCCTGAGGCAGGCCCTGGACCAGTCAGCCCTGCTCCATTAAAATTCCATGTCAGACCACTGCCCAAAAGAACAGGGTATGCCAGTGCCAGCAGTCAGTTAGAGAACACCTCAGAAAGGTGAGGACTGAGATGAATAAGAGTGTAGAGGAGCTGCAAAGTTCCTTGTTATTCAGGACACTTAGTAATTCAGCATAAGTTAGCTGTGACCATTACAATGAATAATCAACCAACCCACAACAAAGACAGACTCTATGATGGTTAAGATGAAACTCGCTTGGTCAGTCTAACTTACCCTCTAGCCAACGCTTGGGTCACAAACTAGAAACTGCAGCTGTTTTCAGTACTAGTGATAATCCAGAGCACTTATGCCGGAGGAAGCGATTTTCCTATATATTCTCTCCTCTAATATACTGGTGGCCCTAAAAAAGATATGCGGTCCATTTCACTTCTCTGGAGCTCTATTTTATCTTTGGTAAAATAAAAGCCCATCGAATACAAAAGTAGCTACTACTATTCCCATTCAACAGATCATGAAGTGAAGGTTTATAGAAAATAACTCGTTCACAAAGCTAGTAAGCAGAGAACAGAGTATAAAACCAAGGAGCTGACTCCAAAATCTTTTTAAACTATTCTGATATACGGTTCATTCCTTCAATCTCTCTCTTCCTCTCTTTTTGAAAGAGACGTATTAAAGGTTTTTGCTTGGGCCATCAGATAAGGTTCACTGGTACATTGGCCCCATTCTTTACAGACACACAGCAATCTGGCCAGAGCACTATTTATTGTTTCTGAAACAGGGGGCTGTTTAAATCTCTTTCCTCTGGGGTAAGAACAAGAGGAAACACACTACAGCATGAATGAGAAAAATCAGCACAATAGCCAAAACCCTCCACAGTGAGGATTACAAAGTAACAGACAAGAGAGTCGGTAGAGAAGGGCCCTCTCTGGATTTTTAACCGTAATAGCATCTCACAAAGCTTTCAGTAATTCCAACAACTCCTAGGACTACCCTCTGTGAGCCCTCTGGCTTAAGTCTCAGCTCTGCTAATATACTGGTGGCCCTAAAAAAAAGATATGTGGGGCCTCCCCAATGGTACAGCAGTTGAGCGCTGGGCTGAGAAGCTGCCCGCAGCCTCTGCAGAGCCAGTTCGATCCCCGGCCACGGGCGAGGGTCCCACATGGTGCGCAGACCTCTCCTGCTGCCCACTGCTCCCCTCAGCAGTGTACTGTCAGTCTGCCTGTTCTGCTCCCTGCTCTGGCTCTGGTGAATTCTCTCACCCTCCCGCGCTTCTGACTACCCAGTGCTTGTATAAATAAATTTTATTTATACAATTTTATCTTTGGTAAAATTTGAAGCTCAATTTTATCTTTGGTAAAATAAACGCCCATTGAATGCAAAACTGAAGCATTGGGTAGTGACAGAACTAGAAGGGTATCTCCTGACTCTTCGTTCAACCAAGAAACTATGAACAGTCATATCTTGGATTGAACCAGACACGACCCTGTGTCTATGTAGTTTTCCTACGAGGAAACTAACAGGAAAGACCCCTGTAATGATCTCTTTCAGCCCCAAAACGTCATTGACTTTAGATGTTAGTAACAGGACCCATAGATGGAGACTTTGGTTCCTGAATACAAACATCCCATTCCCATGAGTATTAGATGGGGAGGGTCACAAAAATTAACCTGAAATACCTTGCTTAGGTGGTCCCTTGAGCTTCCAATATCTACTACCCACCAGATTCAAAGCATGACCAATCAGTGTTGTCTGTATTGACTGTCCTATTTTATATTACTTACGCAGAACTGATATCTGCTAGTTTTCTGGAGTTTAGTCAAATGGCTGCTGCCTTCCTTGGGAAACTCACCGAAATGAGAGGCATAAGCCTGAAATTATTTCAGGGGTAGAGAAACGTCCATTTAAAAATGCACTGGCAAGGCCTCCCTGGTGGTGCAAGGGATTAAGATGCAACCTATGAAGCTATTCGCAGCCACTGCAACATAAATTCGATCCCCGGCCAGGGAACTACCCACATGGCGCAGCAGACTTCTCCTGACTCGCCCACTGCTCCCCTCAGCAGTGTATTTCAGTAGATCTGCCTGTTCTGCTCCCCAGTCTGTCTCTGGTGAATCCTCTCACCACCCACCCCCCCACACCTCTGGCCTGTACCCCAGTTCTTGTATGCATAAATAAATAAATCTTTTGAAAAATGCAATGGCACCCTTGCACAGCTTGGGCCACCCTGTCCAGGGTTCAGGGCCAGTACCTGGGGAATGACCAGGGGTCGGCAAGCTAAGACATGCACTCTGCTCCAGCTGGCCCCATTGCTCTCTGGAGGCCTGACACTTGCAGCATTCCAAAATGGCTAAGAAGTTGGACAAAGGCAGTCAAACACTACACCCTGGAAGAGGTCCAGAAGTACAACCACAGGAGGAGTACCTGGTTGATCCTGTACCACAAAATATATGATTTGACCAAATTTTTGAAGGAGCCTTTTGGTGGGGAGGAAGTCTCAAGGAAACAACTTGGAGGTGATGCTACTGAAAACTCTGCTGCACCTCCCCCTGCAGTGACCTTTAGGGCTAACCTTCCCTAGGTCCGGCTGGGGCTGGGCAACCAGCGCGCAGGGGGAGAACAGCAAAACCCTACCTGCTGCACCTCCCCCCGCAGTGATCTTTAGGAATGGCTTTCGCCACGGTCCCTAGATCCGGCTGGGCAACCAGCGCGTGGGGGGAGAACAGCCTGAAGCAGAGAAAGTTCAGCGGGAGTTCCCTGAAAAAGCAGAAGCTTATCAAACGATAACGACCACCAAGAACCACTACCAGAATGCTAAAAATCTTATCCCTCTTCCTAGAACTACAAACTTTAATCCCTTATTTGTCTTTCTAAACTTCCTTCTTTCTTCTATAATGGTCATTGCTTGTTATGTAGATCACCTCCCTGATAGTGATAGACTGAGCCCATGAGCAAGCTAATTTCCTTGATATTCATTCCTGTGCTTTTGGAAAACATATATATACTGGTCACAAACTTAAAGAAAATTACACTCAGATTTTCACTCTTGAAGTGTGTCTGTTTGTCATTTCTTTCGCCGACTCCCTGACCACCCTGCACGCTTCTCTCAACCCTGAGGTGGCCTCATCGTCTACTGCTGTGCTGGTCTGCGGCATCTGAGGATGTCAGGCACTCTATAAACACCAAAGAATCATACAAGACATTTATCATTGGAGAGTTTCACTCAGATGACAGCTGAAATATAGCCATACCTTCAGAAAGTCTGATATTACTGTTCATTCTAATTGAGCTGGTGGACCAACTGGGTGATCCTATCCATCTCCATGGTCCACATCACTTCTATTTTTTTTTTTTAAGATTTATTTATTTATCCAGGCACTGGGTACAGTCAGAAGTGGGGGAGGGTGAGAGAATTCACCAGAGCAGGGAGCAGAGCAGGCAGAAGGACCAAGGTACACTGCTGAGGGGAGCAGCGGGCGGCAGGAGAGGTCTGCGCGCCATGCAGGACCCTCATCCGGTGGCCGGGGAGCAGCCGGGGATTGAATCCGCATGTATTTTTTTTTTCTTTTGTGATTTTAATTGATTCATTGGTATTCTCTTTCTTTTTTTTAACTTTCTTGTAAGCACCAAATTTTAATCTTTAAGTCAATTTTTGGGAAAAGAAACACCAACAAGAACTTCCCTCCAGAATAAAAACAATGATGTCCATTCCTCCAAACAAGCAAATTGAAAGGCTACCAAACAAACGAACGAACAAAAAAAAAAAAAGAGGCCCACACAGAAAAAAAAAGTAACAAAAATCACATTCTAGGGTTTCAGTGCATTTAGCAGCTTTCGATGTGGTGTCTAATCATCCTTCAGCTGACTTTCAAAAAATAACACCCTAGCTCATCAAAATATACATTTTCCATTCGCTTTTTTTAAATTAAAAATAATAATTAAAAAAAGAAAACTGGGGGCCTCCCCGGTGGCGCAGCGGTTGAGCGCTGGGTTGCGAAGCTGCCCGCAGCCTCTGCGGCGCCGGTTCGATCCCCGGCTGCTCCCCGGCCACCTGAGGAGGGTCCCACATGGCGCGCAGACCTCTCCTGCCGCCCGCTGCTCCCCTCAGCAGTGTACTTCGTCAGTCTGCCTGTTCTATTCCCCACTCTGGCTCTGGTGAATTCTCTCACCCTCCCGCGCTTCTGACTGTACCCAGTGCATGTATTAACAAAACAAAGAAACAAACAAACATAAATAAAACATGCCTCTATAAAAAAAATAAATAAATAAATAAAAAATAAATAAAAAAAGAAAACTGGAAGGAATTCACAATCAATTGCCTGACTTGTTTCGATGTCATGTATAGCGTGTGAAGGTCAGGAGGACCATCTGCAGCACGCGTGATCAGAGCGAGCCGACCTTCAAGGTTTAGCCTTCTTCCAAACAGTGTAGAAAACCCACAATTCCAAGTATGAAGGGACACAGACGGTTTCCTTTGAGAATTCCACAGGACAATACAGGTGTCCGAGCTGTTCTTCATAGAGCGACAGGGCTTCAGTCAAATTGACACAATTCCCCTGTGTAAAATATTTCCCATCCTGTTTCAGTACTTTCATTGAGAGGTCAAGAATCAGTCTGAGAAATTCCCATGTGGAATCTTCTTCTGGAGATGTGGAGATCGAAACAGCAGTCAAATCATTAATCACATAGTCAAACTCCCTCCCTTCTTTGGCGTACCTCTTCAGTACTGGAATACAGTCTTCTATTAGAACCTGATAGCAGTCTCCTTTAAGATTGTCTAAGACGTCGCCACACGTTTTTCGCATGTATTTCTTACATCCATCAATCACCATTTGGTCAATCTCTACCATCGTGACCATCTTTGGTTTCAGTTTGACTATTTCACATAATATGCCCCCATCTCCACCTCCCAGAATCAGAACGTCTTTGCCAGTGTAATCTTCTTTGCCACCGCCCATGATGGCCCGTGTATACGCCAAATCACTCTCTGCCAAATTGACATCCCCACTAAGGATGAGAATATTCCCAAATTGCTTCGAGTGCAGGATTTTGATGTTCTGATATGGCGAGTCTTCATCATATACCACTTCGTCTATGTCATACTCAACCAGGCGGCCATCAGCAGTGGGCCAGTATCTGTCTATAGCCCCTCCACGAACTATGGGTGGCAATCGCTTCACTTGGCCAGCAATGTCCTGACTCAGTTCTTTCATTCTTTCTTCTACTCTGTTCAAAAGACTTTCAACTTCTTCTTTGCCTTGTGCGTCACCCTCGTAGCTCTGAAGGTCCAGCAACACCAATCCATGTGGGTATATTCTCAAGTTGGCAAAGCTGCCATTTTTGTTTATGTAGGTTGCTAAGTAGCCATGGTCCTGCCAGGTGGATTGAACCGGTGCCGCGGAGGCTTCGGGCAGCTTTGCAACCCAGTGCTCAACCGCTGCGCCACCGGGGAGCCCCCCACATCACTTCTATTGATACACAGTGGAAGATCAGCACCTGCTACAAGCCAATGAATGCAAAGACTGCTCTGAACTGGGAGCAAGGAAGCCAGTGTGAAACTGCTTCAACTGATAGGAACTTTACTGGAAAAAGACTTTTTTTTTTTTTTTTTTTATAAATTTTATTGTTATATTCCCCATACAACTGCAGCCCCACCATTCTGACCCCAATCCCTCCCCTCCCACCCCCGCCCCCCTAAAAGTGTCTCTGGTTCATAGTTTTTTGTTGATTTTGATTTTCACTTTCTTATAGTTATTCATTTTCCTGGTCCCTTATTTAAGTTTTCTAGATTCCTGCTATGAGTGAGACCATCCGGTATTTTTCTTTTTCTTTTTGGCTTATTTCGCTGAGCATGATCCCTCTGGAAAAAGACTTTTAATATGCTTTTCCTGAAAAGTAATTTTAATGTTTCCCCCTTTCTAGTATATTAGAAACCAAAAGTATTCTTTCTACTTCCCAACTTTCCAGTGTGCCCTTTTAGTAATCAATTTTATTTTGATGTTCTATCACTACTTAATTTACTTATTGTAGGATGACCTTTCAAAAATATACCTGGCCTTGGGGCCTCCCCGGTGGCGCAGCGGTTGAGCGCTGGGTTGCGAAGCCTCTGCGGCCTCTGCGGCGCCGGTTCGATCCCCGGCTGCTCCCCAGCCACCGCAGGAGGGTCCCACATGGCACGCAGACCTCTCCTGCTGCCCGCTGCTCCCCTCAGCAGTGTACTTCGGTCCTTCTGCCTGCTCTGGATCTGGTGAATTCTCTCACCCTCCCGCGCTTCTGACTGTACCCAGTGCATGTATAAACACACAAAATAAAAAAATAAATAAATAAAAATTCATGCCTCTTTAAAAAAAAAAATCAATTTAAAAAAAAAAAAATATATACCTGGCCTTAATGCAAAAAAAAAAAAAAAAGCCAGCATGGGCATCAGTCTTCCTCACCAGGCCTTTGGGGATTTGGGGAGCATTCTCAGATTCTTCTTCCAGTATTTACAACTCCTCCCCCTCACAACAGAGGGAAGTGGCCAGATGTGGATAGGGTCACAGACTGCTGTGATGTTCCTCTTCCTGTGATGATAAATGACAATTAAAGGGCACAATCAAGAACTCCATCAGTCAAGACACAGCCAGCAACAAGATCTCAGAAACACATCCCTTCCCATTTCTCTGCAGCTACAACATGCGACATGGGTTAAACATCAGACACTAAGCAAAGGTTCCAACTCCCAGGAACACCTGAGCGAACACTATGTTCAGCTATGAAAAAGGAAAGCCAAAGAGACACTGCGAAGCAGGTGATAAACTGACTACCTCATAAGCACAAGGCTTGGAAGAAAATGAAAATAAACTCAATTCTAGCCTCTTTGGAGAAGTCCAGGTAAAAAACATCCCTCCCACCCCCACCTCCATTCCATTGCTTCTCCAGCAACTCTCTTAACTGCACTAGGCTTTCAACCATACACTGTGGAATAATTTCAGTAAGGGTCAATTTCTGCTGTGAATTACTAGAAATATCAATAAGCAAAACAGAAATGTTATTCTTACTAATCCTCGTGCTCACAAACATAACAGTGAAGGAGTCGACTGGGCCGACTACAACCCTTTGGTTATATTGTTTGCAGCAGGCTCAGTGATCAGAAGCAGCTTGGCTAGTTGACAAATGGAACTAGCAAGGACAAATTCACAGCTCTGACCCTCCTAAAGACCCACTAGCTCAAATCTTCCGCGAAGAGACTTTGCAAGAAGCCCAAACAGGAGAGGTTAACTAGGGCACTAAGGCATACCCACCGAGGAAAAAGTCTGAGCTGGGCATTCAACTAGGTGTCAGGTCCAACAGAAGATGTTGGCTATTCTCTTTTTTCCCCCCACATCTTCTGCTGCGCCTGGCACCTAGTTCAATGGTTAAAGGTCCTCGAATAACTGCAGGCTCATAGGGTAGGGGAGAGCACAGTACAACAGAAAAACCTGGAGACTCAGAACTGTATTTAAACTCTGGTTGTACCAAACATTTTGACCTTGGTCAAATCAGTGAACCTCACTGAACCTCAATTTCTTCATCTGTAAAGTGGACATAATACCAACTATTTTATAAGACTGATGTGAGGACTGGATGAGATGTTCTCATGTTTTGTTTTGTTTTGTTTCCAGTCCCGTTTGTTATTTTTTTTGTCCTGTTCATTTTTTTTTTATTTTTATATTCCCCATAAAATTGCAACCCCCTGATTGTTCTCATGTTTTTACTAGTTTATTGTTTGAGGCATTGAAAAAGCTTGTGATAATGACGTGCTAGATAGAAAAACAAGTCTTGATATAAGACCATATATTCTCTTTTAGGGAATAAATTTCACCCCAACATGGTGAAAATAGGTAGGTATTATGACAGTTTGTGGCCCTCCAGAGGGTCACAGTACAAAAACAGGTGCAAGGTATGTCTGTAGTATTAAAACTTCATTGGGGGGAGGGGTGGAGGAATTAGGAAAATTATGTCTCAAATTAGGAAAAACATGCCTCCAAAAGGTGATAAGAAACCATGGCCACCATTCAGTAGCTGTCAGGAAGATGGCACTTGATGAGCAGCAGTGGCTTTGGCAAACACAAGAACAAAATAGATGTGGGAATGACTCTTCGAAAACTGGGCACAAGTTTGTGTCATTGTGTCATTTCTTATGGCAATAACCTCCCTGTAAGAACTGAGAGCACTTTGAAAACAGCAGTTCTTGAGGCCTCACTGGTGGCACAGGGGTTAAAGTCTCAGCACTACCAAGCTATCGCCAGCCACTGTGACATGAGTTTGATCCCTGGCCAGGGAGCTAACCCATATTGCACAGCAGACCTCTCCTGTCTCACCCGCTGCTCCCCTCAGCAGTGTATTTCAGCAGATCCTCCTATTTTGCTCCCCACTCTGTGGCTGGTGAATCCGCTCACCCCTCCCCACACCTCTGGCTTACACCCCAGTTCTTGTATGCATAAAAATAAATCTAAAAAAAAAAAAAAAACAGTTTTCATGTAATCTGGGAGAGGAGTTTGAAGAAACTACAGTTGATGGCAAAAAAAAACCTCAAACTGTCTCCAACTTAACAAATGTCCGATTGGTTCAACATCAAGAAAGGGATGGGGAAGCAAGCACAATAACAAGAAGATGGGAAGGTGAAACGCATAACGAATAATGTCACCTGTACTTGGGTCTATGAAAAAGTAGAACAAACACTCCATCATCATTTCAGACAGGCATTAGCTGCCAGCGTTTATGAGCTCAGTTCAGTGAACAAACCTCCACACTGCCTTTTCTGCTCATTAGTGTACTCAATTATCTTTATCGAATATTCTACACGCAACTATGTCAGAGTCTTGGTTTCATTAGGCTCATCTCTTTGATTACTACATAAATGTGCTTGTACTATTTTTGAAAAAGTGATAATGAACAAAGGTTGGGAAATACTTGATTAAGTGTCCAATGGGCTAGTCCAGTCTCCATAAAGACAGGATAGTCATTATTTGCCTAATAATCTAGGTAGGCTGACCAACTTCTCCCAGCAAGCAGTGGAGTTCCCTCATCTGGGTACTGAATGTCCCATGTCTGGGAAATCCCTGAGTCCTGGGCAAATCAGGACTGTTGTTCACCATCTCACAGGCAAAATCAACAAAGGCACTCAGCCTACAAATGAGGTGACACCAGGAAAACAGTGGTCATCATAAAGGATTCATAGCAGTTCAGCAGCACTGCTGAGACAAGACTGGAACTTGCCACTGGCTCAGCCCTAGGCTCAGAGTTCTATGCCCCATAACCTTCACCAAGCAGTTATTCATGCATTGACTACGTCACTTCCTTCTTGTTAAGAACTGAAGGTTTGGGGCCTCCCTGGTGGCGCAGCGGTTGAGCGCTGGGTTGCGAAGCTGCCCGCGGCCTCTGCGGCGCCGGTTCGATCCCCGGCTGCTCCCCGGCCACCAGAGGCGGGTCCCACATGGCGCGCAGACCTCTCCTGCCGCCCGCTGCTCCCCTCAGCAGTGTACTTCGGTCCTTCTGCCTGCTCTGCTCCCCGCTCTGGCTCTGGTGAATTCTCTCACCCTCCCACGCTTCTGACTGTACCCAGTGCATGTATAAACAAAACGAACAAACAAACAAACAAATAAATAAATAAATAAAAAACATGCCTCTATAAAAAAAAAAAAAAAAAAGAACTGAAGGTTTGTGTGCGCACATCCCACCCCCACCCTTGCCCTTAGTACTTATGCTTGAGCACTAATTCCCAATATGACCAAATTTAGAGGTGGGTCTTTGGGAGATAGCGTTAGATTAGTTCATGTGGGTGGAGTCCCCATGATGAGATGACTGTCCTTATAAAGGGATGAAAAGATCAGGGTACTCTCCCACCATGCTGAGGACACAGAGAGAAGCAGTGATCTGTAAGTCAGAAGGAGGGCCCTCATCAAGACTGGCACACTGACCTCACACTTCTAGGCTCTAGTACTGTGAGAAATGTTTGGCATTTGAGCCACCAGTCTATGGTATTGTTAAAATGACTCTAACTGACTAAATCACCTCTCAACACCTCAAACACCAAAACCAAGGGCAGTATTAAGAGAATGAGGGCAGACGTAGCCAGCACAGTCACACCCTTGTCTAAGAGATGCCTGGTGGAACCAGAAGGAACTACAAGTCTGGGTTAAACAGTTGTTACTGCTGGAGTCTTACTATCTTCCAAGAAAGAAAACTGCACAAGTGAGGATGTGATGTGTAAACTACACAAGTCAGAAAAATTCTAAGGGGTTCATCACATCTCTCCTAAGCAGCATGAATCTTTTACAAGGTTTTTGTCCCAAAGACAAACTCGATTATTGTTGGAGGTAGGAATCAGGTTACCCAAAGCCCTACCTGAATGACAACAGTCTATTTTCCTCCTCCCCTATCAGCAGCAAAACCCTTGATGTACATAAATGAAGAAAGGGGCAGGATATTCCCTCTTTAGACCACATATAATTAAAATGAGAAGCTCTATGCTATGGAAGACTAATGCGTGCAGCTTAAGGCTGACTCAGAGAAGGATAAAGTATTCCTCCTCACTCAGAAAGAGAAAAGATTAGCTCCACAAGGACAGGTCTCCAAATTGACACCAAATCCAGGAGTTAGAGATGCCTGTGCTACAGAGCGTGATCTAAGCACCAGCTGAGGCCCCTGAGAAAAATCCCCAGAAATACACAACCAAGGGACTGGCATTGTAAAAATGTTCAGATAAACTCTTCTGAAAAGAGGCTTACTCCAAGAGACTGTCAGACAGCCTCTGCAGCACAGCTTCACTTAGGAAAGGGTAGAAAATGAATGAAGAAAAGGACAGGAAGCAGGATGAGAAGGTCAGAGCATGAATCCACAAACATAATGAAAAAAGAATTGGAAGACATCCACCTATTTGGGAAAAAGGACACTTGACTTTAAGACTGTCATTTTTAAAAAACATTCTCATTAATATCAAATTTTCATTCTAAGAGGGTGAAATGCATTCTATATATAAGACCTTTCGCGTATTTATTTTTTTGTTTAAGACTTATTTTTTATACAAGAGCTGGGGTACAGGCCAGAGGCGCAGGAGGGTGAGAGGATTCACCAGAAACAGAGCAGAGAACAGAACAGGCAGATGGACCAAAATACACTGTTAAGGGGAGCAGCGGGCGCAACAGGAGAGGTCTGCCACGCCATGTGGGAATCGCCCTGGCTGGCCGAGAATTGAACCCGTACTACATTGGCAGCAGACAGCTTCACAGAGCTGCACTCAACCCGCTGCACCACCGGGGAGGCCTCCTTTCGTGCATTTAACCACTGTTGAAAGAATTATTCCCATTTTTATGCAGTGGAAAACCAAACCTGAGAAATAACTTGTCCAAGGTCTTACAGCTAAAAAGTGATAGACTCAGAATCAAAACTCATGTTCACCATACACCAAAAATCTATTAGGTTTACTTCAAAAGAACTGTTGACTCACCTGAAGACAAGTTAAATGATAAGGTTGCTTAACCATGTCATTTGGGGGATATAAAAGAAAAGAAATAAAATATGGCATCCTGTATTAATTAGTCTGATCTCTCACATGGTTCAAAAATGTCACTACAATTTCAGAAGTAGATTTTTCAATACTGCTTTGGGTAATGGCCACATCACTTAAGAGATGTCACCCTCAAGCCCCACCACCCACACTTACACATATCACTCCAAATGAGAACTACGCACAAGGAAAGATTAAGTTCCCAAACCTTTATGTTGAAACCCACTTACTTTTCAGTTTCACATAGTTAGCATTTTTTCCCTCCCAATGAAACATACAGAGGCTCAAAGTTAGACTGCTGAGAATAGCCAGCCTTCAAAGACAGGAAGGAAGGAGAGAAAGCAAAATCACAGGCAACTTTTCATTCCTGTGCTATCAAACCCCTTATTAATATATTCCTCATTCCCACCATTTGTAAAATTGGGTCAGTCTTTTATGTAGCCAGTTTCAACACAATGGCACACATGTTAATCAGCAGATTAAATTCTCTAAACAGGTCCTCTCCTCCCCGCCCCCCCCCAAAAAAAACTTAAATCTAGTGTGACAACATCTTAAAAATCTAAAGGGGGAGGTTCTGAGAAGAAACCTCAGACCAAATCCTGACCCCTATGATACAAACATCAATCCTAATATCCTCATCCTCTTGCTCCCATCGAAATCTATCCAATCCCCAAATCTGGCTATACTTTTATCAGAAATGGAAAAAGCTGGAGTGGGTGAATGATAATAAGACACAAATACAAAACATCTTTCACATTGTCAAAACAAACACTGTTAGTGTTTACAAAATTACATCAATTTTTTCTCAGCAAACAGGGAGGACGCCTTCTCCAGCTGCCTACCTAGTCTGGGTTACTCTAACCCCCTGAATTCCCCAAAGCAGTTTGCAGTTTTGTCTTATTGAGGTGGGAAAGGCAGCTGGGCTTGAATTGAAGCCAAATATTTGAAAATATTTATTAGAAATATTTAGTGGTTGTTTTTTGTTTTTGTTTTTAAGGCTTCAAATAGACCTCTTATGCCTATAGCGCAAAGGAAGCCTCCACTGGCCTCTCAGGCGTTGGGCATTTTCCTGACTCCTAAACTTTTCCACCTGGACTCCCATTCCAGGGTTCCTAAATCAACCGGTTTCTTTCTTCTAAACAGAGGACTCGCGACCACCTGAATCAAAATCACCTGAGGACTCTGTGGGCCAAGCTCGGGGATATGCACAATCTGTAATTTTAGGTAACCTGAGTCACACCAAACTCTGTAACGGCCACTTGAAAGGCAAGTCTTCCATCTACCAGGACAAAAGAAAACACAACATACGAAAGGAAATACGACGGCGTTCGGGCACAATTCCATATGGTGAAGAGACACAGGTCTCAGTCAAAAACCAGAAATGTGAACACTGGAGTGGTTGGGCAAATGTTCAAACTGAGACCGGGAGAAGGAAACAGGGAAGGAAACTGTAACAGATGACGAGCTGAAAGTCAGTCTCAGACTCACAGTCTCATCTCCTGGCATTTAAGATGAATTACTGGCAACATTTTGAGTGGGCAAGGCAAGGAAGTTCCCTTGGGCTGAGACGCCAGGGCTGTGAAGCCCAGGACCCACTTGGATGTCGCCTTCTGTAGACATAAGGGAAGGGGGAGCCCCGAAACGGTACGGTGAAGGCTCCGGGCCGCTAGCGGGAGAAGGCCCGGGCAGCGGCCTGAGCGCCCCCGCCCCGCCAAGCTCCAAGACTAGCCGCCCCTACCTTCGGCTTCCCGCCAGACAGCCGAGGGGCAGACACAAGCCCCACAATTCCAGGCGGCCGCAGAAGCAACCAACTCCCCGTGCGCAGACGCGGCGGCGACCGTCAGAACCTGTGTGCGCGCGGCTATTACGTCACTCACTGCCTCGCCCAATTGCCGCCTGCCAGAATGGCGGGAGCCCGCCTCACTCCCGAGCGGCACGAGCCGGTGGCCCCGCGTCTCCCGTCTCTGTTAAGCCCCGCCCCCAGCGAATCCCTTCGCAAACTTTCTGGAACTTTTTTCGCCTGTATCACTCCGCCGTGATGAGACGCGTATAAAACAAATGCCGTCTGCCCTTGCTTTGGTTAGAAGTTTATGATTTCCCCCATCCTAATGCCTTTCTAGCGGAAGAATCCTCAGAAAGACGCCCAAGGGTTAGGGGCAGTGAAAATAAGTTAAGCTTTTGTGATTCAGTTTGTGATAAAGTCCAGCGTCTCAAACAATAAATAGTCCTTTGAAAGTGCACGAGGAACAGGCCACCTGCAAGTCATCTACATGATATACTTGCATGTTGTATGACCTTTTGACAAGGAACCGTTATTTTTTAAATAAAAGTCACCTGTGGGGGCCTCCCCGGTGACGCAGCGGTTGAGCGCTGGGTTGCGAAGCTGCCCACAGCCTCTGCAGCGCGGGTTCGATCCCCGGCTGCTCCCCGGCCACCGGAGGAGGGTCCCACATGGCGCGCAGACCTCTCCTGCCGCCCGCTGCTCCCCTCAGCAGTGTACTTCGGTCCTTCTGCCTGCTCTGCTCCCCGCTCTGGCTCTGGTGAATTCTCTCACCCTCCCGCGCTTCTGACTATACCTAGTGCTTGTATAAATAAATAAACAAATCCTAAAAAAAAAAAAGTCACCTGAGGCTCAGCTTTACCATGCCAGGTGCTACACATACATTATATTTTGCTTCTCATAACTTACTAAGATCGAAACTGTTCCTTTTTATAGACTGGGAAGCTGAGGCTCAAAGAGGTAACAGGAATTATTCAAAGCCATTGCAATGCAACCAACCCATTCCAGGTAGGTTTATTAATGGTTCTAGCAGCCACATGCTCTTCGCCATTGTTTGTTGTCGCTGTACTTCTCAGTACACCCCACTGCACTCCTCCATCCTCGACACCACACCGCACTGCGCTGCGCCACCCTTATAAACCAGTCTCTCAGCCCAGGTGTACCCACCTACACATGCCCACACCCTACTCCAGGTGCCCGCCATCAGGCATGCATTCAGGACCGCAGGGTTCCGTCTTCTATCCTAATGATGGGAGGGCAGAAAAGCCTGATACTTCCTAGACTTGCGTGCTCAAGTCCTGTACTCTCACCCTCATGCCTGCTAGACATGACCATTGGCTAGAGCTGCTTAACTTGACCAGTAAATGGGATACTCAGAGCCCAAAGGAAGCACCCACTGATCTCAGGTGTTGGGCATTTCCTAATTCCTAAACTTTCCAGGCACAGTAATTCCTGATTGTCCAGGAAGGAAGAAAAGGATAATCCAATCAAATGCCCTCCCTAAAACAGCATGTATTCCCCAGGAGCAAACAACCAACTTAACTCTGGAGTTCCTTTCCTTTTTCATGTGCACCCAGCAGTAATTTACCTTTGTGAATGTTTACTTCAAGCAAGTGGGAAATTGACTTCGTAGTCACTCAGCAAAACCTTGCCTACCCTAACCTGGGTGAAAGTGTTAGGGGGAAATGATGTCCTGAGCTAATCCCATACAGGCTTTGTGGACTCCACCCCCACTCCAGACTAAAGCCATCAAGACATTGGGAAAGACAAATCCCATCACCACCAAAGGGAGGGTGGCTGGGACCTGAGGGTGGAGTTGGGCAGCAGCCAGGTTGGATATAAAAAAAACACGTGGGCCTTGGCCTGGCTTGCTATCACTCGCCTCCTGGCTTCATGGCTCCTGGCTTGCAGCCAGCTCTCAGAGGGCCATTTGGGATTCCTGATCGGCGGATTGGGTAGGACTCATTTAAAACTTTGTCTCCCACTTTTCTCCCTGAGCTGTACATTTCCTCATTTCCCCTTCCCTTGTAAATAAACCTTTTATTAACCTTCCGCGTGTGCCTGCAGTAGAGCATTGATAAGTCCTTTTAAGCGCGCGGGTGAGGACCCACAGTCAGGCACCCCGGTTTGTATCTGGGTTGCTCTACAACAAAAGAACAAGCCCTGGGGCAGTACTTGGGTGCGTTCTTCCAGTTGGTAAGTAAGGTCTTGTAGGGTAAAGAAAATATCAGGCTTTTCTGCCCTTCCGCCATCAGGATAGATGATGGATCCTTGTCCTGAATGCATGCCTGATGGCGGGCACCTGGAATAGGGTGTGGGCATAGGTAGATGGGATTCAGCTGAGCTAAGACTGTGCTTTTAAGGGTGGCGTCACAGGGGGACGCGAGCAGCACCAGTAGCAGCAGTAGAAGCTGAAGCCGAAGCCTAAAGAGAACCGAGAAGCAGCAGGATGAACGCTAGAGCCCAGATAGAGTGAAGACTTGCTGGGGGCTGGGAGGCTGGCAGGCCTCCCAGCCCCCTAGCCAGCACCCCTGCCTGCCATATGCCTGGTGAACCCCAAATAAAAAAACCTGCAAAACTACTGAGGACTCTGGCTCCTCCTTTACCCAGTCTGCATGGGATCAGAAAACCTGCACTGTGCCCAGTCCGGCCCTCTACAGGTCTACATAGGGTATTTCCCTGGGGACAGATAGGAAAGGACAGGGAACAGATCACTTTTCCCATGAGACACCCAGGAGACTAAAGTAGCTGGTCCCAGTAATAATTCTAGCTTATCTCAGGGGCTAGTACCATAGGACAGATAATAAATGTTCAACAAGTATTGCATCAGTGATACAGAATGAACATATAAATTACAATTAAGCATGTCACAAGTTATAAAGATACTAATAAATCACTATAAGAGTAAGGTGCTTAAAAATAGAATAAGTTCTGGGCCTCCCTGGTGGTGTAGGGGTTAAGTCTCAATGCTATAGCCACTATGCCCTGATTTAGCCAGAGAACTAACCCACATATGGCACAGCAGACCTCCCCAGTCCTGCCTGCTGTTCCCCTTAGCAGGATATTTCAGTAGATCCTCCTGTTCTGCTCCCCACTCTGTCTCTGGTGAATCCTCTCACACACTCCCTGCACCTCTCTGGCCTACACCCCAGGTCTTGTATGCATAAATAAATAAAAATAAATCTTTTAAAAAATAGAGTAAGTTCAAATCCTAGAATGAATAAATGCATGGGCCAAGAGTCCACCTGGACACAGAAAATGTCAGCACTCACAGAAGCCTGGCTTTCTTCTTGGAACAGATATAACCAGCTCAAATGTATGGGAAAAGGAAGTTCTGCCTCCTTATTCCCCAAACCTCGAAAAGCCCTGTGGGAGACTCATCTTCCCAGGGGGACTAGCTCTGAACTCAAATCTCCTGAGTTGCTAAAACCAGTGTGCAGGACCACACCTGAGCAGATAGCCTCTATTTTCATGGCCCGTAAATAAGGGCCATTGTAAAGGTTCAGAAGTTTAAAGTCTGGGGATCAGAGTAGATAGTGAGATCACTGTACTCTCTTCTCTTTGTCCCCCGATATAACTCTTGGATTTCAGCAGATATAAGTTTTAAGTTTTCTTTTACATATGAAAACAACAAGCAAAAAGCCATCTCACCCTTGCAGCTCTAATGCAGAAGTTCCAAGTTCCCCCCTACTACTCCCCAGAAGAGCAAAAGCTTGGAAGGGTAGAGAGCCTGAGGAATCACCTTCAACCTGGCCACCAGCAATCAAAGGAAACCAGGGCACCCACCACCAGAGTGGTTTGGCTGAGATTTAAATAATCAATCTGACCCTTCAACAAGCAAATGTGCTAAGCAGATCATTTCTCCTCAGGTGGCCTTTCTTAATCAATCTCCCAAAAGCCTGATACCCTGTTATATATTCGCATTCCCAGCATCAGAAACTGGCTCCCTGTTCTCTGTGGATAATTCTAAAATGTAGAGTGTGTGAGAAAGAGCCTTAGCTCTCTATCATACCACCATATTATCCTGCTTCCTCTTCTCTGCCCCTCTCTGCCCATCCCCTGTGCATACACCAAATATTTTAAATCCTTCAACCAGGAATCCCTTCTGGACTCTAGATATTTTATTCGCTTGTACTTGAATATTAAACTACATAGATGCTAACTATTTGCCATAAGTGCATAAGACCAAAAAAAAGTTTTTTCTCCTACTGCAGGGAAACCCAAACTCTGAACCACAAAAATGTCTTTACACAAAGAAGTCTTATCATATGAGATGGCCTTCAAGGGAGTCAGCAGGGTTTATAAGCCCTCCCCACAAAAAAAAATAATGGTTTCCCAGTGATCAGGGGTACCATGATTACACAAGGAGAGAAGGAAGTAAGGAGATGCAGGAGGTAAAGGGAGTGGGGGGTTTTATATACCCAGGTCCCAGGAGGTTTTGGGCAGTGTGGGCTCATGAGTTACAATGTTTATCTTCTTCAACAGAAAGTGTTCCTTTGTGGATAGCAGCCATTCAGATGCTTGCCCTAGTGTTATCAACCTAGGAGCAACACAAAAGAATTTTGTTAGAGATGTAACAATATTAACTCTCAAGGTTCCTGGGAATACATTTGGAGAATAAATCACAAGGTGGGAGTAAGGGAGAAGGAAGAACAAAGGATACTTGGTTTTACTTTTCTAACAAAAACGTTTAAACTACCAGTTAGGGAGGGAGAAGGAGTGGTTCCCCTACATATGGAGATAACAGAGAAATAGTTTCAGAGGGCTCTTCCCCTCAAAGACTGGAAGAGCTTAGGGTCAGAAGAGTGACATCGAAATGTAAAAGGGGGTGGAACACAAACAGTCCAATTAGGGCCATTAAACAAAAATGTTAACAATGAGCTGTGAAAATCAGCCCTATGAGTTCACACTGCTGTCTTTCTTTCCAGATCCCTTACGTGAGTAAAATTGCATTCACCATGTTTGTTCCAGACAGCCCTGTGAGGTAGATGGGAAAGATTTTATCCCTATTTTACAGATAAAACAAAAACTCTTCTCTGAACTCTTTAAAGTCGTGCTGTCCAGTACAGTAGCTAATTGTTAGATGTAATATTACATTTGATTTTTTAATTAAGATTAAAATTTTAAACTTAGTTACTAAGCTAAAACTTAGTCATACTTGTCACATTTCAAGTGCTCAATAGCTTGGAAGTGCTCAATTAGCTTGTGGCTACTGTCTGCCAACCTGAACAGTGCAGATAGGAGAGTATTTTCATCACTGCATAAAGATTTGTTGGACAGCAGTGCATGTGAAAGATCTGTTGGATGGCAGTACAATGGCAGGAGCATGAAGCCAGAGCTCTCAGAGTCCCCAGAAAAGCTAAGTTGAGCTGCCAACATGGGAGAAGCAGGAAGCTGAGGGGTACTATAGAGGATACCCAGAGGAGTTGTTCATCTGAACCAGGGTCCTCCACCTCCTGTGGTGCACTCAGATAGAGTGGGTTACAGTAGACAGGGCAAGGTGGACACCAGATCACTACCTTGGCTTTGGGCACGCAACATGTGCAGGTATCAGCAGTTTCCTTGGTGTCAATTAATAATTCTGGGTCTTCTGAACCATAAAAATATATAGAAGAAAACAGAGGCAAAACATTCCATGACATACACCTCCTAAACATCTTTGAGGACTCATCTCCAGAAGCAATGAAAGGAAAAGATAAACAGCTTGACTACATCAAACTAAAAACCTTCTGTACAGCAAAAGAGACAGTAACAAAAACAAAGAAACACCCAACTGATTGGGAGAAAATATTTGCAACCTACACAACTGATAAGGGACTGATTTCAGAGATCTACAAAGAGCTCACACAACTCAACAAAAACAAAGCAAACAACCCAGTCAAAAAATGGACAGAAGAGCTAAAAAGACAGTTCTCCAAAGAGGAAATGCAAATGGCCAACAGGTATATGAAAAAATGATCAACAACAAATATAATCAGGGAAATAAAAATCAAAACCACAATGAGATAGCACCTCACACCAATGAGAATGGCCTATATTTATTTATTTTTTTTAATAGAGGCATGTTTTATTTGTTTGTTTGTTTGTTTTTGTTTATACATGCACTGGGTACAGTCAGAAGCGCAAGAGGGTGAGAGAATTCACCAGAGCCAGAGCAGGGAGCACAGCAGGCAGAAGTGTTGTAGAGCAACCCCGATACAAAACGGGGTGCCTGACTGTGGGTCCTCACCCGCGTGCTTAAAAGGACTTATCAATGCTCTACTGCAGGCACACGTGAAAGGTTAATAAAAGGTTTATTTACAAGGGAAGGGGAAATGAGGAAATATACAGCTCTGGGAGAAAAGCGGGAGACAAAGTTTTAAATGAGTCCTACCCGATCCGCCGATCTGGAACCCCAAAATGGCGCTCTGAGAGCTGGCCGCCAGCCAGGAGCGGTGAAGCCGGGAGGCGAGCGATCGCGAGCCAGAGAGAGTCCTAGGCCCACGTGTTTGGTTTTTTTATATCCAACCTGGCTGCCCAACTCCACCCTCAGGTCCCAGCCACCCTCCCTTGGTGGTGATGGGATTTGTCTTTCCCAGAGTCTTGATGGCTTTAGTCTGGAGTGGGGGTGGAGTCCACAAAGCCTGTATGGGATTAACTCAGGACATCACTTCCCCCTAACAATTCTCCCCTTTCACTTTTTGCCACCATTTCCATGGTGATGAAGATCAAACATATGGATGCTGGGATACAGTCTCAGATGAAAGTTTTCCAGGGTTCCAGTCTGAAAGAAAACGAATCCCTCCAGGTATTGTCCATTGTGGAAAGCAAAAGTCCTCCATTCCTGGAAAAACAGTTCATCAGTCCCAGCCGAAAGAAAACATCTGGAGGCATTAGCCAGAACAAGACAGCAGATATGTCAAGATCACAGGAAAAAAAATGTTAAAATGGTTCAACTTATGCAAAAATGAATTCTCTCAACCTTGATCCCAAACTTTAACAGCATAGCAAAAGTTTGCAATTAAGTCTACTTTTAAACCATTTTGCCTATTTTTGCATAAAATCACAGGGCAGAATAACTAAGCAGCAATTTTAGCTGGCTTTGTTGAAATACTCCATATAGGATCAGAGCGAACCATTGGCATTTGGTCGATGTAGGCTTCAGGTACAAAGTTAGTCTCATCAGACTCCACCTGGGCTTTCCTCTTCTCGAGGGTACCAGGGCATTTTCGTTGGCCGGGTTGTCCAGTCCTGCCAATGGAGGCAAGCTTCCTCACCTTCTTTGGAGGTCTCTGGAACCCTACAAACAAGGCAAACAGGTTCTCCTCTTCTTGGTTCAGCTCTGTTTCAACTTTCTGGAAGAACTCCACACAAAGCCACACAATGAAACTTATGTCCAATTTTTTTCAGTTTAAACAAAATCCCTATGGAAGTTATACAAAAACAGACTCTGAGATAAGTAGTAAAAGATTACTACCACTATTTTTATGCTGTGTTGGTATCAAGGGGAGAGAAAATGCAAATACAAGTTAGCTTTGTTGGAAAAAAAAAATTACAACCTTGCTGCAGATCCTGGTCACCAAAACAAGAAAACTTTGTGGATTTAGAGCAAAATGCAAAAAAAATCATCAGTATTATTATGTCAAGGAAAACTTAGTAAATATGAGGCGTATGTCCAAGTCTATTCAGTCCTTAGTAGAAAAGTTTTACTCTCAACAGTTCCATCAATAGGAATCTGTTGAGACCTTTTCTCCCTATATTTTCAGAAACAATTTCTGTAGATGTGAAACAATTGAATTATATAATATTACAAGGTGACAATCACCATTGACAATTTACATACATACCAGATACTACTGTTAACATTTTGTACATACCAAAGTTTTACCATTTTACCAAGTGACAATGCTTCCCTTCCAGTTTTACTTCATTAGGTAAAATCCAAATAGAAAAAAATTCATGTAATGCCTTTCCCAGGAGGAAAGGGAGAAACTTTGTGGAGTGTCTCAGGAGCTCTACTGAGGTTCCACAAAATTTCCTTGCATCAGCCAAATGACAGGCTACCAAATTTGTACTTGAATTTAGATTTCTGGGAAGCTTTGCCATAAATATCAGAAAAATAACAGAAACAACAATGTTCAATCTCTATGAAGGCACCGGCTTAGTTCAGTAGCACAATGTTGACAATCAAACCATAACCTTTAGTTTTTTTCTCATAACTGGAGACTCTCTTTTTTTTTTTTTTTTCAACGTCTATGGGCACCATGTATACCAATTAGTCAATCACTTGAGGTCAAGACAAGGACACAAGGAAAGGACATACAGACATACAACATATAGACACAAAGAGCTCATTAGTTACCATTTATCACGCGTGGGATATCTCATGCAACTGCAGTTTCACTCATTGGCCAAAGTAACAAAAAGAAAGCAGAGAAAAAAATCTCAAAGGTAAAAAAAAAGCAGAAAGTTAAAAAAATAACAAAATCAAAATCAAGATTGAAAACCTTTCTGTGTAAAAAAAAAAATAGTGGCACCATATGCATGATCCTAGATGTTATTTCACGTCTCCTAAACTTTGAAAAGAAGAAGATTGGTTAGAGCATGTTAGTTTTCTCAGGGTTTCTTCAGGAAAAAAAAAATGAGTCCTTGGGTATCCTGTAACAATAACTGGAAAAGAAGTCAGTAACATTCAAGTTTTTGTCTGTTTCTTAAACAAATACCTCAAGTCCTCAATGGGTTCACAAGACCAGTGGGACTTCGTCTCTGGGTCAGTTCCTCCTGGGGCTTTCTTAACTCTGGAATGATGTACCCAGGGTTTTATGCCTGCAAGTTTCAGAGAAGTATGTGTGCTCAACAAGACATCATAGGGACCAGTCCATTTTTCTGACAGCTGGTTTTGAGCATCCCCGCTCTGCCAAGTCTTCAGTAAGACCTGATCTCCAGGTTTGAAGGGATGCAATGGTTGATCAGGAGGCATAGAGATCCTTGAGGTTGCAAAGTTATGAATCACTGCCAGAACCTCCTGGATGTGTTTCACATATTGCGTGATCCGGCAATCTTGTGTTATTTCCGGACTGGCTTTCAGAACTGAGGCCTGAAAAGGTCTTCCAAACACAATCTCAAAGGGGCTTAATTGTAGCCCACTTCTAGGTGCCACTCTTATGCGGAGGAGGGCAAGGGATAGTACCTGGTCCCAACGAAGTTGTGTTTCTTGGCACAGTTTTGCCAAGGTTTTCTTCAAGGTGTGGTTCATCTTTTCTGTTTGCCCGGAAGACTGCGGTCTCCAAGCAGCATGCAATTTCCAGTTTATCTGTAACGCACTGCTTACTGCATGGGTGACGTCAGAGACAAATGCCGGCCCATTATCACTCTGGATAGAGTCCGGCAACCCAAAGCGAGGAATTATCTCTTTCAGTAGCTGTTTGGCAACCTCGGAAGCTTTTTCCGTCTTTGTGGGAAATGCTTCCACCCATCCCGAGAACGTGTCGACAAAAACCAAGAGATATTTGAAATTGCCTGTTGTTCTAGGCATTTGTGTGAAGTCCACCTGCCAGTCCTCAAAAGGACACTTGCCCCGATATTGAACCCCAATGGCTTTAGGGTGGGAGTTAGTCTTGGGGTTATTCCTGGCACATAATTCACAACCTCTGCTGATCCGTTGTGCTATTTTGTGTAAATATGGGCCCTTCAAATATGGGCGCACTGTTTCTAATAAGGCATCTCTCCCATAGTGAGATCCCTCGTGAAGATGTTTTAGCACCGGATATACCAGGGCCTCCGGGAGGAGTATCATCCCATGAGAGTTTACTCTCCAAGTAGAGCTGGGATCAAACTCAGTAAATCCCCATGCACGAGCTCTCTCCTCATCCCGCTCGGTGTATTCAGGAGCATACTGAGTCAGGTCCACAAGAGGGATGAGTGCACCCTGGAGGGCAGAATGGGCAGAACGGGCAGCGGCCTTAGCCACCCGATCGGCTGCCCTGTTGCCCTTTGCCATGTCAGACCCACCCTTTTGGTGGCCAGGACAATGCATCACGGCAACAGCTGATGGTAAAGCTACTGCCTTTAACAGGGCCAGGATTTCTAATGGATGTTTGACATCCTTGTTACTGGCAGTAAGAAGTCCCCGCTCCTTCCAAATGGCCCCATGCATGTGGAGAATCATAAAAGAGTACTTGGAGTCGGTAAATATATTGACTCTTTTACCTTTCGAGAGTTCCAATGCACGGGTCAGGGCTATTAATTCAGCTTTTTGCGCTGATGTACCTGCCGGAAGAGCCTTGGCCTCCACGGTGTTCTGGAGTGTCACCACTGCATATCCAGCACATCGACGGCCTTGGTCCATGAAGCTGCTGCCATCTGTAAATAGCTCCCACTCTGGGTCTGGCAGAGGCTGGTCAGTTAGATCTGGTCGGCTGGCATACACTGTGTCTATGGTTTCTAAACAATTGTGGATTAAAGTGTCATCCTCAGGTCCATCTGCATTGCTTGGAAGCAGTGTGGCGGGATTCAGGGAGTTAGAAACCTGCAGCTTCACATTAGGATTGTCTAACAGAGCTGCTTGATATTTTCCCATTCGCCCGGCAGTCAACCAAAGTCCACCCTTCTGCTCCAGCAATGTCAAGACCTGATGTGGCACACACACAGTGATGGGCTGACCCAATGTAAACTTCTCTGCCTCATGTAGGAGGTCACAAGTGGCAGCCACAGCACGCAAACATGGAGGCCATCCCTTAGTGGTGTGGTCCAATTGTTTGGACAGATATGCAACGGGCTGCATTTCTGGTCCCAACAATTGGATTAGTACTCCAAGGCCAACACCCTGTCTCTCATGTACATAAAGTTTGAATGGCTTCCTAAGATCTGGAAGCCCTAATGCTGGTGCTGAAATCAACTTTACTTTTATTTCTTCAAAGGCCTTTTGACATTCTGAGGTCCAAGACAAAGGTTCAGAGTCCAGGCCTTTGAGAGCATCGTACAAGGGTTTTGCTATTAATCCAAAGTTAGGAATCCAAATCCTGCAAAACCCAGCCATACCCAAAAATCCACGCAACTGTCGCCGGTTGCTGGGGACTTTAAGGGCTGAAATTACTTGTTTCCTTTCTGTCATCAAGCTCCGTCTGCCTTTCCTAATTTCAAACCCCAAATACGTCACCGTTTGTTTACAGATCTGTGCCTTTTGGGGTGACACCTTATAGCCACATTCTGCCAGGTGGTTCAGTACCACTATGGTATTTTCCAGACAAGATTTGTAGTCTGGACTTGCAATCAATAAATCATCTACGTATTGCAACAAGACGCCCTGGTTTAATTGAACCTTCCTGAGATCCCTGGCCAGTATTTCCCCAAAAATAGTTGGGGAGTTCTTAAACCCCTGTGGAAGCACAGTCCAGCAATACTGGAGAGTGCTCTTGGACTTAGGGTCTTGCCACTCGAAGGCAAAAAGCGGTTGATCCTGGACATCTATTGGGATACAGAAAAAGGCATTCTTCAGGTCTAATACCGAAAACCACCCAAAATCACCAGGTATGGCAGTTAATAAGGTGTAGGGATTAGGCACAGTGGGATGTAAATCCCGAACAATGTCATTAATGGCCCTTAAGTCTTGGACAAAACGGTACTCGCCTGTATGGGGTTTCTTCACTGGCAGAATCGGAGTGTTATACGGTGAGCGACAGGGCCGAATGAGTCCAGATTGAAGGAACCTTTTCAATACTGGCTCAATTCCCCTCAAGGCTTCCTCCTTTAAGGGGTATTGCTTCCTCCTCGGGGTTCTACTCCCCTCTATCACTTCTATCTTTACAGGCTCAGCATTTTTCGCACGTCCTGGGGTTCCATCAGCCCATACCCATTTACTTACTCTTTCAACAATTTCTGGAGGTAAAATTTCACCTTTCGGTGGAACATCTTGAGTAAGCAACATCTGGAACCGCAGAGCATGCTCTGGAGGCACCTGTAGGTGAAGCCTCTGATGTTTTGGTGAGAATATAATTCGTGCGTTGAGCTTACTTAAAAGGTCACGACCAAGGAGAGGGATTGGACACTCTTCCATGTATAGGAAGCTGTGCTGGAGCTGTGTGGTGCCTAGCCGGCACTCCAAAGGTTGCAGGAAGGGTGTCTGTTGTGACTTCCCTGTAACCCCAATGACTGCTGCAGTCTTTTTGCTCATTTTAGTTAATTTCGAATTCAAAACTGAGTATGTTGCTCCAGTGTCCACCAAGAAATCAATCAGACGATCCCCCACAGCGAGGGTTACCCGGGGCTCTGAGGGGGTTATTCTAATGGGCTTCTCTAGATCTAGTGGAGCCCCCGGGCACCCCTATTCTGCATCTGAACTTTCTCCATGAACTATCATTTGTCTCCTTTCCTCTGCACTCGACTCTAGATTCCTTCTACTCTGTCTGTATTCCCTCCTATCTTCACCTGAGGCTCTACCCTGTGCTGTCATTTGTCTCCTGTCTTCTGTACTGGGCTCTCGATTCCTTCTCTGTCTGTATTCCCTGTCATCATCTGAGCCTCCACTCTGTGCTAACATTTGTCTTCTTTCCTCTCTCCTTGGTTCCTGGTTCTGTGTGCTCCTTCTATATTCCCTCCTGGAACCCCTACGTGAATCATCATGTCTTGGGGTTCTCTGTCTTCTATCCTGCCTTCTATAATTATTGCGTCTGCCGCTTCCCTGTAACCTGGGACAACTGTACTTCCAATGTCCCTCTTCCCTACAGAAAGCACACTGATTTCTTCCTAGGAGTTCACGTCTCTGTCCATTATTGTTTCCCTGAAACCCTGTTCTGTGTTCTCTTTGTAAAAAAACAGTCGCAGGTTTCGGTCTCCTGTGCTCTCTATTATTATAAACCCTGAATGCCAGGTCCACTACCTGGGACGGACTCATCTCAGTGACGCCGTCCACCTTAGCTAACTTTTTCTTTATGTCTGGGGCACTATGGGTAATGAAAGCCGTAGTGATCAGACGAGCATTTTCTGGGGCATCTGGGTTTATGTCCGTGTGGTTAGTGTAAGTTTGAATAATCCTCTCAAGGAACTCTGACGGATCCTCATTAGCTCCTTGCTCGAGTTCCAATATTTTGTTAAAGTTTTTTTGTTTGGGGATCCCCTGCTTCAGTCCTACCAATAAGCATTTTTTATAGAGATCCAACATCGCCGTTCCTCCATTGTTAGGGTCCCATCCAGGATCTCTCTCTGGGACAACAACCTCCGGCTCTGGGGACTGCCTATCCTGTTGGTGGAGACGGTCAGCCTCCTCCCTGGCTTTCCTGAATACCATCCTCTGCTCATCCAGCGTTAATAAAGTATGCAGCATGGACTGTATATCTGCCCAGTTAGGGCGGTGGGAGACAAAGATAGAGGCAAACAAGTTCGCCATCCTCTGAGGAGCCTGCCGGTACGAGGGAACAGAGCTCCTCCAATTTAGGAGGTCCGCAGTACTGAACGGATGGTGCGACCAAAAGTACCCAGCAGGTCTCCCATGTTCATTTAAGCCACCCATTGGCATCTGGCGAAGGGGAAACTGCCCTGCCTCAGGTTGATCCTTCCTGCCAAAATGGGTGCCGAGTCTAGTGTGGGGAGGGGACGCCATTTTAGTGTCCTCCCCAGAGGGCAGTGGAGGCTGTGCAGCCTCAGGGGTCTGTACGGGAGGGGCTTTGTCACGTGGAAGAGGATTTTGTCCTCGTGTATTTAAAGTATTTAAAATATGATGCTCCTCCTCTTCTAACTCTGCTCGCTGGCTGTCCTCATGGAAAGGGGAAGGTCTATCCTTTCTCTGCACCATTAGCCTAGCCTTCGCCTCCGCCATATCTAATTTATGGAGGGCGGCCTGCATCTGGTCCTGCATACCTTTAAAAGCTGACTCAAAAGTCCGATTTTGTTGTTGCACTTGAGACAGCATGCTTTGATAAGCTGACTCAAAAACGTTACGATTTTCATCCCTTATACTCTTAATAGTTAAATCAAAAACCTGATTTAGTTGTTGTATGGCCACGTTAAAAGCCTGAATTTGTTGTTGCACATTCTCAGTATGTGAAGTAGAACTTCTACCTCTCACAGAAACAAGAATGTAGCAAACTGCGCTTACACATATTACCAAAAAACCACCCAGAAGCACAGTCTGTAAAGGGATGGCTTGTAAACCACCCATGTATGTATACAATAGTAAAATCACGTGCCATACACCAGGCTTCATCAAATTATTTATATTAATGAAACTGGTGGTGATATTTAATGGAAGAAGGCTGCTCAAATTCAAGGCCGGAAGGAAACTGAAAGAACTCAGGCTAGGGATGAAACTGTATAGGCTCATGGTTGAGGCCATATTTGAGTCAAAACACACCCACAAGGGCTGTACGCACAGGGAAAAAAAAAAACAGACTTTTCAGGACTAGAGACAAATATTATACTGCTAGTCCTGCAGAACTAGTGCGCTTATGGTGACCAACGCAAGGAATGTTACTTTGGGCTGGTCAACCGCGGGTGTAACTTGGAAACCACGCTGGGCGCCAAACTGTTGTAGAGCAACCCCGATACAAAACGGGGTGCCTGACTGTGGGTCCTCACCCGCGCGCTTAAAAGGACTTATCAATGCTCTACTGCAGGCACACGTGAAAGGTTAATAAAAGGTTTATTTACAAGGGAAGGGGAAATGAGGAAATATACAGCTCTGGGAGAAAAGCGGGAGACAAAGTTTTAAATGAGTCCTACCCGATCCGCCGATCTGGAACCCCAAAATGGCGCTCTGAGAGCTGGCCGCCAGCCAGGAGCGGTGAAGCCGGGAGGCGAGCGATCGCGAGCCAGAGAGAGTCCTAGGCCCACGTGTTTGGTTTTTTTATATCCAACCTGGCTGCCCAACTCCACCCTCAGGTCCCAGCCACCCTCCCTTGGTGGTGATGGGATTTGTCTTTCCCAGAGTCTTGATGGCTTTAGTCTGGAGTGGGGGTGGAGTCCACAAAGCCTGTATGGGATTAACTCAGGACATCACTTCCCCCTAACAGAAGGACCAAAGTACACTGCTGAGGGGAGCAGCGGGTGGCAGGAGAGGTCTGCACGCCATGTGGGACCCTCCTCCGGTGGCCGGGGAGCAGCCGGGGATCGAACCCGCACTGCAGAGGCTGCGGGCAGCTTCGCAACCCAGCACTCAACCGCGATGGCCTATATTTAAAAAAAAAAAATGGCAACAACAAATGCTGGCAAGGATGTGAGGAAAAAGGAACCCTCTTACACTGGTGGTAGAATGCAAAATGATCCAGCCACTATGGAAAGCTGTGTGGAGGACCCTCAAACTAGTTAAAATGGAGCTACCATATGACCCAGCAATTCCACTCCTAGGAATCTACCCAAATGACACAAAAACATTAATTTGAAAGGAAACTTGCACTCCCATATTTATTGCAGTACTGTTTACAATAGCTAAGGTATGGAAACAACCTAAATGCCCAAAAACAGATGACTGGGTCAAGAAGATGGTGTAGGGCCTCCCTGGTGGCGCAGGCGGTTGAGCACAGTGCTGTGAAGCTGTCCACAGCCTCTGCAGTCCCGGTTTGATCCCCTCCGGCCTCAGAGCAACCCACATGGAGAAGCAGACCTCTCCTGTCTCGCCCGCTGCTCCCCTCAGCAGTGTATTTCAGTAGATCTGCCTGTTCTGTTCCCCACTCTGTCTCTGGTGAATCCTCTCACCCTCCCACGCATCTGGCCTGTACCCCGGTTCTTGTATAAATAAAATAAATCTTTAAAAAAAAAGATGGTGTATATATAATACTATTCATCAATCAAAAAAGATAAACTCATGTCATCTGCGGCAATATGGATGGAGCTGGAAGGGATTATGCTCAGTGAAATGTTGAAGGAAAAAGAAAAATATTGGATGGCTTCACTTACAGAAGGCATATAGGGGAATCAAAGAAGGGATCAGGAAAAAAAAAAAGAAGACAAACCTACAGGAAAACTATAAATTAGAGACATTGAGCATGGGATAGGGGAAGAAGGAATAAAACAGGAGCAGGAAGAGCACAAGAGACTATGGTGATGGTTCATGGGTGACTTGGTGGTAGAAATTTTATGGGGACTACACCTGAGAGGAGAACTCAAACATTGTACACTCTATGGGGGATGGGGGCGGGAAGGGGAGGAATTGAGGTCAAAATAAGGGGGTTGCAATTGTATGGGGAATATAAAAATAAAATTTATTTTTTAAAAAATGATGTAATATATAAATAATTATACATGAATAATTATTTATTATAATTATATATTAATAATTTTATTATATTATAATTCTATCATATTAACAATTTTATATTAATATATTTATATTACTTAGTTTAATTAATTAAAATTATATATTAATTATTAATATATTGTATATTTCTATATTAATGATTAATATATATAATTTTTTAAGATTTATTTATTTATTCATACAAGCAGTGGGTACAGTCAGAAGAGCGAGAGGGTGACAGAATTCACCAGAGCCAGAGTGGGGAATAGAACAGGCAGACTGACGAAGTACACTGCTGAGGGGAGCAGCAGGCGGCAGGAGAGGTCTGCGCACCATGTGGGACCCTCGCCTGGCGGCCGGGGATCGAACCGGCACTGCAGAGGCTGCGGGCAGCTTCGCAATCCAGCACTCAACCACTGCGCCACCAGGGAGGCCCACTATATATATAATTTTTATATAATGATTTTTTTTAATAATTCTGGGTCTCTCAAGGACCCCATTATTTGTTCTTTGCTCTGCCTGACTCATTTCTAAAGTTCTCAGTAGCAGAAAAAGGAACATTGAAAAACAATACTTCCAGGGCCTTCCTGGTGGCACAAGGGGTTAAGGGCACCATTGTGAAGCTGTCCATAGCCACTGCAGCATGAGTTCAATTCCCGGCCAGCCAGGGAGCTACCCACATGGCACAGCAGACCTCTCCTGTCTTGCCCGCTGCTCCCCTCAGCAGTGTACTTTGGTCAGTCTGCCTGTTCTGCTCCCCGCTCTGTCTCTGGTGAATCCTCTTATCACCCACACCTCTGCCTGTACCCCAGTTCTTGTATGCATAAATAAATTAATCTTAAAGAAAAAAAAAAAAAGAAAAAATACTTTCAGCAAGTGAGAAAGGATTGTGGAGCCTCTGGATAGCCACCTCCCACGTGCCAGAAGTCCTCAGCAACTCCAGGAGGCTTTGGCCAGAAAAAGGTAAGTAAATTTCAGTTGTATTTGCTCTCAACTAAACAGGCCTCTTGTCCAAAGGAAAAGCACTCAAAAGAGAGGTTGAAGACAAACAAGATTTCAAAGGGTTCTCACAGAGAACCAGAGCAAAACCCAAAGACCTATGGTTCTCTCTCCAGAAATGCCTTTAACCGTGCACCTACTCACACCCACAGGGACATCTGACACAAATGTACAGCCCACAGGTACCCACAAAGGCACAGGACCACAGGAACACACTCTAGGCAGACACACAACACACTACTGGGCAGCTACAGCCTTGTTCTGCTTGTGCAGCTGAATAACAAAGCATCCCAAAACAATCACTTATTAGCATTTTGGGCAGGGATGGACAGGGAAAAATCCGCCCCATGCACTGTCAGCTAGAGTTACTCAACTAAGGCAAGATACTCACACCCAAGTCTGGCAGTTGATGCTGTTGGTTGGGACCTCACTTAGCTCTGTCGGCTGGGACGCTGATAAATAACCTCTCACAGTAGCTATTTGGTCTCCTTATAACTTGGTAACTAGGTTCCAAGAATAAGCTTCCCAAGAGGACAAAGTCTAAAAGTGGATGGTATTTTTATGATCTATCCTCAGAAGGCACATTGCACCATTTCTGCCATCCTCTGCAGGTTAAGAGAGTCATAAAGGTCTGTTCACGTTTAAGGAGAGGGGAAAAGAGCCCACCTCTTGATGGGAGGAGTGTCAATATCATATTATAAAGAGAAAAAGTGGAAGGGGATCTATCACATCATGGCTGGCACCTCTGGAAAACTCATTTGGCCGAGAGCCCCACACCCTGGCACAAGCAGCCACTTGTGCACGCAGCTGACATACCCAGATTTGTACACACAGTACAGACACATTTAGAAATGCAGATGAAACATTCTGTATACATAAACATTGTCACACAATAATATGCACACTGCCATAGATAAATTACTCACATAATTAGACCTTCTAGTGAAACTTGCATACATATTTCCTTGAAAACCAGAGACCCTAAGAAGCCCAGACTGCAGACAGATGGAGTACAACCCAGATCCTATTCCCCACCACATGACTTGTCTCAGGCCATTAGATCATTCAACCTAGTAACTTTGTGTAGGGTAAATGAAGATTGGTAGCGCTTTTATGCCACTGGCCTCTGTGGCTATCACCTGCGGCTTTGATTGTGCTAACGCAGGAGGCTTGGGGCACACATGCCTGATTGTGAACACCTGGAGTATGGTGTGGGCATGCATAAGTGTGCACACATGAGCCTGGAAGCTGAGGCTATAAGGGCGGCATCACTCAGAGATTGGCTACAGCAGGACGGCTATGAGAGGACAAGTGAGTACAGAGACACAGGAACACCAGAGAAAGCCCAAAGAGTAGAGATTCACTGGGGGATGGGAGGCCTGCCAGCCTCTTGGCCCCCCAGCCTCCCAGCCTTGCCAGCCTGTGGGCTTGCCCCGCAACACTTGGTGTAGATATATTATTAAAGCCTGCAAAAGCCACTGATGGTTCCAGGTCTCTCCTTTACCCAACTGCCTGTATCGGCAGAGAACCTACCCCGTGCCATGCTGGCGCTACACATTGTCAAAAGAGATCCCAGATTTGGGATTGTGGAGCAATGTAAGTTTAAGCGTTGGATTAGGACAAACCCAGTCCTGACTGCTTCACCAACTAAGCAAGTGGCTTCACCTTAGTCAACCTTAAAGTGTGTTTCCTAATCTGTAAAATGGAGATAAATCAGTGCTCATCTTAACAATTGTTATGGAGATTAAGTGAGATAATACATGGAAAGAATTCAGCCCAGTGCCTGGCACAGTTAGTGTCAAAAAGACCTGAGCTATTAGTACTATTCATTTGTATGCCTGCTGGCTACCGACAGCATGTGAGAGGCTGGGCAAAGTTAAATCACACACGATACACTTGTGGGTACTTACAAACTCACACAGGGACTCCTGCTTTATATCCCTACTTAACATTCTAAATAATTAGCCCAATCCTGGGCCTACACACGCTACACACACATTATATATCAGGACCAGGCCATCTAGAAGCTTTTATGAGAAGGTTGGAAGAAGTATTACTCAAACAGATAAACCCTTTCTTCAGTCAAACATGAGAAACACAGGCTATGAAAGGTAAGGGAGTGTCTCTGTGTCAGAGGGTTTTGGGAAGGCTCCTTTGGGGAAAGGAATACTGCATTCTTTTTTTTTTTTTTTTTTAAGATTTATTTTATTTTATTTATTTATTTATACAAGTACTGGGTACAGTCAGAAGCGTGGGAGGGTGAGAGAATTCACCAGAGCCAGAGCGGGGAGCAGAGCAGGCAGAAGGACCGAAGTCCACTGCTGAGGGGAGCAGCGGGCGGCAGGAGAGGTCTGCGCGCCATGTGGGACCCTCCTCTGGTGGCCGGGGAGCAGCCGGGGATCGAACCGGCGCTGCAGAGGCTGTAGGCAGCTTCGCAACCCAGCACTCAACCGCTGCGCCACCGGGGAGGCCCAGGAATACTGCATTCTTTGAGCAGGGTGACGATGACAAGTTGAATGTGGTTTTTCTCTGCAGCGTCTTTATTACTCCATATGCTGGCACACACAACAGGCCAGCTCAAGCAGCAAGGAGCTGGCCACATGCAACTAATCATTCTTATTTGTTTAGCTACTGTGGCTTCCCATTTCCCCATGGTCTCCGCAGAGACGCCCAGGGTGGGAGGCATTGGCACCAAGATCATTATGGAATTATGAGACCCACTGAATGATCATTGGAGTCACTGTGGGGAAATAAATCTTCCCTGGCTGGAACTGGATTGCGTAGCCACTGGAACGACTTCATTCTCCTAATGCTGCTGTGCGGGAACTCACAGGGGTAGGAGGAGTAAGGTTGAAAAGTCCTTCTCTAGGGCATGGAATCAAGGGGTTCTGACCTTGTCCACTTCTTAACCCTGGGCAAAAATAACAATAATTGCAACTAACAGTAAACCGAACTTTACAATTTATAAAGCTTTCTGACATTTGTTCAGCTATTTAATTCTCACAGGAATTCTGTGATGCATATGGTATTGTTCCTCATCAAAAAGGTATCTGAAGTTCAGATACTCTGAGAAGATGAGCACAGCACACAGCCCATGGTATTCCCCAAGTGGAATATGTGGAATGGCTTTGATAGAGCTCCAGACCTGTATTTCCATATTACAAATAGGTCAGATTCTACCTACCAGTGTGTCCCTTGGTTACAAATTTATTAAGGTCACGTACCAGGTGTATGCTAGGCGCTGAGGATGTAATGGAGAGTAAGGACTTAGTCCTGAAGTAGATTAAGGATCCCACTCCTGTCATTGAGGGTGGGGTTTATGTTCCCTCACTTTGAATCTAGGCTGGCTCTGATGGCTTTGACTCAAAGAGTAGAGCAACAGTGACACTATCCAGTGATAAGCCTAGCCCTCGAGAGTTTTAATTTTGGTCTTTGGGAGCCCTAAGACTCTGTAATAAGTCACCCTAAAGATACATATGGAAAGGGAGAGGGGTCCAGCTGAGCCCAACTTTTCAGTCATTCTGCCATGATACCAGATGTGTGAGTGAAGCCTTCTTGGAGCCAGCATCCTGCTGAGTGCTGCTGAGTGGTCCCAGTCAATGTCACATAGAACAGAAGAATCATCTAGTCAAACCCTTTATGAATTCCTGATGCTCAAATTCATGAGATTTAACAAAATGGTTGTTGTTTCAATCCACAGGTCGCCAAACTTTTCCTATAAAAGGCCAAAAGTAAATATTTTAGCCTTTGTGGGCCACCCACTATTTCTAGCATACATTATTCTTGTCTTGGGGTTCCTTTTTACAACCTATTAAAAATACTTTCATTTATTTTTTTTAAAGTTACTCTTGTAACTTTTTTTTAAAAGATTTATTTAAGTATACAAGAACTGGGGTACAGGCCAGAGGTATAGGGAGTGAGAGGCAGATTGACTGAAATATACTGCTGAGGGGAGCAGCAGACAAGTCAGGAGAAGCCTGCCACTCCATGTGGGTTGCTCCCTGGCCAGGGATTGAACTTGTGCTGCAATGGCTGCGGATAGCTTCATAGGTTGCGTCTTAACCCCTTCCGCCACCAGGGAGGCCCCCATTAAAAATACTTTTAAAAGAACATTCTTAGTGGGCCTCCCCGGTGGTGCAGCGGTTGAGCGCTGGGTTGAGAAGCTGCCTGCAGCTTCTGCAGAGCCGGTTCGATCCCCAGCCACCGGAGAGGGTCCCACATGGTGCGCAAACCTCTCCTGCTGCCCGCTGCTCCCCTCAGCAGTGTACTTCGTCAATCTACCTTCTGCTCTCCCCTCTGGCTCTGGTGAATTCTCTCACCCTCCCATGCTTCTGACTGTACCCAGTGCTTGTATAAATAAATAAATAAATCTTTTAAAAAAAAAAAAAGAACATTCTTAGTTTTCCAGCTATACACAAATAGGCTGTGGGTTGGATATGGCACATAGACCCAACTTTACCAATGTCTGTTTTAAGGTTTGGGGTATTTTCTCACCTAGCAATAGCTAACCAGAACAGTCCTTTCCTTCATGAAGCTAAAAGATTGCAAGTAGATAGACATAAAACAAAAAAATAATAAGTAATCAAATTACTACACAGGCCCCAGGTACCACAGGACTCAACATCACTGAGGGCCGTAGGAAAGGTTTCCCAAAAAATGCTATATTTAGGCTGAGACTTGAAAGATAACTAGAAGTATGCAGGTGAAAAGAAGAAAGGAAGAGTATAATGGCCCAGTCATTTTGGCTCATTGTGGGAACACTCTGAGGAGCAATACTAGTTCCAGAGATCTCTCCTGGATAGGCCAAGAGCTTGTATCACATTTTGACTTCTTTCGCTGCCCAATCTTCTGTACTTACCTTCTTCCTTCCATAGGTGCTGTTCCCATATAGACATCTTGAACCCTAAACTGTCTCAGGGTCTACCTCTGGAGAACAAAAGCATGATGCTTGTTAAAACAAGGAGTTTTACTGACTCGTGAATTGGAAAGTCCTCGAGTAGAGTCCTGAGTTTCCAGCAGAGGTAGATTCAGAGCTCTAACTTGAGTGACCAACATGGGACTCAGGACTTTCAGTGCTAAATCCAGGAAAGTGCCAGGCAAGCTGGGCAATTAGTCACTCTTGCTCCACGTCTTGATGTCTCTTCATTTCTGCTCTGGTTTCAGGCCCTGCACATAGGACAACAGGTCAGTAGCTCCAGACCCTGTATTCTCTCAAGTTGGCATCCTACAAGAAGGGAACTATTTACTCCCCTCATAACTCCAAAGGCTTAAATTAAGTCTTACTGACTCTCATTGGTCTGCTTGACTGATGTGTCTATTTTTTCAGTTTAGATTTTTTTAATTGAGACATAACTCACATACTCATTTTAAAGCATGTGATTCAGTGGTTTTTCATATATTCACATTGTTGAACAATCATCACCAATATCTTATTCCAAAATATTTTCATCACCTCAAAGAAAAACCCCATACCTATTAGCAATTGTTTTCCATATCCCCTTCCTCCTGTCCCTAGTAACTGCTCATGTACTTTTTGCTCTATAGATTTGCCTATTCTGCAGTTCATATAAATGCAATCATTATGATACATAGCATTTTGTGCCTATCTCCTTTCAATTAGCATAATATTTTCAAGGCTTATTCATGTTGTAACAAGAATCAGTACTCCGTTCCTTTATCATGGCTGAGCAATATTACTGCTGTATGATTATATCAACTTTTTTTTTTTTAAAGATTTATTTATGTATACAATCACTGGGTACAGTCAGAAACGCAGGAGTGTGAGAGAATTCACCAGAGCCAGAGTGGGGAACAGAACAGGCAGACTGATGAAGTACACTGCTGAGGGGAGCAGTGGGCAGCAGGAGAGGTCTGCGCACCATGTGGGACCCTCGCCATCGACCCGGGATCGAACCGGCGCTGCAAAGGCTGCAGGCAGCTTCTCAGCCCAGCGCTCAACCGCTGCACCACCAGGGGAAGCCCGATATCAACTTTTTTTTTAAAGATTTATTTATTTATACAAGCACTGGAGTATAGGCCAGAGGTGCGGGAGGGTGAGAGAATTCACCAGAGACAGAGCAGGGAGCAGAACAGGCAGAAGGACCAAAGTACACTGCTGAGGGGAGCAGCGGACCAGACAGGAGAGGTCTGCCTCGCCATGTGGGAATCTCCCCAGCTGGCCAGGAATTGAACTGGTGCTGCAGAGGCTGCAGACAGCTTCATAGCGCTGCACTCAACCCACTGCACCATTGGGGAGGCCCTCAACACTTTATCTGTTCATCAGATGATGGACATTTAGGTTGTTCCCATTTTTTTATTGTTATTAATAATGCTATGGTGCAGGGCCTCCATGGTGGCACAGACGGTTGAGCGCAGTGCTGTGAAGCCGTCCACAGCCTCTGCAGTGCGGATTCGATCCTGGCCAGCCGGGAAGATGGGCGCAGCAGACCTCTCCTGTCTCACACACTGCTCTCCTCAGCAGTGTATTTCAGCCTGTCTGCCTGTTCTGTTCCCCGCTCTGTCTCTGGTGAATCATCTTACCCTCCTCCACATCGGGCCTGTACCCCAGTTCTTGTATGCATGAATAAATAAATCTTTTTTAAAAATAATGCTATTGGGCCTCCCCTGGTGGCGCAGTGGTTGAGCGCTGGGTTGCGAGGCTGCCTGCAGCCTCTGCAGCACCAGTTCGATCCCTGACCACTGGTGAGGGTCCCACCTAAAAAAAAAAAAAAATTTAAATTAAATTAAAAATAATGCTATTGTGAAATTCCTGTACAGATTTTTGAACATCTATTTTTAATTCTTTTTATTTACCTATAAGTAAAATTGCTGGGCATAAGGTAACTTTATGCATGTCTCCATTTTTTTCCTAAGATTGATTTATTTATGCATACAAGAACTGGGGTATAGGCCAGAGGTGCCGGGGGTGAGAAGATCCACCCGAGACAGAGTGGGGAGCAGAACAGGCAGATCTACTGAAATACACTGCTGAGGGGGGCAGCAGACACATCAGGAGAGGTCTGCTACGCCATGTGGGTAGCTCCCTGGCTGGCCAGGATCGAACTCATGCTGCAGAGGCTTCAGATAGCTTCACAGTGCTGTGTTTAACCCCCTTGCACCAACAGGGAAGCCCCAAGTCTCTTTTTTTAAATGATTTTTTAATTGTGGCCTGGAGGCTGGAATGGTCTGATTGGTTTAAACCTAAGTCACATGCTCTATTCTTGGTACTGGGATCAGTTTTATTGGAACGACATGGACCAGAAGGAAATGAGGTAGTTATCAGGTGAAGAGTAAATGGACTTTAGGTAAGAAAGCCACAGATAACCACTACAAATAACTACATTTAGTAAATGGTTACTATAAGCGAGGCACTGTAGTAAATATGTGCATTATCTCATTTAACCCTTACAGCAACCTCGTAAGGATTCTATTATTCCAGTTTTACATCTAAGGAAACTGAGCCTCAGAACATTTGATTTAGTTGCCCAAATTTATATAGCTGGGAGGTGGAAATTTGAACCCAGGTCCAATTGCAAAGCCAAGTGTCAGAAGAAAAAGAAAAATAGATTTTGAGTTATGTTAAAACATATCTGTAGAGGCTTTTTTTTTATTTTATTTTTATATTCCCCATACAATTACAACCCCCTTATTTTGACCCCAATCCCTCCTTTCCCCGCCCCCCAACCCCCATAGAGTGTCTCTGGTTCATAGTTGTTTGTTGATTTTGATATTTTCTTTCTTATAGTTATTCGAGGCTTTTTAAAAAAAATCTCATTGGCCCCTATTTTTATAATCATTGGAGAAGAGTCTGTGTAACCAAAAATTTTCTTTCACATCAAGGACATGGAAGAGCAGGTTTCTATAATGAAAAAATCGCAGTTGACATTTATTTTCTTTAGACTTTCAAGTAAGCTTCCAATTTTGTTAGATACCGCATCATTGGCATTGAGATTAAGCAGCTATATTTCTCAGAAATTCCCCATGCTTCTTGCAACCAGCCATCTCTTTCTAAAAGGTCTAGCAGAAATTCAGCTAAATACTTCTTCTCATGAGATTAGGAAATGCAGAACTCCAGATATGATTTACAAGAACTCTTATCATAAACTATTCTTGTGATCTTCCCGATGAGAACCTGAGACCAGGAATTTCTGACTCCCCATCTCTACTCAGCCTAGAGCCTGAATGGTGTGATACGGGTGGGGCAAAAAATGTGAAGTAGCCGAAGAGTTTGAGGGAATAAGGATTTGCATTTTGTTGCCTCCTATCCTCTGCCAATTCTAAAAGGTCAGCCTTTGGCATATCACAGCAGCATAACTTCATATTAAGCTGCATACTGTATTAAGCTTCATACTAAACTGCAGGCTTACAGCTCCACACTGACTCCTCCTTGAGAGACCATGTCCCACCCCCTCCTCTCTAAGACACACATCCCCACCAAAGAAACTTGCATCCTAAACCCTTGAAAGATTTACTGCCAGTAACACAGACAAATTAGTGAATACCCCAACAGTTGATTCCAAAGACAGGATGCTCATTTGCATGAGGAGTTGCATGTCATTTGCATTATATTTGCAATTCATTTGCATATCATGTCTACCCTGTCAAAATGTACATAAATCTTTTATACTTTCACTTTTTTATTTTCTAAAAAGCACTATGCCTCCACATCCTGCCCAGACTGTCTGGTAAAATTACTAGTTGAGTTTTCCCAGCTTGATTATGAAGAGCCCTGCATGCCATGCTGAGATATTAACCTGCAGAGAATTGCCAAGGCTGTCAGAACCCTCTTTGAGATACTCCATTCATTTGTTTCTTCAACAAAACTTTATTGAATACCTACAATGTGCCACACACTGTTCTAGGTATTGAGCCTATATCTGTGAACATCGGGAACAATAATTACAGCACTAAAAGGTAAATGCAGTGTGGAATGTAGGCTGGAAGGGTTGGAAAGGGCTCAGGGCCAGTGGCTGAAACATCAGAGAGAGGATTCAATCGTCTGGGTATGACTCAGATGTGGGACAGTCCCCACTACCAGCCTCATCAACCTCTGGTCCCTTCATTGATGTCCATGTGAAATTGAGTCACACCACATACATGGTGGTTTCAGAAGTTTTCAATAAATATTTTTGCTATCACAGGGATGGGCCACAGCACACATGGTTTCACTTGAAAATTCAGCCCCAGACATGTCTATCCAAATTCTCTCATGTAATGAAAAGTGAAGGTGCTTCTCTTTCATCGTCACTTTCAGTTGACTCTGATCTCTCTCTTCCTGATCATTTAAACTCTGGGACTCCAGATTAATCATCTCTTATTATTGTGGAGTAATTCATATCCGATTCCAAAATCCCAGCACCTGTCCTATGAGAGGTTATAAATAACTTTTTAGGGCCTCCCCGGTGGTGCAGCGATTGAGCACTGGGTTGCGAAGCTGCCGGCAGCCGCTGCAGTGCCGGTTCTATCCCCGGCCACCAGGTGAGTGTCCCACATGGCGCACCTACCTCTCCTGCCGCCCGCTGCTCCCCTGAGCAGTATACTTCGTCACTCTGTCTGTTCTTCTCTCTGCTCTGGCTCTGGTGAATTCTCTCACCCTCCTGCACCTCTGACTGTACCCAGTGCTTGTATAAATAAATTAAAAAAAAAAAAAAAGAAAACAGAAACCAATTTTTTAAAAATAAATAACTTTTTAAAAATCTGTCCTTAGGAAAAGTTAATAAAGACTTTATTAAGAGCAATGGTTTTTTTTTTAAGATTTATTTTATTTGTTTATTTATTTATACAAGTACTGGGTACAGTCAGAAGTGCGGGAGGGTGAGAGAATTCACCAGAGCCAGAGCGGGGAACAGAACGGGCAGAAGAACCGAAGTACACTGCTGAGGGGAGCAGCAGGCGGCAGGAGAGGTCTACGCACCATGTGGGACCCTCCTCCCATGGCCGGGGAGCAGCCGGGATTGAACCAGTGCTGCAGAGGCTGCGGGCAGCTTTGCAACCCAGCGTTCAACAGCTGCGCCACCAGGGAGACCCAAGAGCAATGGTTCTTTAATGAGACCTGGTAGAAGGAGAATCAGAACTCCCATGGGGAAAGGAAGTCTATGGTCAAATACAAAGTTTTAGAGGACGGGCCATAGCAGCTCTCATTAGGTCTTGGTCACATGGTTAGGATAGATTACTTGGTTCAGATGCTCAGAGGTACCCAGACAGGGTGTAGTTAAAAACAAAAGGTAACACCAACCTATAAAGAGAAGAACGGTGGTATTGGGTAGTGCAAGGTGTCCAAGGAGAAATGATAAGAGAGAAAGAGAAAGAAAACAAAAGGAAATTTTCAAGAAACAGGGAGCTGGCAATGTAAAACCTCACAGGGATCAAATACAAGGAAAACTGGAGAGAAGTTCACTGCAGTTAACAATTAAGGTAACCAGGCCTCCCTGGTGGCACAAGGGGTTAAGATGCAGCACTATAAAGCTATTCACCGCCACTGCAGCACAAGTTCAATCCCTGGCCAGAGAGCTACCCACATGGCACAGTAGACCTCTCCTGACTCGCCCACTGCACCCCTCAGCAGTGTATTTCAGTGGATCTGCCTCTTCTGCTCCCCACTCTGGTGAATCCTCTCACCTGCCCGTGCATCTCTGGCCTGCACCCCAGCTCTATGCATAAATAAATAGATCTTTAAAAAAAAAAACAATTAAGGTAACATTCTAAAACAGTCGTTTTAGTGAGTTCTTGTGGGAGATGTTGTTGCTTAAACAGAAGCCATTTACCTATTGTAGGGGCAGGAATGGACACAGTGCAGGTTTTCTATGATCCCATGCAGACGGGGTAAAGGAAGAAAGAGTCCTGGAGACCTTGGTGGCTTTTGCTGGCTTTTATTGGGATTCAGCAGGCATACGGCAGGCAGGGGGGCTGGGGGGCCGGGAGGCTGGCAGGCTTCCCAGGCCCCAGCAAGTCTTCACTCTATCTGGGCTCTCTGGCGTTCTCTCTGCTTCTCTGCTGCTTCTTTCTCGGCTTCTGCTTCTGCTTCTTGCTTGCGTTCTCGTGATGCTGCCCTTAAAAAAACCAGTCTCAGCCCAAGTGAATCCCATCTACCTTTGCCTATACCCTATTCCAGGTGCCCGCCATCAGGCATGCATTCAGGACCACAGGGTTCCATCATCTATCCTAATGGTGGGAGGGCAGAAAAGCCTGATGCTTTTACTTTACCCTACACCTATCCTTCTTTTTCACTGCAAAGGACTACCTCCACTACAGGGGCTAACAATGCCAGATATTTTCTCAAAACCTGTTCCCAACCCCTGTAAACCTATAGGTAGATAAGTGATGATGGCACCTGGGCAGATGTCTGGAAGCTTCTAGAAAAGATATTCCTACTCAATACAATAGATGTTTTCAACCTTTTACTTCCTGCCTTGGTGGTTACCATGAGCTCAAGCCCTTCAGAGCTGTGGCAACCACCTTAGGACTACGAGGGAACAAAACCAAGAAACAAATACCCTGAGGATGGCAAATGTGAAAAACCTGGATCCTTGATGCAATTGCTGAGTGGCTAAATTAACCAAATCTGAAATTATTTATCTCTGGATTTATGTTGTTATGTTAGATGAATAATTGCCCTTACTCCTTAAATCATAGTCAACTATTAATCAGTTACCACCACGACACATGTTGAACACGGAAACCAGAATTAAATTAACTGAGGAAGAAACAGAAAATAACATAGTAAAGATTCTAAATGTTACCCAGTGATTTTCAAAAGACAATGTTACATTAAAATTACATGAAATACAGTTTTCCAGTTTTTATTCTTGGAATATCCTGATTCAATAAGTCCAGCACTGAGCCTAGCAATCTTCCTTTTTAAGTAAGGGCCCAAACAAGTGCACAATTTTGGAAAATTATTAACACTTTCTTATAAAGTTAAATGTACACCTACTCTATAACCTGCAATTCTACTCCTAGATACACACCCAAATAAAAGAAAGATTTATGTTCACAGAAAAACATGTGGGAGAATATCCATAGCAACTTTGTTCATAATAACTAAAACTGGAAACAAACTCAAACGTTCATACAGGAGAATAAAAGAAATTAGGGACTGGAGGTGATTTATAAAGATTACCGAAGATCATTGAAGGCCTGACCAGACCAAATCAGCCACTGGAATCAGTGAGCATGGTTCTGTGGTTTTTGTTGAGGAGGCAGGAACAGAGAAAATGAACCTTGTCTAATATACTTCTGGGAATTAAAGAGGGAGGGACAAAGTGACTCCAAGGAGGCAAAGGAAGGCAAGGTAGTAGTGAACATGAGGGTTAAGTGACTATCTTTGTCTGAGAGTGTTTTTGAAACACCCCTGTCCAGAACTTACCTAATCCTGCTCCCTTTAGCTCTGCCTCTGTGTGTTTCATGTCTCCTCTTCACTGGATTAAAAGGTAAGCACACCAGCCAGTCCCCTTTGCACACTAGGACAGAGGCTTAAAGGACAGAAAGTAGAAGTCAAAGTCCGTGCAGAGGGACGCTCAGCATCAACTCCAGTGAAAAGCAGATGTGGCCCTGAGATGTTCAGGCCACCTGGCAGTCCCCCAAAAAAGCAGAGACTAATCCCAAATTTGTGTGATCACCAGGGAGGATGACCTTACTCTTAGTGAGGCTGAGGAGCAGTCGTGTATGGGATATGATAACTGGTGGTCTGAAAAATTAATTGGGCTGCTCCAGATTGGAGATAAAAGGAAAAGTCTGTCCAAGCAGGTATCAAACTAATTTAGCAGGAGGCTGGATGCTGATTTGCATATATCAACATCTTTTTCCTTTCCCTCCCCCCTCAATGGATGCTGGTTTCAAGTCATTCCCTAGGGAGGCACATCAGACAAGTACAGCCTCACAGGATGAGAAAGAGGTTTTCTAAGGAGAGAAGTCCAGAAAAGGAGGGTGGTGGTGCCTCTGGAATCACAGCCCTAATTTCTGTTCCTCTCAGTTCCTGCAGGCTTGATGGAAGGAAAGGAAAATAAAGCAATACTATCAAAGGTCTACTTCATGTCCAGGTCTATGCTAAGGTTTTACATTAATCTTCCCAGCAACCCTGAAGTCCCAGAGCATACCCAAGTAAGGAAAGTAGATTTTGAGGGAGGGAAGTGTCACACAGGTAAGGTCACTAGGCCCCCAGTGTAGGTCAGTCTGAAACAAACTCTGAACCCTTTCAACTGTAATGAGGTGAGTTGAGTGATGTCTTCTGTGGGTGTCAAAGATCAATCTACCCTGTGGCCAGTGTAGACACTCACTGTCAGGAGAGGGATCAATTTCCCTAATTCCCAGTGCACCTGTGGCATACAGAGCAACAACTAAGATTGCCACCCATCAACAATAATACAGAAGCACAGCAATGAGAGCCACCGCTGCTTGAGATCTCACTAAGTGCTAAGCACCATTTTAAGTGCTTTATAGGTATTATCTAACATTTATCTTCACAATTACCCTATGAGGCAGCCAACAATGATCCTTTCACCCACCCATGGAATATCTAAAAAATTGATCACATACTAGCCCAGAGAGCACATCTCATCAGATGTATAAAAAAAAAAAAATCAATAGATCACTTTATCTAATCAAAATAGGCTTTAACAAAAGAAAAGTAGCCCAGCCTCCATGCATTTGGAAACACTTCCCAGACTCCTGAGATCAAAAAAAAAAAAAAAGCCAATGGAGATACATAGAAATGAAAATTAGCTGTGGAAGGCAGATAATGTAGTACTTACAGGGAAAGTACAGATTTAAATGCTTATCTAAGAAAAGCAAAAGTGAAAAAAAGCATCTGACTCAAGAAATTAACAAATTTCAGACTAATACAAAAAAATAGGAGAGAGAAACCATAAGACAGAGGCAAAAAGTAATGAATTAGAAAATAAAGATACTACAGAAGATAAAGAAAACTTTCTTGATAGGCTCAATCAAGAAAAAGAGAAAGAGGGCCTCCCTGGTGGTACAAGGGGTTAAGACACAACCTATGAAGCTGTCCACAGCCTGTGCAGCACAAGTTCGATCCTCAGCCATGGAGCTACCTACACAGCACAGCAGACTTCTCCTGTCTTGCCCACTGCTCCCCTCAGCAGTATATTTCAGTCAATCTGCCTGTTCTATCCCCCATTCTGTCTCTGGTGAATCCTCTCACCTCCCACCCCACATACACACACACATCTCTGACTTATACCCCAGTTCTTGTGTGCATAAATAAATAAATCTTAAAAAAAAAATTAGGCCCTACCTGGTGGCACAAGGGGTTAAGACACAGCCTGTGAAGCAGTCTGCAGCCTCTGCAGCGTAAGTTCGATGGCCGGCTGGCCAGAGAGCAACCCACAAGACGCAGCAGACCTCTCCTGGCTCGCCCCCTGCTCCCCTCAGCAGTGTACCTCGGTCCTTCTGCCTGTTCTGTTGCCTGCTCTGTCTCTGGTGAGTCTTCTCACCCCCCACACCTCTGGCCTATACCCCTGTTTTTGTATGCATAAATAAATAAATAAATAAATAAATAAATAAATCTTGGGCCTCCCCTCGTGGTGCAGGCAGTTGCTGTGAAGCTGTCCGCAGTCTCTGCAGCGCCGGTTCAATCCCAGCCAGCCTGCAAGAATCCCACACGGCACAGCAAACCTCTCCTGTCGTGCCCACTGCTCCCCTCAGCAGTGTATTTCTTCAGTCTACGTGTTCTGTTCCCCACTCTGTCTCTGCTGAATCCTTTCACCCTCCCGCACATCTGGCCTGTACCCCGGTTCTTATATAAATAAATAAATCTTTTTTAAAAAATTCTTTTTTTTTTTTAACAGAGGCATGTTTTATTTGTTTGTTTGTTTGTTTGTTTGGGGAGGCCCAAAAATTTTTAATTAACCGGGGAGGCCCAAAAATTTTTAATTAACTGGGGAGGCCCAAAAATTTTTAATTTTTTTAATTAAGAATTTTTAAAGGGCCTCCCGGTGGCGCAGCGGTTGAGCGCTGGGTTGCGAAGCTGCCCGCAGCCTCTGCAGCGCGGGTTCGATCCCCGGCTGCTCCCCGGCCACCGGCGGAGGGTCCCACATGGTGCGCAGACCTCTCCTGCCGCCCACTGCTCCCCTCAGCAGTGTACTTCGGTCCTTCTGCCTGCTCTGCTCCCCGCTCTGGCTCTGGTGAGTTCTCTCACCCTCCCGCGCTTCTGACTGTACCCAGTGCTTGTATAAACAAAACAAACAAACAAACAAATAAATAAATAAATAAACATGCCTCTATAAAAAAAATTAAAAATTTTAAATAAATAAGTAAATAAATAAATCTTAAAAAAAAAGAAACCTGATTTAAAAAAAAATAAAAATTAGACAGTTAAAAAAAAAGAGAGAGAAGGAGAAAAGCCTCCCTGGTGGCGCAAGGGGTTAAGTCTCAGCACTATGAAGCTATCAGTAGCCACTGCAGCATGAGTTCAATCCCTAGCCAAGAAGGTGACCCGCATGGCACAGCAGACTTCTCCTGTCTCACCCGCTGCTCCCCTCGGCAGCATATTTCAGTAGATCCTCCTGTTCTGCTCCTCATTCTGTCTCTAGTGAGTCATACACCGCCCACCCCACATCCTTGGCCTACACCCCAGCTCTTGTATGCATAAATAAAAATAAATCTTTAAAACAAAAGAAAAAGAGAAAGAACAAACGAACAATATCAGAAGAGTATTAAAGGGGACATCTCTGCAAATACAACAGAAAATTTAGTCATAAAGGAATATGGTAAAGAACTTTAGATCAGCCAATTTAAAAATTTTGATGAAATGGATCATTTCCATTAAGATGGAAAAACAGTCCTATAAAGAAAATATTATGATTATTTATTTTCCACAGAGGAGGAAACAAGGAACAGAGAGGAATTTGTTCAGATTCCCATACTAGTGTGAGATGGAGAGTCAAATTGAAGGCCCAGACAGTAGACCTATAATTCATCCTTCTCTCCCTCCCTCCTTCCCATGTTTACTGACTACCGGTAGGCACCACTTATTGTACAAAGGATTATAGAAATAAGAGGCAAAGTTCTTGCTCTTGGGAAGAAAAGGAGGGACCAGGAATAGGGGGAGTCCAGGAGGCACCTAGGAAGCAAAAATTAAGAATGCACCCTCATTCACACAAATCTCCCCAGATTTTGTGCCCTAGACATGGCCCTGGTAATTAGCATAACTGGCAACTGCAAAATTACATGCATTCAACAACTTGAAACAGTAAAGAATTCTGTATGTGGATGTAAAAAAAAAAGGGCATTGCAGGCAGGGGTCTAGTAGGAGCAAAGGACAGAGCAGAGCAGCAGCATGATCCCTGGTGAGAACTACAGGCAGTCTGGTTATTTCTGAGGCATACAAATCAGCACAAGGGAGAGAAGGGCAGAGGGGAGGTTAGAAAGACGGCTGATGCCCAGGTCATCATAGGTGTTTTATATCATGCTAGGGAGTTTAAATTTTAAGGGTTTAAGCAGAGGAATGACACAGGCACAGTTGTATTTTAGAATGATCCCTCTGGCAGGAATGTGAATGGGGTGGGGGTGGGAACAAGGCTGAAGGCAGAGAGATGAGTTATAAGGCTATAGCAGCATGTAGGTAAGAGATGAAGAGCATCTTCACTAGGGCAATAGCAACTGAAATGAACAGGGAATAGATTTAAGAAATATTTGAGAGGTAAAATTGGCAGAACTTAGCAGTGTATTGAATGTGAGAGAAGAAAATGTGAAAGGAATTAAGAATGAGGTCCCTCACCACCCAGTTTCTATTAGAAATAATTGGAGGGCATGCTGGTAACACTAATTTCCATCATTTCTCAATTCATTCATACACCCAATAATTTATTCATCTGTCTCATCATTCAGTCATTCATTCATTTTTTTATTCATACATCCCTATGTCCATCCATCTATACATCTGTCCTTCAATCAAATTCTTATGACTGTCAAAACACCATGAAGAATGCATGTATAAAAAGGCATAATAGTTGGCCTTATTAATTTATTCACTCATTCACTAAACTTTTATTGATATCCTCCTGTGTGTCAGACACTTCTCTCGATAATGGAGATACAGCACTGAGCAAGCAGATAAGATCCTATTTAAGAACCTAATATTCTATTGGGAGACACTGATAGAATGCAAAGAAATAATATAATTTCAGGGAGTGAAATTTCTCTGTAATAAAAGAAATCAGAGGTCCTTAGAGAGATGGCCGATTCTAGGACTTGGGTCAGGAAATATACAATATGAGCCTCGAGCATCTGCAGTGCCAGAAAGAAAAGAAGAGCTTAAACAAAAACCCAATGATGGAGGATATCAGAGGAGGCAACTGAAAGAAATTCCAGTAATCAAAAATTGCTACAGTTTGAGCAACAAAATAAAATATTATTAAATTACAACGCAAAGTATAAAATAAGTATTCATTAATCCATACTAATATAAGCAAATTAACTGAAAAAATAAATGGAGGAAAGACAAGCCTTTTGTGCAGATTTTCAAATAATTTATGTGGATACCCTGCCTTCAAGAAGATGGAGCATAACTCCCCTCTACTTAAGTGTGGGTTGCACACACTGACTTTTTTTTAAAGATTTATTTATTTATGCATACAAGAACTGGGTACAGGGCCTCCCCGGTGGTGCAGCAGTTGAGCGCTAGGCTGCGAAGCTGCCCACAGCCTCTGAAGCACCAGTTCGATCCCTGGCCACCTGCGAGGGTCCCACATGGCGCTCAGATCTCTCCTGATGCCCACTGCTCCCCACAGCAGTGTACCCGTCAGTCTGCCTGCTCTGCTCTCCCCTCTGGCTCTGGTGAATTCTCTCACACTCCTGCGCTTCTGACTGTACCCAGTGCTTGTATAAATAAATAAATAAATCTTTAAAAAAAAAAAAAAGGAACTGGGGTACAGGCCAGAGGTGTGCAGGATGAGAGGATTTGCCAGAGACAGAGTGGGGAGCAGAACAGGCAAATCTACTGAAATACACTGCTGAGGGGATTAGTGGGAGAGACAGGAGAGGTCTGCTGCACCATGTGGGTTATCTCCCTGGCTGGGGATCGAACTGGTGCTGCAGTGGCTGCAGATAGCTTCATAGTGCTGCGAAATAACCCCTTGTGCCACCAGGGAGGCCCACACATAATGACTTAATTCCAAAGAACACAGTGTGGAAAGGATGTGTGTTGACAGTGGAGATACCTGGCAAAAGTAAGCTCACCGGGTGACCAAGGTTAATATCAACAAGAATAAATCACATTGATACGATATAATGAGAATGGTACTTTACTTTTTATAGTTTTCTCACCCAAAACACAGAACCCTAATCACAAGAAAAATCCAGACAAATGTCTCCACTGAGGGACATTCTACAAAATCCTAACTACTACTGTCTAGAAGTGTCAAGGTCATCAAAAACAAGGAGTCTGAGGGCCTCCCTGGTGGCGCAGCGGTTGAGCGCTGGGTTGCGAAGCTGCCCGCAGCCTCTGCAGCGCCGGTTCCATCCCCGGCCACTGCAGGAGCAATCCCGCATGGCGCGCAGACCTCTCCTGCCGAGCCGCCCGCTGCTCCCCTCAGCAGTGTACTTCCATCCTACTGCCTGCTGTGCTCCCCGCTCTGACTCTGGTGAATTCTCTCACCCTCCCGTGCTTCTGACTGTACCCAGTGCTTGTATAAATAAATAAATCTTTTTAAAAAACAAAACAAAACAAGGAGTCTGAAAAACTGTGTCACAGGTCAAAAGGAATCCTGCAAGATCTGACAACTAAATGGCATGTGGTGTCCTAGAACAGAAAAAAGACATTAGGCCAAAAGTGTATAAGTCTGAATAAAACACAACTTCAACTAAGAATATATCAATATTAGGGGCCTCTCCGGTGGCGCAGTGGTTGAGCACTGGGTTGCGAAGCTGCCCGCGGCCTCTGCAGTGCCGGTTCAATCCCCGGCTGCTCCCCGGCCATCAGAGGAGGATCCCACATGGCGCGCAGACCTCTCCTGCCGCCCACTGCTCCCCTCAGCAGTGTACTTCGGTCCTTCTGCCTGCTCTGCTCCCTGCTCTGGCTCTGGTGAATTCTCTCACCTTCCCGCGCTTCTGACTGTACCCAGTACTTGTATGTATGTATCAATCAAACAATCAATAAATAAATCTTTAAAAAAAATATATCAATATTAGCTCAATCGTTTTGACAAATGTAAAATGTCTAAAATAAGACGTTGATAGAGGAGGAGAAAATGGGTGTGCCATATATGAGAACTCTACTGCCTTTGCAACTTTTTTATAAATCTAAAACTATTCTAAAATTTAAAAATAATTTTTGAAAGAATGTTTTGAAGAAAAATAAAACAGAAAAGGATAACAAGTGACAGAAGTATTTAAAGCTTGATGCTAGAGAAAATCACCAAAGTAAGTGTGGAGAGAAAATGGATCTCTGGGGCCTTGAACATCTAAAGTGCATGAAGATAAAGGAAACAGCTGTTAGGAAAACCATGAAAGCATTAGTGCCAAGGAGCCAAGGGAAGAAAATACTTCCAAAGGAAGGGTATGAACAGCTAGGTCAATGCTGCTGAGACATAGAATAAATGACAACTGAAAATTGATTTATGGATTTGGCAAGCGCCTTCAAGTTATTCTTATCCAAGAGAGAAGCTAGGAAAAGTGAGGAAGAAAAGGAACTACCTGTCTTACCCTGGAAAAAAGGTTGGAATATAACCCTTAACCAGGTGGTGGAGGTGGGGATGTAATTCTCCAGAGTGTCAATATCTAATACTTGTGTTTTGGGCCAAAACCCAAAAGAGGCAATTACTAAATCTTCAGATTAGAAGGCTCATCACTAAACACAAAAATCTTCCCTTGTCTTCAAAGAAACTACACCTAAATTTGCAAAGAAAATGATCATCCGGGGCCACTGCTCCTATCAGCAATGTATTCCAGAGGATCCGCCTGTTCTGCTCCCCACTCTGTCTCTGGTGACTCTTCTCACCCTCCCACGCCTCTGGCCTGTACTCCAGCTCTTGTACAAATAAAATAAATATTTAAAAAAAAATGGGAAAGCAGACTGAAGGGACCATCCTGGGATTCTATTTCTTCATTCATCGAGTATTTTTGGCACCCCTACTTCCAGTGAGCCACGGAGTCTATAAGGCTCTATAAGAAAAGCAGAGAACAAAGAAATAAAACCCTCTGCCCTGAGGAGCGAGAGTCTCCAGGGTCCAGCACTTTGCTCTCACTGCTCCTCTTTCTTCCAAGCCCAGAGGTCCCAAGAGCTTTAGAGCAGAACTGGGAGATGCATCCATCACCCCTCTCCCACACCCCCTGCCCTAGTAGAAGATATAAAACTCTCCATTTCAGAGCAAAGTACAGAGATCAGCCCCATAGGCAGAGGGTGAATTTTCCCCAGGGTCAATCCCAGGCTGGGAGCAGAAGTCTCACATCTGGAGTGTCATTAGTTTGCATGTCACTGCAATTATCACGTTGGCTCTAGACAAAGCCAAGTCACAATTGAGGACAGGATTTTCAATCATGACTTTCCAGAGTCTCATTAGGTAATTGATGCTGATCACATTGCTTAATGGGGACCCATAAAATGCTTCCTATTTATATTACAATGGGCAGAGAAAAGGTTCAACTAACCAGATAATTGAGAGATGATATGAGGGACTAGGGCGAAAGGGTGGGAAAAGGCAGGGAAACCTGCTGAAGATTCCCTCCCTCTGGCTTTAAGCTTTTTTTGGTGATAATTGTTGACTGGATTCAAAAGAGACAGTACCCTGGCCTTCACAAAGCCCAAAGCTGCTCTTCCAGGAGCCAGGGACTGAGATAAGAATTGTCATTTAATAGGATTTTCTACAGCAGGCTAAATTGTGTGCTAAATGAGCAATTTCAATCATCCCTTTCCCTTCCACTAGGAGAGAGTTAAGTTCACATCTCCAGTCTGTACTCCCACCTCCCATATTCTCACTCCCCCACCAGCACTTAGCAAGAAAAATGGTCTGGTTGAGATACAGAAAGAGCAGGTTTAGTAAAATGCTTTGGACCCAGCTGAGTTCACCAGATCATGAGGCTATAAGGAAGTTGCAGCCTCAGTCTCCACCCTGCACACCCCCAGCACCCTTAGAGACTTATGCACACCTTCCATAGGCCATTCTCTCCAGAACAGAGGCCTGAGGGCAGGTCAACTTCCCTGATACCAAGAATCGGTTGTAAGACTTCCTACTGCAGAAAGAGGGGTGGGGAAGAGATACATTTCTTTCTATTATTGAAACATGGATTTTCTCAATAGGAAAATCCTGTTCTATTGATTGCATCTCTCATTCAATCCCACAAATCAAGGCTTCTAAGTCATTTTCTTAACTTCCAGGTATTTGGAAGAGATTCTAAGGAAAAGGAATAATCTTGGGAAAGAAGAAGCCATACCATCTATTGACATATGCACTGAAAGTGGGTTAACAAAGATGTGTCTGGTGAGAAAGTATTCAGTGGTTCCAAGATTCTGCCTTTTGAGTGACCTGGAACTCCCCCACCCCCAAATCTGGATTCATTTCTGTTGCACCATATGGATGACTGCTCCTCTTCCTTTATTCTCGTTCCTCTGCTCCTCCTCCTCCTTCTATGCCTACTCTCTTTCGCTCTCTCCTTCCTTCCCTCTCTTCTTTCCTCCTATTGCCTTTTGCACTGGAATTGATAGATGAATGGTAGATGCCCTGATTGAGAGCATGGGCTTTTTCCTCAAATTGATCTACCGGTTCAATACAATCCCTATCAAAATCCCAACTGGCTCCTTTGTAGAAAGTGACAAGCGGATCCTAAAAATCATATGGAAATGCCAGAGACCCAGAATAGCACAAAAATCTTGAAAAAGGAGAACAAAATTGGAGTATTCACACTTTCTAATTTCAGAGCCTACTACAAATCTATAATAATCAAGACAGTGTGGTACGTGACATAAAGATAGGATCCACATGTAGATCAATGGAATACACTTAAGACTCCAGAATAAACACTCCCATTTATAGTCAGTTGATTTTTGACAAGAACGTTGGGATAATTCAGTGGTGAAAGAACTGTCTTTTCAACAACTGATGCGGGGACAACTGAATGTTTACAGATTAAATAAACTTGGACCTTCCTCATATATAAAAAGGAACTCAGAATGGATTATAGGCTTAAACATAAGAGTTAAACTCCCAGAAGAAGATGTCTAAAGGCAAAGCCTTTTTAAATATGACAACAAAAGTATTAAGGACAGAAAAGAAAAAAAGGTAAGTAGGTCTTCAATAAATTAAAAGTTTTTGCACTTCAAAGGATACCATCAAGAAAGTGAGAAGACAACCCACAGACTAGGAAAAATAGTTGCAGGTCATATATTTGATAAAGGACTTAAATCTAGAATATATAAAGAATTCTTACAACTCAATAATAAAAAGACAACCCAATTTGAAGGTAGGCAAAGGATCAGAAGAGACATTTCACTAAAGAAGACATGAAAATGGCCAATAAGCACATAAAAAGATTTCAACATCATTAGTCATCACAGAAATAGAAAATAAATCCACAATGAGATATTATTTCATACCACTAGGATGGCTATAATAAAAAAGAGAGAGCTAATGACAAGTGTTGGACAGGATGTGGAAAAATTGGGGCCCTCATATACTGCTAGTGGCATTGTAAAATGGTTCAGCTGCTTTGGAAAACAGTCAGGCAGTTGCTCAAAAGGTTGAACATAGAGTTGCCATATAGCCCAGCAACTCCACTCCTAGATATACACCCAAGGGAAATGGAAACAGGTGTTACCACAAAAATTTGTTCATGAATGTTCACAGCAATGTAATTCATAACGGCCATAAAGTGAAAGCAATCCAAATCCCCATCAACCAAAAAAAGGATAAAAACAATGTGGTTTTGTTTATCATTGTACTCCATTACAATCCATATACAATGGAATATTATTATCCCATCCCATTATGTGAGAGGAATATTATTCAGCAATGAAAAGATGGGAAGTGCTGATAAATGCTACTACACAAATGACATGTGAGAACATCCTGTTAAGTGAAAGAACTAGTCACAAAAGACTACATAGTATAGATTCCATTGTATGAAATGTCCACACTAGGCAAATTTATAGAAACAGAAAGTTGACTAGTGGTTGCCTAGGGCCAGGGGTGTTGGAAGGGAAATAGAGAATGACTACAAATAGCTACAAGGATTCCTTTTGGTGTGATGATAGAGGTGATGGCTGCCCAACTCTGCACTAAAAACCACTGAATTGTGCACTTTAAATAATTGTATAGTATGAAAATTATATCTCAATAAAGACAAAACATGTGAAGAAGGGCCTCCCCGGTGGCGCAGCGGTTGAGCGCTGGGTTGTGAAGCTGCCTGCAGCCTCTGCAGAGCCGGTTCGATCCCCGGCTGCTCCCCTGCCACCGGAGAAGGGTCCCGCATGGCGCGCAGACCTCTCCTGCCGCCTGCTGCTCCCCTCAGCAGTGTACTTCGGTCTTTCTGCCTGCTCTGCTCCCCGCTCTGGCTCTGGTGAATTCTCTCACCCTACCACATTTCTGACTGTACCCAGTGCTTGTATAAATACATAAATAAATAAATAAATAAATAGATAGATAGATAGATAGATAGATAGATAGATAGATAGATAGATAGATAGATAGATAAATCTTTTTAAAAAATGTGAAGAAAAGCAATAGGCAACTCAAAAATTAAGTATTCATACCAGTGAAAACAGCACATATTAAAAAAAAAAGCTGTAACAACAAATGCTGGCAAGGCATAGAGAAAAAGGAACTCTCCTACACTGGTGGGAGTGCAAACTGGTCCAACCACTATTGGAAAGTTGTGTGGAGGTTCTTCAAATTACTAAAAATGGAGCTACCATATCACCCAGCAATTACACTCCTAGGAATCTACACAAAGGACATAAAAACATTAATTTGAAAGGAAACCTGCTTTACTATGTTTATTGCAGCACTATTTACAAAAGCTAAAATATGGAAACAACCTAAATGCCCAAAAACAGATGACTGGATCAAGAAGATGTGATAGATACATACATACATACATACATACATACATACAAACATACACACACACACTGGAATACTATTCAGCAGACAAAAAGGATAAACTCATGCCATTTGCAGCAACAGGGGTGGAACTGGAGGTGATTAGGCTCAGTGAAATAAGTCAGAAGGAAAAAGAAAAATATCAGATGGTCTCACTTATAGGAGGAATATAGGGGAACCAAATAAGGGATCAGGAAAAAAAAAAAAGACAAAACTAGCAGGCAACTATAAACTGGAGACATTCAGCAGGGGAGGGAGAAGGAGAGGGATTAAAACGGTGGGAAGAGCACAAGAGACTATGGTGATGGTTCACGGTTAACTTGGTGGGGACTACACATGAGAGCAGAAAGCAAACTTTACAAAAATGAATAATGATATAAAATATATAGAGAGAAATAAAATAATAGTAATAATAAATTAAGTAAAAATTTTGTATGAAATAGTTATAACTAGTAGGCTGATTATTTTATTTTTAAAATAATAATAAAAAGATTCTTAAACAAAAAAATCAGAGTGCTTTGCTGACAAATCTCAGTTCTGCTATCCGCTGACTGTGACCTTGGAGAAGTTCCTTCACTCTATTGTGTACACTTTTCTCATTTGTAAGATGGCCATTAGGTCATTATGAGATGAAATAAATTATGTGTGAAGACATGGCAGAGTAGGTGCTCAGTAAATGGAAACTGTAAAGATGCATGATCATGGTAATTAGAGAGGTAGAAAAAAACAGTATTTGTGAACCAAGGCCACACCCAGACATTGATGCTAACCTTTGGCTGGGTTCTAGGGACATAAAGAAGTCTAGATACTGAGGAGCTGAAAGGTTCCGTGATCAGGTATTTCTGAGGGCTGGGATATAATGGGGGATGGGAGTAGGGAGGGTGGAATCCCAACCAAATGAACCAAGTGCTGCATGGAAGTCATGGACAGATTGATCAGGAGTAACCTGAAGGACATGTTTTAAAGGGCAGGAGACTAGGACTTGGCCAGGTAGACAAGGAACCCTTGTCCTGTCCCCCACTTTGGATGACCAAAAGAATGTGAGGCAACCCCTGGGGAGAAAACTGGATAGTCACCCCAGCACAGGCAGATGTCCAAGTCAAAAGAGTAATTGTGGACTGAGTGGTGGCCAGGACGGACAGTGAAGATGGCACAAAAGTGGAGGGTGGGATGCCTCCCTGGCTTTGCAGTAGGGGAGATAAGCATAAGAAGCACCTCCTTTCTCCCTTTTTTCCTAACTCTCCTCAGCCCCTAAGCCTCTGGATCTCCTTCTCCCTCCTACCAACCCTCTTTTGGGGAACAGCCCGATGCTCTGTGGGCAGAGTGTGACGCCTCCATCACTCCTCCCTCTCCGTGACTCATTCCTGAGACTGGGGGTGGCAGGAAGTGCCAGGGCCCCAGAACTGCAGCCCCATCCGGATTCTGGCAGTTTAGAGACATCCTATCTTCTTCCCTCCTCCCCCCACCTCCGCCACCTCCCCCACTTCCAGTTCTGACTCCTAACATTTCTACGTAAGAAATACCCACCTCCCCCCAACCTCTTCTTGCCTTTCCATTGCCTCCTCCAGTCCCTCATCTCCAGCCCCCAAGGGCTGCTGGGTTGAAATGGCCTAATCCCAAGGGACACAGGCACACCCAGATCTAGGATTTACACAGGGGGAGGTGAGCGGGTCAGTCTGAGACCTGTGAGGGGCAGGGCTTTGAGGGACAGGGACCATCTCATTTGCAGAAAGCATTCTGAGAAATGCATAAAACAACAAAATTATTTTCCTACGTGCTAAGTGCTTCACCAGTTTTGTCTCATTTATTTCTTGCAACTCTATAAGGCAGATACTCTGATCACTGCCATTTTGCAAATATGAAAAGTAAAGGAGAACTAATTTGGGAAGTAGTAAACTGGGGCTCAAACCCAGGACTCATATTTTGGACTCTCAACCATGAGATGCTTCAGCCCTTTTTGGGAAGAGAAAGCAGGGTAGGCTCTTTGAGTACAAACTCTGGGCAAGCTAGGGTGGCACTTGCAGGCTTAAAGCTCTCTATACAGCTGCCCTGAGCCTGGTAAGGGCTATGACCTTTGACCTGTGACCTCTGTCTCCCTTCTGTTTCCCATGGTTCTTAAGGACCTGCCCAACTCTTGACTCCTGAGAGGTGGGAATGTGGAGAGCTAATCAGAGGATACCCACACCCCTAAAGAACTTATTTTCCTATTATGTATGTCTAGTACAAGCAAACATCAGCGTGATGTGGGGTACCCAGAGGCTACTTAGGAAAAGGGAAAAGAAGAAACATTGCTTATAGGGGCAGGTTGGCAGAAAAAGGCAACAGACATCCAAACATGGGGTCATCCCAGGCTTGCAGACAGAGCAGTCATCTGTCATACCAAAGAGGCAGAGATGGCCCACATGACAATAGAAATGATACTATCCTTGAATTATGTAGCACTTCATAATTTCTCACGTACTTCACAAACATTTGATCCTCCAGATGACCTCCTAGGATACAAGGAGGCAGAAAGCATCTTTTATAAGCTGTCACCACCCATCAAGTTTTCTCCCAGAGAGAGGAAGACAGGAGGCAGGCAAGGCAGTGAGTTAACCAAACCCAAGCCCTGATGAGTAATTGATAGTTTTTATGGTGACTTTATCCTCAGGCTCCTCAGATAACTTATTTCCATTGGATTACCACATTTACATAACAGTACAGGGTGAGAGACCCTGATAAATCTTTTCCACAAGGGGATGAATACAGTGGAAATGTACTTTGTTGACAGGGATTTGTTTTACTACACTACTGCCCTTCAGTTTAGGGAGGAAAGAGGAGGCTACTGCTTTATGAAGGGAGGGAGGTGTGGAAAGGAGGGGAAAGCGAGGGAGGAAGACTAGAGAGCTGGAAAGAGAATGAATGAGAGGACGAGATGGGGAGAAAGGGAAGACTTTAGAACAGCATGAGAGAGGAAGAAAACTCTCCCAGTGGTCAAGGGGTTAGTGGTCAAATGGATGGAATAAATCTGCACAAAAGGTGGGCCAGCTGCTGGGAACAGCTTCTCAGTCTTGGTTTCTCTGTTGGTAAAATGGAATGAATATCAGACTCATTGGGTGAGTATCAGACTCTCGCCTTGGTAGCTGCCCAGGAGAGGCTGGGAGTATATGGAAGTTCTGTTGTAGAGCAACCCCGATACAAAACGGGGTGCCTGACTGTGGGTCCTCACCCGCGCGCTTAAAAGGACTTATCAATGCTCTACTGCAGGCGCACGTGAAAGGTTAATAAAAGGTTTATTTACAAGGGAAGGGGAAATGAGGAAATATACAGCTCTGGGAGAAAAGCGGGAGACAAAGTTTTAAATGAGTCCTACCCGATCCGCCGATCTGGAACCCCAAAATGGCGCTCTGAGAGCTGGCCGCCAGCCAGGAGCGGTGAAGCCGGGAGGCGAGCGATCGCGAGCCAGAGAGCGCCCTAGGCCCACGTGTTTGGTTTTTTATATCCAACCTGGCTGCCCAACTCCACCCTCAGGTCCCAGCCACCCTCCCCTTGGTGGTGATGGGATTTGTCTTCCCCAATGTCCTGATGGTTTTAGTCTGGAGTGGGGGTGGAGTCCACAAAGCCTGTATGGGATTAACTCAGGACATCACTTCCCCCTAACAGTTCCAGTGCACAGGGCTCCTTTGAGGTGCACTAGAGCTGGTTCCAAAGATCCCTCTGCACCTCTTCCCATCACATGTCCGTACTCTCCAACCACCTATGTCCAGAGAGCGGGTAGGCTCCAGAGACCTCAGGGCTGAACCCTAAGTATCCTGAGACCTAAAGTCTCGCAGACCCAGTGACTTGGATTTCAGTTCCTGCTCTGCCATTGGGTGGTTTTAATCTCCTAAACTCTCGGCCTTGGTTTTTCTATCGGTAAAATGGGATCTTATTCATCCATCCAACAAAGATTTATTGACTATAGGCTAAACAGTATGCAATGGTGTTGCATACACAACAGAAAACAAGACAAATAATAGTCCTTTCTTTCAAAGAGAGCACAGGGCCTCCCCAGTGGCACAGTGGGTTGAGCGCAGCGCTGTGAAGCTGTCCACAGCCTCTGCAGCGCAGGTTCGATTCCCCGCTGGTCAGGGAGATCCCACATGGTGTGGCAGACCTCTCCTGTCTCACCCGCTGTTTCCCTCAGCAGTGCTTCCAGTCAGTCTGCCTGCTCTGTACCCCACTTTGTCTCTGGTGAATCCTCTCACCCTCCCACGCCTCTGGCCTGTACCCCAACTCTTGTATAAATAAAATAAATCTTTAAAAAAAGGGGGGGCTTCTCTGGTGGCGCAGGGGGTTGGGACGCAACCTATGAAGCAGTCCGCAGCCTCTGCAGCACGAGTTCAATCCCGGCCGGCAAGGGAGCAACCCATATGGCGCAGCAGACCTCTCCTAACTCACCCACTGCTCCCCTCAGCAGTGTATTTCAGTCAGTCTGCCTGTTCTGCTCCCTGTTCTGTCTCTGGTGAGTCCTCTCACCTCCTACACCTCTGGCCCGTAGCCCAGCTTTTGTATGCATAAATAAATAAACCTTTTAAAAAATAATTAATTTTAAAAGAGAGAGAGAGAGCACAATCCAATGAAGGCAACAAAACTTCCTCCAAGAAACAGGTCCAGCCACACTAGGATAACTCACTAAGGTGCTTATCTATTGCCTTGTTCACAGCTATCTCCTTTAGCACCTTGGGTGACTCAAAAAGGGTTCTTTTTTTTTTTTTTTAAAGATTCATTTATTTATGCATACAAGATCTGGGGTACAGGCCAGAGGTGTGGGTGTGAGGACTTACCAGAGACAGAGTGGGCAACAGAATAGGGCAGATTGACTGAAATACACTGCTGAGGGGAGCAGCGGGCGAGTCAGGAGAGTCTGCTGTGCCATGTGAGAAGCTCCCTGGCCGGCTGGGATCTAACTCATGCTGCAGAGCCTGCAGACAGCTTCATGGGTTGAGTCTTAACCCCTTGCGCAACCAGGGAGGCCCCCCAAAAGGGTTCTTAATTGTTATTTGTGACGGAATGAAGGGATTGAGAAACACCACACTGTCCCTCCCAGCCCCCCCAGGGTGATGGGGACAGTGAAATGAGGGCACGTGCTGGGATGCTCTCTCTGCACAGACACAGGGGATTATTCTCTCTCTGTTGGCATTTGTTTAGTGAGGGCGATGTTCATTTTCTCCTCCTTGCTCTTCAGCTGTTGTTTTTTTTTAAACTGTCCTCAGATATTCTGCCCCTTTCTATCCTAAGATTAATTCTGCATCCTCCAATTGTTTCCCCTTTGTTTCTCTGTCTCACCTTCATTCTTGTTCTTTTTGCTTCCCTGCTTCTTTCTTTCTCTTGTCCATGCATCACCAGGGAAAGCTCATCTGACTGAGATACTATTGGTGATTTCAGGGGCCCAGCAAACATTCAGTTTTGTGTCAAAGCCTTCTCCCTGCAGAGAGCATCTGTTTCCATCTATAAATGGGCAGACCTTGCTTGCAGAAATTTTTAAACCAGTGGTGGTAGGTCTGGGGAGGGGTCCCAGGGTCTCAGAACTGATCTTCCCATAACCTCACCACATTCAGAAAAGCCTTGCCAAAACTTGACCGCAGGAGTCCCATACTCTGTGTGAATAGGCGATAGGTGGCAACAGCAGAAACTGTGTGTCAAATATGTCCTTTCGTCATTTCCTTGATCCATATATTCCTGGCATGCCCATCAGAGCCCCCTGTGCCAATTAGTGTGGTTCTTGGCCAGCTGTGTTGGAATTATTTCTTGTAGGAATCTCCAACCCACCACACTCTGAGCTCCTCAAAGTCAAGAACTCAATTTTCCTCTTCTTTGTATCTGGAAACCCAGAACATATGCTGGACCTGAAAGAAGGATACTGTCCAGATGTGCAGATATTCATTCTCTTACTATAGACACTACTGTTCCTCAAGACTATGTTATGCTTAACACTTCCTGTGTTCCAGGAACCCCAAATATGTTATCACATTTAATCCTCATAATGACCCTTGAGTTAGGGATTAAATGAGACAATAGTGTTATTTCTCACCTGGATTATGGACAGAGTCTCCTTTTAGAGAAACACTAAGTTCTTCCTCCTCTGACATCCAACTTCTGCCCGTGGCACCTGTAGTCTATTCACACAGCAACCAGCGCGATCCTTTCAAAATCATGTCACTCCTTTGTTCAAAACCCTTCAATGGCTCCCCACTTCACTCAGCATAAAGTCTAAAATCCTTACTATATCCTGCATGGCCCTACTTTATCTCCCTAACCCCAGGTCACAAACTTTACAACTTTGTGCCCTACCATTGTCCCCTTTATACTCTCAGATAAGCCACACCGGCTTCCCTACTAGTCTTCAAATATCACTGAGCACGTTTCTGCCTCAGGCCCTTTGCACTAACACTCCCCTGTGCCTATAAAGCTTTATCCTAGTATCTTCAAGGCTTGCTACCTCGTTATTTCAAGTCTTTGTTCATGTCACTTTGTCAAAAGGGCCTTCCCTGCCTCTTTTGTGGTGATTTTAAGATGTGTCCACAAATTCTTTGATATTCCTCCCTTCAAAAGGTGGAACTTACTTCCCCTCCCCCGGAATGTTAGCTTGACTTAGTGACTGCTTTCTAAAGAATTGAATATGGCAGAAATAAAAGCGTGTGACTTCTAAGACAAGATCAAAAAAGACACTGTGATTACCCTTGTCTGATCATGAGAAAACATCAGACAAACTCAAGTTTAGGGACATTCTACAAAATACCTGATAAGTACATTTCAAAATGTCAAGGTCACGAAAAACAAAGACAGGCTGAGAACCTGCTGCAGACAGAAGGAGACTAAGGAAACATGACAGCTAAATGCAACGTGTTATCAGGACTGGATCCTGGAACAGAAAAAGGGCATTGAGGGAGAGAAACTGGTGAAATCTGAATGAAGTCTGTAGTTTAGTTAATAGTAGTGTGCCAATGTTCATTTTTTAGTTTTGACAAATGTATCATAGTTATGTAAGGCATTAATGTTAGAGGGAGCTGGGTGAAGTGTATAGGGAAACACTCTGTACTCTCTTTGCAATTTGTATGTAATCAAAAATTATTCCAAAATAAAAAGTAAAAAAAAAGCCATTGTGGTTTCCTCCTCACTCTCCTTCTTGGATCACATACTACCATGTCTTGAGGAGACTCAAAGAGCCCTCTGGGAAGAGTCATGTGGTGAACAACAGAAACTTCCAATCATCAGCCATGTGGGGAAACCTTCTTGAAAGAAGATCCTCCAATCCTAGTAAAAGCTTCAGATGACTACAGCCCTGACTGACACTATGACTGCATGTCAAGAGGCCGCTTGAGCCAAAACTGCCAAGCCAGGCCCCTCCGGAGTGGCTGACCCTCAGAAACCATGAAAATCTATAAACATTTATTGTTTTTAAACCTCTAAGTTTTAGTAATTTACTGTGCAGCAGCAGATAACAAATACATCCCCCTATCTAAAATAGCTTCACTCCTTAGTCACACTCAATCCCCTCTGTGACCTTAATTTTCTTCATAGCACTTACCACCTGACATGTTACAAATCTGTTATTTACTTGTGTCTCCACACTAGGATGTGAGCTTACAGTGAATGGAAACTGTTTTATTTATGTCTCCCACCACCTAGAACTGGGCCTGAAATAGTAAATGCTCACTAAAGGATAGTTGTTGGAGTTACTGTTATTGGATAACAGGGAGTTAGATTACAATCCTCTCTCTGTTCTCATCTGGGTTAAAACAAAACAAAACAAAACCAGGCCCTCGGGTTAGGAGTGGAGGATGGGGACCAAACCACACTGGGAAGTGTGAGCAGAAATGAGTGTGACACCCTGAGTTCTGAATCTAAGTACTTGTCTGCTAAGAGAACTTCAACAAGTCTTGTCCTCACTCTGAGCCAATAAAATTTAAAACACTGGACTGAACAAGAAATCACTAAGATTTCTTTCAGTTCTTATAGACAATGATTTTAAAAGGTTGGCTGGGAGAAGGAAGCATAAAAGCTCAAATCTGGGGCCTCCGTGGTGGCGCAAGGGGTAAAGCACCACATTATGAGGCAGTCCACAGCCTCTGCAGCGCGGGTTCATTCCCTGGCCATGGAGCAACCCACATGGCGCAGCAGACCTCTCCGGACTTACCCGCTGCTCCCCTCAGCAGTGTGTCTCAGTCGGTCTGCCTGTTCTGTCCCCCATTCTGTCTCTGGTGAATCCTCTCACCCCCCACACCTCTGGCCTGTATCCCAGCTCTTGTATGAATAAATGAATAAATCTTAAAAAAAAAAAAAAGCTCAAATCTGGAGATGCAGGAAAGAAAGGGAGTAAATGATATGTTCTATTCACAGGGACGAGTTAGGCTGGAAACCCTTTCCCAAGGCTGGGTGAGATAGGCCAAGGTCCAGCTCCCCTCCTCTGCAAAGCCTTCCCAGGTTGAGTCAACCACATGAACCTCCAAGCTCCTATAGCCCTTTGCACAAGTTTTTGTAAGACATTTTCCATATCGTATTATAATGGGAACTTTTATCTTGTGGCTGGTAGCTATGTCCCTGGGTAACATTCCCAGTCTTGAAATTCCTTCCCAGGGAACCTGAATCCAAAAGGAAAGAACAGAGAAAAGAAGGGTGGACTCCCACAAACCTTCCCCTTTTCCTCCTCACCTCCAATCTTAAACTCACTACCAAGAGAAGCACGCCCATCGGTCTGCCTGCCACACTGCCTCACCTGTGTACTATGTCAAATCCCATTTGTTTGAACTGTATTTTCATTTCCCTGCTCCCTCCTTTAGTCCCTCAGGCTCCTTCTACAACTTACACACTCTGGGTCCCTTCCCATCTTCTGCTCCAGTTCTCTGAAAACTTCCCAATACTGACATGAGAACAGGTTTGAGGGGACATTTTTTTTTAAAGATTTATTTATTTATACAAGAGCTAGGGTACAGGCCAGAGGTGTAGGAGGGTGAGGGGATTCACCAGAGACAGAGCAGGGAGCAGAACAGGCAGACTGACCGAAAGCACTGCTGAGGGGAGCAGTGGGGAGACAGGAGAGGTCCACTGCGCCCTGTGGGTATCACCCTGGCTGGCCAGGAATTGAACCCACACTACACAGGCTGCAGACAGCTTCACAGTGCTGTGCTCAACCCACTGTGCCACCGCCACCAGGGAGGTCCAGAGGGGACATTTTCTCTTCAAAAATATCAGCTCGTTTCAAGGTTTGAAGAGCCTGTTATATTCTGGGGATCACAGGTGCTAGTGTCATGTTCAGCTGGAAAGTCAGGTTGGGAGCAGTGGGAGATGAGCAGGACAAGTAGGCTAGAACCCACCTTGGTGAAAGATTTTGTCCCATAGGCCTTGGAAGCCACAATAATTCTGTACAGGTTGGAACTCACACCCATTCTGACCATCCCCTCCTATCTCTTTCTGTCCCCCACAGCCTGTTCCATTTGGCTTATATCAAAATCTTAATGACAACAAAGATATATTGAGAACCTTCACTATTCACATTACATCATCTCCACCTTGCAGCACTGATAAGGTAGAGATTATTATTATGCCCACTGCACAGATGAGGAAAATAGTGCTGGGAAGTGATTTGCCCTAAGTTACAGCTGGGGAAAAAGCAGAGCCCAATTTCATTTTTTTCCCCTGATTTAAATAATTTGATTATTCTCTGCAGTAGGATGTTAAAAAGGTCCTTAAATCCTTACTTTTTCAAAATTGGCACAGGCTTTTCAGACAGTTCTCAGGTTACTTAATAGCTAAAGGGATTCGTTCAATCAGAATTATTACAATTTCTCAGGAAAAGGCAGGAACACAGTCTAATTTCTTAACTATTCATTATACTATTTGATCCCTGCTCTCTACCTCTTTCCAAATCTCTTCTTTGGGGGAAAAGTTAAGGATTGCTATAGGTTTTGAGGTATAGAGGGAGGACAGAAAACCAGATAGTTCTGGAAGTAGAATTTCCAGGTTCTGGTGAGGCCTGTCTCACCCAGCCTTGCTCACCACTCTGTGCTGGGCAGTCTCTTCCTCCTCTCCCCATCTCCTGTCTTGGTTCACCTGCTTACTACAGTTCCCACATTATCCTTCACTTCAGGTACCATTTGCCCTTGTCTTTCAGGTTTGGGGTAATACATTGGCTCTGAAAATGTCCAGATGGACCATGATGCTTTGGAAACCTTTGAGCTAATTCAGATACCTGGAGAGAATGACTGTATCTTTCCTCTTCTTTCCCCAACTCTAACAAAAGGGACCTGGCCTCATGCAGGCTTCTAAGCTCTTCAGCAAAGGTTGGCTCCTCCCTAGCCCATTTTCCCCGGTACCCTCTCACAAGCTAGATGTAACCACATGTGCTTCCCAGTATATGCCCAGGTCTTGAGACCTTTGCCCATGCATTCTCTCTCCCTGGAATGCCAGTGTCTCCTCTACTCCACATTTTTCACCAGGAAAACGAATTATTCTCAGTCTCGACTCAAATATGACTTCTATAGCCACTGAAATCCTCATCCCCAGATCATCATTTTTTGCCTGGATTACCCCCTCACTGGTCTCCAGAACACCACCCTTATCCTAAACCATCCACTTATCACACTGCTCTCAAAGTAACCTTTCTAAAATGCAAACTTGATCTTATCACATCTATTTAAAGACTCTTAAATGGTTTCCCATGCCCTCAAGGTAAGTCCTAACTCCTTAACCTAGTTTAGGAGACTCTTCTACCCCACTCCCACCCATCTCTCTTGCTTGGTATCTGTGGGCCCTGCCCACCCCCACAACTGTACTCTAGCCAAATTTCTTAACATGTGAATGCAGTTTCTTGAAACTTGCCTATTCACTTAACCCTTCAAGGTATTCCCTTGGCCTAGAAGCCTAGAACTCTCCTTCCTTCCCTTTTCACAGTTAAATTATTTTAGGCAAGTCTCAGCTTGAACTCACTTCACCATAGAACCTTCCAGAACCTGGCCCCTCCCTCAGTAAACAAGATCTCTCTGCTTCCTGTCCCCCATAGCCCAGTATTCCCTCCAGTACAGCATTTATCCTGCTTGGTACCACCTACATGTTTACTCCCATGTCGCCCACATCCACCTGGAAGCCTAATTCATTCTCTGATCATCCAGAGCTAGTAGCGGTGAGATCGCCATGAACAACTGCTGAATTGCTGAGTGAATAAATCCTTCCCTGTCTTCACAGTGCAGACTCACGCACCCATTACGCCTTCTCTAGCATCCTCACAGTTACTATTCTGGACTACAGGTGACTGCTACTCTGGGGACTCCTCTCTGTATGGCTTGGGATGGTACTTTTAATGTTTGCACTCCAGTACCATATACAGTACTCCACATTTATCCTTCCATGCATCCTCTCATTATTTTGGCCAAACATTTATTGAGCATGTACTATGTACTGCATACTGTGGGTGCAGCGATAAACAAAGATGAGGGGCCCTGCCTCAGTTCACATTCTAGTGTAATATATGGATGCCTGGTGAACAAGAACTTCAGCACTTCATAGTCCTACTGGGAGGCCCATGAGGGAGTTTCTGTCTGGAACTACAAAGCAGGGAGCAGGGAATACAGGCTGTGGGGGAGACCTCTGGACCTCCCTTTGTGCAGGCTTCCTTGGGACTAGCCATCAAGTAGAAGCAGCAGCAGCAGCAGCAGCAGCAGTGAGAAAGACAATGGAGGAAAGGAGGGCTGAATGGAAAGGATACCTAAAAACAGGAAAGTGTTGCAGCCCAGTGTCCACAACTACTTTGCCCAGGTAACTGGCTTTCTTTACTCTGGAGGGGGAAAAAAGAGACACAGAGGAAAAGACATAAATGGACAGATGACAGAGGATAAGAGAGAGAAAAGAAAAAAGGTGGAACAGAGAGGACTTAGAAGCACAAGGAGATGGAAGAATGGAGGCAAAGACTTAGTCTGCAGGATTGAGCCCTGTGTACGTTGCTGGTAGGCAGCTCTGGGGAGTAACTCCTCATTTTTGTTGCTGGGGGGAAAAAAGAGTATTCAATTTTGAGTCTTTGGGATTCCCTAGATGCTTTCCAGAACTCACTGATCCCTGAAAATTGTCTCAGATTCCATCTGGCCATTCCAGGAGACTTCTGCCAGGAACCTGCCAGCCCTCAAACCAGGATATACTCCGTGTGGACTCTCAAGAGAAAAGAACAAGCAAACGAAGAATATAGTTGCTCTGAGAACAGCAACCCTTGCTTTTCATCTTCCTTAGAAAAGATCATAGAAAAGACCTTGTGTTCACCATCTGTTTCCTAACTAGGGGCTTTAGACTTGGCTCTCTGAGATACCGTCTGATACAGTCTGACAGTATCCTAATCTGCAAGCACAGAGCAAAAACTTCCCTGAGCTGGGAGCTGGGGAGCCAAGGGCCCCACCCCAGGAGCCACCAGATGCCAAACAGGAGCCTGAGTTCTTAATAGCTCTGCTTATCCTGCCAGCAGCTTCAGCTGCTCGCTCCTGAGGCTGCGATGCCATCTGCTGCTCAGTTTAGGAAACTGGCTGATTCTGGCTACACAGTCAAAGCCCAACCCAGCCAGGCAGTTGGGCAAGAGGCCTGATGGGTCTCAGGAGAGTCATGTCTTTGTCTCTGGATAGACTTACTTCTGGGCCTCAGGACAAAGCGAATGTTCTAGTCCCATCATTCTTCTTAGATTAAGCAGAAGGCTTCTTTCACAAGAAGGCGCCCTAAGGGTTCTAGAGGGATGAGTGGGTTGTCCAGTGTCACTAAAGGCTAAATTGCCCAGAAGGATCCCAGCCTACTTTTGAAGTTCTGCAGCTTTCCTTAAAGCACTTTTTTTTTTTTTTTGCAGGTTTAACAAAGATTATTCCAAATTGTATTAATTGGGTGAATGAAATAATGAGGTCAGGCCTAGAGGAAATGGGACTTTGAAGAAAGAAGCATGTTCATGCAGAATTGAAATAAGACTTTCAGACACCCAGTGGGTTTCTGAAGCTCCTGCCTTCTCTGTTGGCCCTGTTTAGGCCTCAATCCAGGCAGGGTTAGAGAGGACACACTCTAACACCTGTCACATGTCTATTGAAGTAATGGTTAGTTCCAGGAAATCTTCTGCAATCCAGTTGTGGGAGCCAGCTACCAAGGTGATCCCCATGATCCCCATCTCCTGATAGTCACACAATCCAGTCCCCTCCCATGTAGTATCAGTGATTATCTGTGGGACCAATAGAATTGACACAAGCAGGGGCATGTGACTTCCAAGATAAGCTTATAAAAGATGTGTGGCTTTCTTTTGGTCACTTTCTCTTTTCTCTCCCTCTCATTACTGACTCTGGAGAAGTCCGTTACTGTATCCTGAAGAGCCCTAGGGAGAGGCTCATGTGCTGAGGAACTGAAACCTCTGTCAGGCCCCACTGGAGTGTATTGGAAACAGCCCCTCTAGCCTCAGGCAATACTTCAGATGACTGACAGTCTAAGCACTGCAACCTCATGAGTGACCCAGACTCAGCTCAGCTCAGCTGCTCCCAGTTTCTGACCCTCTGAAACTGAGTAAGATAAATGCTGGTTGTTTGGGAAATAATTTGTTACTCAGCAATATAATAGACCAAACATACAGTATTATTATATTATGGCTATTACGGCACATCATCAGCTGGATATCACTTCATTTCCTTCTAAGATCTGGCATCTTGGCACCACCCCCTCATTCTAACCTTATCTCTCACCATCCCATCCTCTCTCAGGTTCAGCCTCATCCTATGCCCAGTTCTGCCTCAGAACATTTGCTTTTCTCTCTGCTAAAGACCCCTCACATACACCCCTAAATCTCTTTATGGTCACTTCTTTATCTCCCTCAGTGATATTCAAATGTAACCTCTTCAGTGTAGCCTTGCTTGACCCCCTATACCCTTAAACTGCAATTCCCACATCTACCTATCCTTTTCTCTATTAAAAAAACATTCTGAACTCTTATATAATACATAAAATATTATTTACATATTTACCTTGTAATTTCTATCACTGCCACTAGAATATAAGATCCATGAAGGCAAAAATTTGCATTTTGTATATTTTGGCCATTGCTCTAACCCCAGCATCAGGCATAGCAGTAAGCATGTAGGTAGATGCACACTACATTTTTAGTTGAATGGGGGAAAAATGAATATCATAATTCACCAATTATAGTACATCTTCTAGATTCCATGCCATGTATTACATGACATATTATGTTGTCACATAAATTTATTTTATTTTTTTTAAGATTTATTTATTTATTTATACAAGCACTGGGTACAGTCAGAAGCATGGGAGGGTGAGAGAATTCACCAGAGCCAGACCAGGGAGCAGAGCAGGCAGAAGGACCGAAGCACACTGCTGAGGGGAGCAGCGGGTGGCAGGAGAGGTCTGTGCGCCATGTGGGACCCTCCTCCGGTGGCCGGGGAGCAGCCGGGGATCGAACCGGCGCTGCAGAAGCTGCAGGCAGCTTCACAACCCAGCGCTCAACCGCTGCGCCACCTGGGAGGCCTTATCACATAAATTTAAATGTATTATTCCAAGCAGTGCACAGAGAGTAGGACCATAAAAAAGAACCTGCTTTGCTGCTTGCTAAATAGCGATTTTCCTCTGAGTCATGCATGTTACTGCTCTGAGCCTCAATTGTATTCATCTATAAAATAAGGCTTGTGTAACCACTCTGCCCTATCATCAAATGATGATAAATATTATAGCAGTTGAGCGCAGCACTGTGAAGCTGTCCACAGCCTCTGCAGCGCGGGTTTGATCCCAGCCGCCGGGGAGCTACCCACATGGCCCGGCAGACCTCTCCTGTCTCGCCCGCTGCTCCCCTCAGCAGGGTATTTCAGTCAGTCTGCCTGTTCTGTTCCCTGCTGTCTCTGGTGAATCCTCTCACCCTCCCGTACATCTTGCCTGTACCCCAGTTCTTGTATGCATGAATAAATAAATCTTTTTTAAAAATTAACAAATGATATAAGTATGCTGCTGAAATCCATTCCAAAGACCACATGTACCTCTGTATGTGTGTGTGTGGAGGGGGGGGATCAAAGAGGTTTGGGAAATGTAGGTTCCTATATTCTAATCCTTTGTGGACATTCAAAATGACATTAGCATAGGAAAGGCTATGAAAATCAAGTGCTGAAGGTCTTCTCCCAACAAACCTGACTACATTTGGGGAAACCTTGGTCTCTATAGTTACACAGTATTCCTTCATTATCAGGATGGTACTGTTACTTTAGAAGGAATTCTACAGTTCTTGGAATAGATACTCCAGTGGGATGGGGGGTGAGATTCACAACAGCTGAATTGGAGACTGGGTAGGGGAGGAGGAGGAGGAGGAGAAAAGAGGGAAGGAATGTGAAAACAAGGAAGAGGAGAAGTAAGAAGAGAGAAAATAGTGGTGAAGGGAGTAAAGATAGTTAAACTCATCCCCTTGGGAAAAAAACTGCAGAACAAAGGTAACCTGAGATTTTCTGTTTGCGGGGGCGAGGCTGTGGGAGGGAAGCCAAGAGTGCTGCCCCCTAAGTCTCCCTTATTCCTTTAAGTATTGTCTCTGCCAATTTCCGCAGCTGGAGTTCAGGCTTCCTTTTCAGCTTCAAGGAACCACTGATTGAAGAGATTTCTTCTTTATCAGGGAGGATAAATCAGGTAAACCAAATCAGCATCTTCTCAATTTGGTGTACTTATTAAGTGCCTGAAATAGCAGGTGCCATTTTTCCTTTCCTTGTGAGCAATGAGCCATCTTGGCAGTCTTCATCTCCCCTGAGCACGTCTGGCCTGGAGAAAGAAGAGGAACACCAATTTCTCCAGCAGAAATTTCTGAGGCTAACTGGGGTGCAAAGAGGCTGGCATATTTAAATCTTTAGGTAGGGCCCCCTCAGTTTGGACCAAACCTTAAAAAAGGAGATGCTCTTGCTCTTTCTGGCACCTGCTCACATTTCCAGCCCTAGTAGTGAGGAAATCCTTTGTTATAGCTTATCTTGGTCTTTTTCCTACAATTTCATTTTTTGCTCTTTCTCTTATCCCAGAGGGGAATGATCTATCATAAATTTTATGTCTAGTGTATTGTATAACCAATACAGTAACAACCAATCTCTCTTGGGATATCATTTTGAATACTATTTAAGGAACTTCATTTCCCACCAATCAGAAGACTAACCTTTTTTTTCCCCCCTTTTTCTTTTTAAATAGTGAGATTCAAGGGTGCGATAGGTTAGGCACCTGTCTGATTCCTTATGTATGATATCATATCTCATCTTCACAACAACATAAAAGGCAGAAATCATAATTCCCATTTTATAGGTGAGGGAATTGAGGTCCAACAGTCCCTTACCTAAAGTCAAACAGACGATGTGGCAGAGCAAGAATCAGATCCATGCTGGTCTCCCAAATCCATGTTCCTTCTACCTAGAAGATTTGTATATATTTGGGTTATTCCCCAAACCCACAAACATGGAATTCTGGCTATTATCGCACACCCAATAGTACAGAGTAAACAGCATCAAAAGCTGCAAGTAACCCCCTCCAGGCTTTTCTGTGACCAAATCTGAACTCATGCTACCTGATGTACACTGGTCTCAACAGACTGTAAGCTCCATAATGGTAAGGATCACGTCTGTTTATGCATCACCACACCCTCTGAGTGCCTAGCACTGGGTCAGCCCCCTGCTAGACACTCAGTGTTGGCTGAATGAATGAACAAATGAAAGACAATGACAAAAGGAGACAACCATAAAGCAAGATAAAAGAAACTAAGACAAAGGCTTAAAAGGTCAACGTTCAGTTTAAAGAAGAAGCAAGGGAGAAGAGTGGGTAACCAGGAAAAGAATGCGAGACAGCAAGATAAGAAAACTCAGCACAAACAAGCAAGATAAAAATAGCCTCTCTCCACTGTCCTTTTAAAATTACTTTCTATATTTGAGCCTAATGTGACAAATGAAATCTCCTCTGTAATTTCCCATGTGTTCAGCTTAATGAATTTCCGGCAAATGGTTTCAGTATTGGAGGTCCAATTTGGACATTGTGGGGGTGGGGGTGGTGAGAAAATGAGGGGTATGGAAATAGACTAACAAATTGAGTCTAGAAATGAAGGGGTGATTGGAGGCATGTGAGGAGGGAGCTGAATCTTGGAACTTGTTCAACTCCAGGAAGGACTGGGAATTAATTGGTCTTACTCTAGCTGATGTCACCATGTTTCCCTGCAAGCCATAGAGGGAGCCCAGAATCCCAGGATGCCTTGCAACTAGTCTTTGTACCACCCTGCTTATCTTCTAAAGAGTTTTATTTGTTTACATAGAGGGCATTGTGATTTAATTTCAACCACTGGACAGAAAAAGAGACCTTGATTCTTTCAGAAGGCATACCATAAATGTCTTTATGAGGGAGTCAAGTAAGAAAGAAGTAGTATGGGAACATACATTCTACCCCTTTTCATCTATTAATACTCATTGCCCATCAAATGCTTTGCATCTCTGTATAGAGGAAGGAACTCTGAGAGGCCATTTGCCCCAGCATAAAAACTCTTTTTAATCCTTAAATTTGGCAATAACTATGCAGTCCACAATTATAACAGAATTGCGGGTCTTTCAGGTCCCTAAGTTTGCTTTTCATTGTTTTTTTTAATCACTTTATTGAGCTATTAAGTCACCTATCATACCAATTCACCCATTTAAAGTGTACAAGTCAATGTTTTTTTATTATATTCACAGATATGTGCAAGCATCACAATTTTAGAACATTTTTATCACCTCAAAAAGAAACTCCACAACTTTTAGCTATCACCGAAGTGATATCTCCCCACCAGCCATTAGACTGAAGTAATCCCTAATCTACTGTCTATAGATTTTCCTACTCTGGCTATTTATAAGAATGAAATCAGGGGCCTCCCTGGTGGCACAAGGGGTTAAGACATAACCTATGACGTTATCTGCTGCCACTGCAGCATGAGTTCACTCCCCGGCCAGGGAGCTACACACGGCGCAGCAGGCCTCTCCTGACTCGCCCACTGCTCCCCTCAGCAGTGTATCTCAGTCAATCTGCCTATTCTGCGCCCTACTCTGTCTCTGGTGAATCGTCTCACCCCCCACTACACACCCCCCCCCTGGCCTGTACCCCAGTTGTTGTATGCATAAATAAATAAATGTTTAAAAAAATGAATGAAATCAAACAATATGTGGTCTAATTTCTTCATGTAATGTTTTCAAGGTCATTCATGTTATAGCATGAATCAATGCTACATTCCTTTTTATGACAATAATATACCAACTTTGTTTATCCATTTGTCACTTAGTGGATATTTGGGTTGTTTCAAACTTTTAGCATTTATGAATAATGCTGTTATGAATACTTGTGTGTAAGTTTTTGTGAGGGCATACATTTTCATTTTCTTGAGTATATATCTAGGGGTGGAACTGCTGAGTCACAGAGTAACTCTATGTTTAATCATTTGAGGAACTGCCAAATTGTTTTCCAAAGTACTACTGAATGAGTTCTGGTACCAATGATAATGTGGCAGGGAGGGAGGTGGGGCAGGTATCCCCACATCAGGAAGCAATGCTTGCGACATCAGGAAGGCATCTAACAATTTAGCTCAATTCTGACCCCAACTATCTGGAAATAGTATCAGATTCTACAGGTTAAGGGTTCAATCCTACAAGAGTGGCCCCACTCCCACCTCCACCATTTCAGATGCCAGTTGAAAGCCCAGGTTGTTATATGTGTTTATGATGAACTGGCTATAAACAGAGGTTCTCACAATCTCCTCTTCAGGTTTGATTAATTTAGTAGAATTGCTACAGAACTCAGAGAAACATTTTACTTACTGGATTACCAGTTTGTTATAAAAAGTTATTATAAAGGATATAAGGGTCTCCCTGGTGGTGCAGGGGTTGAGCGCAGCATTGTGAACCTGTCCTCAGCCTCTGCAGTGCGGGTTCAACTCCTGGCTGGCCAGGGAGAGACCCATATGGAATGACAGACCTTTCCTGTCCTGCCCGCTGCTCTCCTCAGCAGTGTTTTCAGTCCGCCTGTCTGTTCTGCTCCCCACTCTGTCTCTAGCTGCCACCAGACCTAATGCCAAATGATACTGATAGTATTTGTCTTTCTTCCCCTCTACATGTTAAGCTTTAGGCCCCTATTGCTCTGACCTTATCTGCTGTGCCTGAACATTGTCTGGCAAATGACAGATGTTCAGTAAATGTTGACTGATTGAACAAATGATTAAATATTTTTCTACTGGTGGTTCTTGACCAGGGAGAAGAGGAAAAGAGAAATCTTAGAGGCAATGGGCATCAAGAAGGCAAACAAGAAGAGGCTAGACAGAAGAGAATAAGAAAGTCAGGCAGGTAGGTTGGGGACCTAGTGTCTCTTGGGACCTAGTGTCTCAGTTTTCCATTATGAAGTCAAACTCAAAGCTAAAGAAGCTACCTTAATTCTTTGTTTTTCACCTGTATCTTCTTCTAGAAATTTTCCTTTTTCTTTTTTGTTAGTATTCCTAGCAATTTTGTCTTTGCAAGAATAAGAAACAAAAAAGGAGAATAGTGGCTTGATAGGTAGAAAACCACATTAATCTACTCACCAAAATTAATTCAGATTTTAAAGAATTCAGCTAAGACTGATTATACAGTATTTTTTTAAATAGAAAATGAAATCCGGGCCTCCCCGGTGGCGCAGCGGTTGAGCGCTGGGTTGCGAAGCTGCCCGCAGCCTCTGCGGCGCCGGTTCGATCCCCGGCTGCTCCCGGGCCACGGGAGGAGGGTCCCACATGGCGCGCAGACCTCTCCTGCCGCCCGCTGCTCCCCTCAGCAGTGTACTTCGGTCCTTCTGCCTGCTCTGCTTCCTGCTCTGGCTCTGGTGAATTCTCTCACCCTCCCGCGCTTCTGACTGTACCCAGTGCATGTATAAACAAAACAAACCAATAAATAAATAAATAAAAATGCCTCTTTTAAAAAAAAAAAGAAAAAGAAAAAAGAAAATGAAATCCAGGGCCTCCCCAGTGGCACAACGGTTGAGCACTGGGTTGCGAAGCTGCCCAGAGCCTCTGCAGTGCCGGTTCAATCCCCGGCTCTTCCCTGGCCATCCGAGGAGGGTCCCACATGGCGTGCCCGCTGCTCCCCTCAGCAGTGTACTTCGGTCTTTCTGCCTGCTCTGCTCCCTGCTCTGACTCTGGTGAATTCTCTCACCCTCCCGTGCTTCTGAGTGTACCCAGTGCTTGCATAAATAAATAAATAAATAAATCTTTAAAAAAAAAAAAAAAAGAAAGAAAATGAAATCCAAATCTACATTTTCCTCCAAAAGATAATGAATCACCTATAACTACATTACAATATGATCTGAGAACATGACTCACTCACTGCTCATCCTTACTCTTTTTTTCTTTTTTAACATTTATTTATTTTTGTAGAAGAACTAGGATATAGGCCAGAGATGTGGGAAGTGAGAGGATTCACCAGAGACAGAGTGGGGAACAGAACAGGCAGAGCTACTGAAATACACTGCTGAGGGGAGCAGCAAACGAAACAGGAGAGATCTGCTATTCTATGTGTGGGTTAGCTCCCTGGCCGGGGATCAAACTCATGTGAGTTCTATGGTTGCAGATAGCTTGATAGTGATTAGACTTAACCCCTTGAGCCACCAGGGAGGACCAACTCAGCCTTACCCTTAATGACTAGCCATCCTTACACATAAATCCTGCCTTCTGCCTGGGCAATCTGGATCCAGTTGCCACCAGGTCATTGGTTCCTCTCTCCCTAGTATCTCCCTGGCCTCAACTGCTCTCTGTATTTTCTCTGAAAGTGCACATGCTCATATGCACAGAAACCTCATCTTTCCTTTTCATGAATCCTTAAGGGTAACTCGGCCTTCTCCATTTTGTGTGTTTGGAAGGAATGAAAACAAAATATGAGATGCCAATGCAATTTCTCCTTTAGCAGAGCTCTGCAGGACAATTACCCACCAAATCTGCCTGGTTTTATAGCTCTCATAACCCTCCTTTACAAACACACTGTGACAGGTGATGCGGACATTGATTATGGCAGCAGTCTTCAGCCACATTCCAATTTAACTGCAAAGCAGAGCTCCTGCCTACCAGCCCAGCATTGATCATATGACTTTTAAAATTACTGTATTTATGTAAGCCTTTTTCCAACCAGGGACTGTGTCCAATTTCATCAAAAAGGGAGGATTGTGCTTGCCACTTCTCCAGTGGTTTTCTGGCTTCAGAGTCTAAAGTCTCTTGCTGGATCCACCTTAGGGCCCTTGGCTTTCTCAGTAGAGGTTTGTTAGGATTGGAGTGCTCAGAATGTACTGTTTTTCCAGTATGAAATAACTGAAGAAATAGGTTAAAAAAAAAAAATGTTGGCATTGGGGTTTCCACTGGCTCACAGGGCAAAAATTCCAGGTAAATAGATCAGCAGAGCTGGGGGTGGGGAGGAGAGGTGAGGTCACTAGAAAGGGGGGGTGCTCTGAAATTTGGGTAATTAGGAAATGGATTTAGGTCTTACTGCTACTGGGAGCCAACCTTAGAAATGTTCAGTAGAACAAAATTATAGTTACTCCAGCTAGTGGAAGAAGGACATTTTAGTGATCAAAATAAATGCTGGTAACCTGGTGAGCAATCTGCCCAGATGAAGGATTTGGCCTCTTTGGCTGATTGTGCCACGTACAAGAACAAGTCAGTAATTTTTGGCTGCTGCTGCTCCTCAACTGGAAATGCCTCAGCAGGGCACCGGGCACGAGGTGCCGCGAGGTTAGGACTGTGGGAGGGACAGGCATAATCCACACGAAAACTTCCTAGACAGAGCACGAAAACCAAGGTGACCTGTGTAGGTGGGGGATCCATTAGCCTAGTGACAGCTCTGCTAAGAGAAAGCTGAAAGATGGGCGTGGGCGGTGGAACAGGCGTGGGCCGGCCTGCGGGAAGGTGCGAGAGGAATCGGCGTCAGGGGGCGCTCGGGTACCGGTTGGCGAGAAGCAGGCCCCTCTAGGATGCACCGGGTTTTCTCTTTAGCCGCTCCAAGCCAGGACCCCCTCTCCATGCCTCTTTATTTGTAGATAAGAAATAGGACGGAGTCAAATAAACGTATGCCTTTCTCGAATTTGTATGCTCTCTTTTGGGGGGGGGTATAATTCCTACGAGGAGCGCCCCTCTGCCACCGTGTTAGCGGTTTCCTAATTCGGCCTTTCCTGGGTGTGGCTTGGGGGCCCCGCCCACTGGGCCCCGCCCCGCAGCCGTCCCGGGGCGGGGCTCCCCTCGGCTCCAGCCGGCCCTTTCCCGTGCGGCTCCTGCCCCGGCTGGTGCACCTCAGCCCAGCTCCGAGCACGTGCGGGTGAGTACGGGTCAAGTGGGGAGAAACCTTAAAGGTTTAACTTTCCGGGGCGAGAGACAGCTGTGGGGCGGTTCTGCTGGGCCACTGGGTTCTACTGGGGCGAAATTGAGGTCCGTTCCCTTGTAATCCGGGGTCTGGAGGGCATCTTGAAGAAGCGCTGGGAGATCCGTAGCCCCCGCGTGGCCCCGTGTTCTCTCCCATCCCTTTTGTCCGTGGAAGCAACGATCTCGGTCTCGGAAAGCCTCGCTGGCGAGGCGTGAGGGACTTGGGGAAGGTTTGGGAGGAACACGTGTCCGGGTGCAGCGCGGTCAGTCCCTTCAGCCCAAGTCCCGGAAAGGGGCAGACTATTTTTAGATTCGTTTTCCGACCTGAGCATTGACCCTCAAGTTTCCTTTTCCTCTAAACTGTTTTAAGGAGGTTAGGCGTGAAATTGGAGAAGAGCCGGGAAAAGGTATGACCTTAGACATCCTAACCTTATATAAATAGGGTAAATGATAAGGGTGAGTGGGTAGGAATGTTTATTAACCTTCTTGCAAACATTTGGGTTATTGCTTTCAACCAGTAGTTGGGGTCCTTGTTAGGAAGGGCAACCTAACTGCCTCTAGTTCTTTCACACCCATTACTGCATCTTTATAAAGTGCTGCTTTTATTGTCCTTGAAGAGGTCCCATAACGAAGCCCTCCCCAATTTAGTTTTTTTTTTTTTAGAGGCATGTTTTATTTATTTGTTTGTTTTGTTTATACATGCACTGGGTACAGTCAGAAGCACGGGAGGGTGAAAGAATTCACCAGAGCCAGAGCGGGGAGCAGAGCAGGCAGAAGGACTGAAGTACACTGCTGAGGGGAGCAGCGGGCGGCAGGAGAGGTCTGCGCGCCATGTGGGACCCTCCTCTGGTGGCCGGGGAGCAGCCGGGAATCGAACCGGCGCCGAAGAGGCTGCGGGCAGCTTCACAACCCAGCATTCAATCGCAGCGCCACCGGGGAGGCCCTCCCCAATTTAGTTTTAACCAGCTTTTCCAATTTCCACTGCCTGTTAGTCTCTGGGATCACTTTACCCTTTCCACTCACCCATTATCTCCCTGCCTGGAATGTAACCACCTGCTAATAGCAAGTGTTTACTTAAATTTGCCCATTAAATTGGTATCTAATATTGATACTATCATATTGCAATTTATATTCTATTAAAGCCTTCCAACCAGTAGTTCTGTATACAAAGAACTACTAATCATCCCATTTTACAAATGGAGACCAAAGACTTTTTTATACTGGTGACTTTCCCAGTGTCACTTTTTTATACTGGTGACTTGCCCATTTGAGCAATAGAGCCACACTTCCTGATACTTGGGGACGGATTTGCTCCTGTTGAAGTGCTGTGATGCATAAGTAACAAAGGACGTGTGAAGATAAGGCTAGCCAAGGGAAAGCTATTAATCGTGTCATCTGCTATTTCTGTGGCTCAGCTTCACTAACTACGGGATTTGAAACTATATAAGTGTCCACTGACTGTTGGCTAACCTGAGTGCTTTGATTGCAGAGGAGCCAGCTGTGAAATTTGGGCAGATGTGGTCCCAGGTGAGTGCAACTCCATTAGCCTAACTGGCCCCAGCTGTAGGCAGCTGCCTAGGTTGCCTTGTACCTAGGCAAGTGTTACACTGCTGGGAGAACAGCAGCCTATAGCTGGTTGGCATTCTGGGCTTGGTTCATGCCAACTCCCTTGTTAACTGTACCAGGATGCCAGCATAGTTGCTTGAACATTAAGGTTAAACCTGTAGGAGTATGATTTTATAGGGAAAAATTTAAAAACCCTGGCCTTTCTGAGTGGTTCTGGTCCGACAGGTTTGACTAGTATGAATCATACCTTGGAAACAGAACAAAGGTAATTGAGCCATCGGAGGGATGTATAAGTAGAGGGAAAAATAGATTTTTATATTTTGAGTGTCTACCAAGTGACGGGAAGGGACCTTATAGAGGGAGAAAGTCAATGGGATTTTTGCTAACTTCACTGAACTCACTCCCACTGCCCTCCCATACAAAACTTGCTGGGATGATCACTTTGTACAAGCTGGAGTTTACCTATGAGAATGTCATAGTAGGGAAATGGTGATGTGAACTTGCTTTTAAATTATAGGCATTCTCTAATGAAATGTAAAAGTAGCAATTGATTTAGAGGCTGTAAATAATAGGCTTACCCACAAAAGGTAATTCTGCTTTAGGCTGACAGTGGATTTATACTGGCTTACTGATTTGGGGGAATGAACAAAGTTGTTGCCCCTTAGAGAGGTAAATTTCTAGTATCCTCTTCTAAAAAGACAGGCTTCTTAGTTCTAAGCAAACACTGATCACTTGGGGTAGTGCTAGAGATTATTCCATAGGATTGACTTAGTTTCTGCTTCTGTGAAAAGTGATATCCTCATTTCCACAGAAGGAACTGTTTGAGGATGTTGAAAAGGAGGCAGGAGCTATTTATCAAAGCTACTTTTTAAAATGGCATTTGGCTTTCACTTTAATAGGAGGCTCTGAGCTAAATGTTGAGTGCTTAATGAGAATACCACAGGTGTTCATTGAGACTAGCCTTTTACATATAGGCTGTGGGTTTGCTTTTTTTAATCGAGAAAGGAAAAACACCTGCATAGACACAGATGGGCGTCTTAAGGGACAAGCACTGTCGCCTTTTACATATAGATTTATAAGATTAGTGATATCACTAGAGCCTTAGAGGGATGGTAATCATTGACAATATAATGGGAAATAAAATAATTCCTAAGGATATTAAAAATACGGTAAATCATACTTGGCAGACAGCCTTCTGTTTCCATTTACAGAAAAGTGGCCTGAAGAGTTGCTGTTTTAGACTGGAGTGTTGCAACAGTGAAATCTTTTTCTTTTTAGGATGACTTGAAAGTAGGGCAGCCTTGGCCCTCCTGAAGAGAGGAAGGAAATTAGTGGCAGGTGGACTGTTGGAATGGCATTTTCAGGTAAATATCCCTATTCATTCTAACACCGACTGCCCTCCTATGTGCCAGGCTTGATTGCTAGTAAATGCCCATCAGAAACAATTGGGGAACAAAATCTTCTATATTGCACCTAACAAATTAGGGCTCTGGGCAGTGAAAAGCTGAATAGGATTTTGGTGATTATAGTCTTGAAGGGATGTAAGGATTTTTGAAATGATTTGTATCATTCCTTCTGAGGAATTTATAGTAAGATTTTAAGTTCCATGAGGGAAAGGATAGTCTATCTTGCTTTTGTTCATTATTGGATCCCACGCACAGTGCCTGGCACATAGTAGGAACTCCTTGAATGTTGAGTAAAATGACTGAAGACTTGGGAAAGTGATTCCTGTTTCCTATTTGTTTAAAGGATTTGGCAGCAGATTCTATAAATCAGTGGTATCAGGCCTCTATTTTGCAGTCAACATTCAATTCATAGGGATACCTATATTGATGTCTTCTAGGGTACCTGGGTAACAGAAACAAATAAGAAAGCTGTTTCAAGAATCCTCCAGCAGTTGTCAGCTGTCCAGGCCAGTGTGATGCCTTGGATAGTGTTACACTGTTGGAAGAGCAAATGCTGCCTTTATTAAGGTCTGGCTCCTAGCACTGTTTTGGTGTTAGGGCTGAGTACCGTTGGGCAGTATTTGGCACCTCTGAGAGTGGAGTACCTCCTCCTGTGGAGTTAGTCCTAGTCTGGGTGCAAACAATTTCATTTTTCTGAAAAGAAAAAGACCCTGTCTTAGGAACAGCCTATCATTCCTTTCCTTTTTGAATCCTAGGTGCCTTCACCTGAGTGAGAAACCTGTCTCCATCAGGACCTCAGATGTCTGACAGCCTGTGTAACACATGGAATGTATGTAGTGCTTTAGTCGTATAGGTCCTAACTAACTTGCTTCAGCTCAGATGGGTGGTGTGAAATAATAGGAAAATATGTATGTCTATGTAGTGGTCTCTGCCCTCCCGTTCCTGGCACAGAGCTCCTAAAATCCCTATCATTTCTTAACCTGTTAAGAACACGACGGGCATCTTTTATGCTAATATTTGGTCTTTGACACTGGTTCCTTGATACTCAGCACATAAACCCCTTGGTTTTCCCGGTCATAAAAAGTCTTGTTCTAATGGGATCTGGTTGCCAGAAAGACCAAGCAGCAATTAGAAGCTTGGAATTTTCAGCCCCACCCCCTATTCTCCAGAAAGGGGAGAGCTGCAAGTGAAGGTAATAACTGATTGTGACTCATATAATGAAGCCTCATAAAAATTCTAATAGTATGGGCTTCAGAGAACTTCCAGATGGTGAGCACGTGGAGATGCTTAGAAAACAGCACTACCCAAGAGCATGGAAGCTAGGTGCCCCATCCCACATATTTTATCCTTTACATCACTAACATCTGTTAGTTTTTTATATCTTACAATAAACTGGTAAGAGATAAATAAAAACTTTTTTTTCTGAGTTCTAGGAGCCTCTCAAACAAATTAGTTGAACTTGAGAGGGATGTGGGAACCTCCTATCTATAGCCAGTCTCTGGTAGAATCACTGATGATATTCTGGACTTGTGACAATCTCAAATTGAGTTAAATTGTAGGGCACCCACCTAGGGACACACATTTGCTTGGTATGGGAACAAACTGTCACACATCTGGTATCAGAAGTGTGTGGTGGTGTGTGAGATTGAAGGGGGAAAAAACAAAACAAAACAGGGAGATGTGAGGTTTTCTTTACAGGTGGAAAATAAAATTGTCATAAAAAGAAATACAAAAAGTACCAGAATTTTAAATACTATGACATAAACTAAGTGCATGACAAACTGCAGTGGCTATTTAAATTGACAAAATTTAAACAAAGTTTTTCCATCCCAGTATCTACACTTGGCTAGTGGTTACCATATTGGGTCGTTCACAACATTCCCACCAATGCTGTATGTTTCATTTTACATTGCTGTTCTGGTGCAGAGGTTGACAAACTTCCTGTAAAGGGACAGATGATATTTTAGGCTTGTGCACCATATAGTCTTGGTAGCAACTGTTCTGTTGTAACTACTGCACTTGCTGTATGGAAGCAGCCATAGGCAATATGTCAACAAATGAATATTACTGTGTTCCAAAGCAACTTTATTTATGGACACTGACATTGCAGTTTCATAGTTTTCAGTGTTGCAACAAAATATCCCATTACCTCCATTCTAAGCTTGAGGGCCTTTCAAAAAACAGGTGGCAGGATGGAATTGGCTTTTGGGCTATAGTTTGCCAACTCTATTCAGATCTCAGTGACAGATTCAAAGCCAGTGCCAATATGTCATCCTAAAAAATTCTTGTTATCAATACTGGGCCTTATATGCTATATCATTTAAAGGACCAAGGTGACTTTAGTAAAATTATCCAATAGTAGAATACCCCTTTTTGTGTTTGGGGCTCATTATGTATACTATTTGCATGGGTTACTTTGATCATGGTAGTTCTTTCCACTTGTGTACACCTAAGGTAGAGATCCTAGGAAAGAACAGCAGTCTTCACTTTCCAGCAGAGCCTGATTGTAAACTCAGTCCTAGGCTGTGAAATGGAAATGGCTCTTCAATAAGGAAGAGGGAAATTCTGGGACCTCAAGTTTCTCTGAACATAGATTGCCTTCCTGATCATGTAAGCCTATCAGAGTGCAAAAAGAGTCCCCTGTGCTGCTACTTGAAAAGGGATAATTCATTTGATGATTGTGCCTGTATTCAATACCTCAAGAGGTTTCAATAGCTTAATCGTGCATGTTAAAATAATTTAATGGGATTTTGTGCTTGACAAAGTGAAGTTAATTTAGTTACCTACTATTCCCTGTTGATTTTATTTCCTGGAGTGTCTAAGGTGAAGTAAAACATTTCAAAGCATCTCTATTCCTTTCCTTTTTCTATCCATTCCCCATTCCACGATGGAAAGAAACTGAATTGGCAGGGTTACTGATCTGTGTAAATGTCCAAGTTGCCATCTCCTGCCATAGGCAGGAGTAAAAACACAAGTGCCCCCTCTTGATTGCTCTGCTCAAGTTTCAGGCCCCAGTCCCATAATTATTAAGACATTGTTCAAAAGCAATGTTGAGTGGGCAACCTCAAGTATTGAGTGCTATGTCTGGCACCTATCTCCCTTTCAGGGTTAGAAGAAACTAGTGAAGTTTTGGATCACATCTCAGATTTTAATCAGGAAGACAAAACTCAGAGGAATAAATTTTGCAGGCCCCAAAGGGACACAAATAGGTGGCGCTGTGCCAAGGATTTCACACAAAGGAAAACAGCGTGGTATGAGCAACTAATTAAGAACTTAAAAGAATGACAATGACTCCTGTGAATCTTGTTACTTAATTAGGGCTTTACGAACAGCCCGTTAATGAACCTGTCAATATTCTTTTGGAAACAATTTCACTGAATTAGCAAGTCAACTATAATACTTAGAATGTCTACTTAATAACATCTTTCTCTTTACTGCTATTTAAGAATACTTTTAATGAGCCTCTGTGCTGGATCATATTTATCTGTCAATTTATTGTCCTAAGTCCTGGTTCAAAGGGGCCCTTATTTCCCAGTAAAGGCCCTTTAGGGTGTAAAAAATTTCTATACTGTTTAAGCATACTTAGTATTACCTACTACAATGGCATTAAAGTTTATCTTAGAATAGTTTGATTTACAGAAAAGTTAAGAGGCAAGCACAAAGAATTCCATGTTACCCAACCCAGTTTTTTCTAATAATCATGTCTTACATTAGCATAGTCAATCACAATTAATGGGCTGATACCAATACATATTATTAACTAAAGTTGATTTTCTTAGATTGGATTTTTCTTTTTTTTTTTTTTCTCCCCTCCCCTAGATTGGATTTTTCTGAGCGCAACAGATTTTGAGAGAAAGCACAGCGATAAAGTGCTATTCTCATCACATAAAATGATACATACTATCAACATGGCATAATTGTTTATATTAATCTTGGTCATCTGGGTGAGGTCTTACTTGCCAGGCTTCTCCACTGAAAAGTTACTTCCCCACCCCTACCAAATACTGTACTCTTGGGAATGAGGTCACTGTTCAGCCCACATTTAAGGAGAGGGACGTTGTGCTCTCTTTGAGGCTGGAATGTCTATATAAGCTACCTGAAATTATTGGGAAATGAATTGGTCTCAACCCTCGCTTACTTATTCAGTTTGTTTATAGCACTGGGATTCTGGGTATTTTTAATAATCCTATGACACTATTTTGTTCACTATTTCTTTGTACTGGGAGTACTTTCAGCTTGATTCTGTAATCTTTCACTACACTCATCATTGTAAAGTTGATCTAACTGCTGTAGCTTTTTGTTTTTTAAAGATTTATTTATTTATGCATACAAGAACCAGGGTACAGCCAAAAGTATGGTGGGTAGGACGGAGATGAGAGGATTCACCAGAGACAGTGGGGAGCAGAATGGGCAGAATGACTGAAATAAACTGCTGAGGAGGGCAGCAAGTACGACAGGAGAGGTCTGCTGCACCATGTGGGTCACCTGGCCAGGGATAGCTTCATAGTGCTGTTGCTTAACTCCTTGCATGACCAGGAAGGCCTCTCATTTTTTGTTTTTATTTTGTTTTGTTTTTTAGATTTATTTTTATTCATTTATACATACAAGAATGGGGGTATAGGCCAAAGGTGCAGAGGGTAAGAGGATTCACCAGAAGTGGGGGTAGAACAGGCAGATCTACTGAAATACACTGCTGAGGGGAACAGTGGGAGAGACAGGAGAGGTCTGTTGTGCCATGTGGGTTAACTCCCTGGCCTGGGATTGAACTCAGGCCACAGTGGCTGTCAGTGCCACTAGGGAGGCGCCTCTAATTGCTGTTGTTAAGCACTTCTCAATTTATGTCAATTTTAAATTTAGGCATATATATGTCCTGTCTTAGTTCTAGTCCCAGAGTCAACCATTTATCCAAGGCACCCTGGCTTCTTTTTTAAGAGAATGGTACACAGGAACCAAGAACTGGGCATTTAGACATGTTCTTGATACTAAGGTGCTGTTGCTCCTAAGCCCTGTCAGCTGATAGAAAAGTGACATGTGTGCGTACTGTGCCAACCAGGATCCTTAGGCTCATTGTCCCCTGCGGTCTAGAAACATTCCACGTCAAATATGCAATGTGTTTTATTCTCTGGTCTCTGTTTATTTCATCTAAAATAGCATCAGGCCTGTTGTCTTTCATAGTGGATGTTGTAGCCTTAGTGTGACTTATTTTTTTTTTTTTTTCAAAGATTTATTTTTATTTATTTATACAAGCACTGGGTACAGTCAGAAGCGCGGGAGGGTGAGAGAATTCACCAGAGTCAGAGCAGGGAGCAGAGCAGGCAGAAGGACCAAAGTACACTGCTGAGGGGAGCAGCTGGCTGCAGGGGAGGTCTGCGCGCCGTGTGGGACCCTCCTCCAGTGGCTGGGGAGCAGCCCGGAATCAAACCAGCGCTGCAGAGGCTGCAGGCAGTTTCGCAATCCAGCGCTCAACCGCTGCGCCACCGGGGAGGCCCAGCGTGACTTATTTTTGCTCTATGAGCTCATAATAGCTAGAGGGTGTGAATTTTGTAAGGGAGGAGCCAAATGCCAGCCCTGTTGTCCTAAAGAGTTGAGGAAGAGTGGAGATGCACTTACGGCACAGAACCTCTGAGATAGTATTTGGGCTTCACCAGTGTGGCAGATGGTAAAATATACTCTCCATCCCCTCCTTGTAATTCTGTAGAGGAGCACTGAGGTGGTTAAGTAAGGCAACAGCATGTTGGCCATCCCATCTAGTGATAGAGTAGATGTGAGGCAATGAACAGAAGGGGAGAAATGCAAAATAGAAAAGTTATGTCCCAGTCTATACAACTCCTACTCCCAGGTAGCACTTTACTACATACTGCTATGGGCTTTATTTTATATATATATATAATACAACAGCTGGGATATAGGCCAGAGGCACAGGAGGGTGAGAGGATGGGGAGCAGAACAGGCAAACAGACCAAAGACATTGCTGAGGGGAGCAACAGGCAAGACAGGAGAGGTCTGCTGCGCCTTGTAGGAATCTCCCTGGCTGGCTGGGAATCGAACCTGCACTGTGGAGGCTGCAGACAGCTTCACAGTGCTGTGTTCAACCCGCTGCACCACTGGGGAGGCCCTGGGCTTCTATTTCTTAACCTTGAATAGTAGGACCCAATCATGATTTGTTCTTCCAGATGACACTACATGTTTAATTTCTCAGAACCCTAGCGTCCTCATTTGTGCAATATCTCCAAAGCTAAGAGGTACTAACAACACCTATGCAAAATAATCATCTTGTCAAAAGATTGCTTATTTAACCCATACCCTTTTTATGAGTTTACAGCTAGATATTGGAGATAAGTGATAAAAAAGACAGTCTCTGCTCAGCGTAACATGATCTGTCAGGCCTTGCACGGTCTAGCCCTTAACTAACTCATCTTATCTTTCCTCAGATTCCCTTCTGGCCACTCTGATTTCTTACAGGCCCTGATAATCCTATTGCTACTAGGTCTCCTCACATGTTGTTAACCTTTCTGGTTCCAATTTCCTTCTGCTTCTTCTACTTTGAGATCTCAATTCAGAGAGCTTTTGGAGTTAAGTTACCTTTCCTGACTGACTGAGCACCCATTATATGTTACTATACGATATTTTACCACAGCTAAGTACAGGTGCCACTTAAAGAGTCCTTTGGAAAACATCTGACATCTATGTGTTGTAATGTACCCAAAATAGAGTAAGGCCATGGGCCTTAAAGTAATTTTAAGACATTTAAAAATTCCTCAAGAATTTACTTTTTTAAGAGGTCGGGAGTGACACTGGATTCCCTTTTTAGTTCTCTCTATATAGTAACTTATACATGTTAAATTAGGGAAAGTCCAATAGATACACTTTATCAATAAACTAATACATAAGAATACAGGTCATTCCTAGATTCATTCCAGACTACATCAAGAATATTTGCAATTAGTTGGTCTCAGTAAAAATTACATGCTAAAATGTTTTTTGTTTTTTTTTTTTTTTGTTTTTTTTTGCTAAAGTGCTGAGCCACATTCCTAACCTGTTAAAGTGTACCTTCCTTTCCAAAAGCCAGTAGAAGTTTAATATGGAAACCCTAGGAATTTAAAAGGTACTATACCAAAGGAAATTAGGCAAGAAAAGAAAATAGATGTATTTATGTATATGGGGAAAGAGGTAAAATTCACTGTTGGTGCTAAGTTTACTTGGAAATTACTAGGGGTGTCAACTGAAAATAGTTCATTTAAGTACCAGGTAATCAGTCTGAAGATAAACTAGGAAGAAAAATAAAGCTAGGGATAATTAAAGAGACATGCCTAAGTTGTACATGAAGAAAATGCCAAAATGATAGACACAAATGAAACCTTAAGTGGTGAGTGATACTGTATCCAGGAAATGACAATATAAAATTCAGTTCTAAAGGAAACTTTAGCAACTTTGAAGTTTCTAAAAATCTCAAACAATAGGATTATTTTTAGAACTAGAAAAATTGATTCTAACATTCATATGGAAAAATTAAGAATACACAATGTAAAGTTAAAGTCAAAGGAAGACTAGCCTTACCAGATAGGAAAACATCAAAGAAATGAAACAGGGAGGTAATGCATCTGAGAGGATTATTTCATGAATAGAAAAGACAAGAAAGGACAAAAATAATTTTTTTCTTTACATAGTCATGACTTTGCCTTCTAAGTTAAAAACAAAATGAATCCTTAAAAGGAATGGTAGGTTTTTTTTTTGTTTTTTTTTTTTAATTTTAATGAATGGCTAGATTTTAAATTTTTCTGTATAGGAAAATAGCATGAGCCATTCCCCACCCCCAACCTCCAGCAAAAAGCAAAAGCTGGTAAAAAATGTTTGCCAAGGGTTAATTTCCTTAATATGGTTTTTGTAAATCAAAAGTCAAAGCTAAATAATCCAATACATAGTTAAAAGATATGAGCAGTTAAAAGATGATGCTTAACCCCAGTTAAATAAAATCCATAGTTGAGGTTCCATTTCTAACAATCAGGTTGTCAGTTAGATTTTGGTAAGTTATTGGAGAAAGAGGAAATAAACCGTCATTTATTCAGTGTATGATAAAAAGATAGCATTAAGAATAGCATTCTAGTTTTTTTTTCCCCCAAAATTCATTTATTTATGCATACAAGAACTGGGGTACAGGCCAGAGGTGTGGGGGTGACAGGATTCACCAGAGACGGTGGGGAACAGAACGGGCAGACTGACTGAAATACACTGCTGAGGGGAGCAGTGGGCCAGTTAGGAGAGGTCTGCTGTGCCACGTGGGTCTCCTCCTTGGCCGGGAATCGAACTTACGCTTCAGTGGCTGTGGACAGCTTAATAGGCTGTGTCTTAACCCCTTGTGCCACCAGGGAGGCCTCAGCATTTTTTGTTTTTGTTTTTAACTTAAAAATGCATGTGCTCTGAAGCAATCCCAGTGCAGTCAAAAGAATGTTTGGTGACATGTGAAAAGTAAATGAAATCCCAATTTTAATGTTTTTTGGAACACAGTCATGCTCATTTATTGAGGGAATGTTTGTCACTGCTTTGCACTATAATTGCAGAGTATTTCTGATAGAATTTTTAGCCCTCTACAGAAATTTTGCTGGCTGATGCTCTAGAACAGTTGTATATAATAAAAGTTTCTGCAATGACAGATATGGCCTCTACTCTACTAGCTAAATGAAGGTAATAAGATCAAGATGGTGAATGTGGCTTATGGCTGTTGGATGTTGCAGCTCTAGAAAATGAGGGGTTTATTTTCAACTACACATGGTTTTACATGTGTAGAGTAATATGTATATAAATTTTTTAATATACCTTGAATAGTAGAAAACAGGAAATAACCTGTTGTCTATTGGAAAACTTTAAATATTGTACCAGCCAGACATTGGCATACTAGGCAGTTTTAGTGAAAGATAGCCAAAAAATTAAGTAAAATAAGAACAAAGCGGAACAGGCAGACAGACCAAAAGCACTGCTGAGGGGATCAGCGGGGGTGGGGGGGAACAGGAGAGGTGTACCACACCATATGGGAATCACCCTGGCCCAACCGGGAATCAAACCAGCGCTGCAGACAGTTTCACAGCACTGTGCTCAACCTGCTGCACCACTGGGGAGGCCCAAGTCTCAGCATTATGAAGCTACTAGTAGCCACTGTAGCACTAGTTCGATCCCGGGCCAGGAGCTAACCCACATGGCACAGCAGACCTCTGCTGTCTCGCCCGCTGCTCCCCTCAGCAGTGTATTTCAGTAGATCAGCCTATTCTGCTCCCCAATCTGTCTCTGGAAAATCCTCTCACCCCTGCCCCCCACTCCTCTGGCCTACACCCCAGTCTTGTGTGAATAAATAAAATAATCTTTTTTTAAAAAAAAGATAAAGTTTTGTTTCATGTATTGCTGGGTAATGAATCACCTTAACTTAGCAGTTCAAATAAGTATTAAAATTCCCTGGGTTGATTTGGCTTGGCTGGGTAGTCAGTTGTATGCCACATGGACTTGATTGCGGTTATAGCCACCAAGAAATTAAGTTTTTAAGTAGCTGTTGGTGCTTGTTGTCACCTGGGACCTTGGCTGGGGCTGTTAAATGAAGTACCTTGATTCTTTTGACGTGATCTTTACATAATAGTTGACAATCTCACAGTATGGCCACTGGGTTTCAAGTGGATAAAAGCAGATCTTCGAGTTATAGGGCTTTTCTGAATGCAGGTTAAGGGGACCTTGATTTCACTATTGAGAAAGAGTGGTAAAGAATTTGTCACCATCTTTAATTCATCATAAGAATGTACATATAAACCATGACTACAGATATAAAACGTTTATATAGGAGAAACTTAACCAACAGAAGGTAGCTTTATGTAGGGGAATAGAGATTGGGGGAAATTATTTGCTCTGTTCTTTGAATTTTATATGTATCACGTATTCAGAAGCTCCTTTTTAACCCGCATATGCCTGTGAAAGAGCTACTGGTTAGGTTGGGTTTTTTTGGTTTGTTTGTTTTTTAAGATTATTCATGCATACAAGAACTGGGGTATAGGCCAGATGTGCAGGAAGGTGAGAGTATTCACCAGAGACAGAGCAGGGAACAGAAAAGGCCACCTGACTGAAATACACTGCTGAGGGCAGCCGTGGGCGAGACAGAAGAGGTCTGCTGTGCTATGTGGGTATCTCCCTGGCTGGCCGGAATTGAACCCGTGCTGCAGAGGCTGTGGACAGCTTTACAGCGCTGCGCTCAACCACCTGTGCCGCCAGGGAGGCCCTGGTTAAGTTTTCTGTTAAGTCTATTACATAATGTAGTGGACTGCCAGTAGATTCTGAGACCAAAACTGCTGCATGCAATAATGTATAATGATCAAAAGCTCTGGTTTGGGACTTATATAGAAATGGGTTCAGGGCCTCCCTGGTGGCCTAGGGGTTAATTCTCAGTGCTGCCACCACTGTGACCTGAGTTCGATCTCTGGCCAAGGAGCTGACCTACATGGCACAAGAGACATCTCCTGTCTCACCTGCTGCTCCCCTTGGCAATGTATTTCAGTAGATCAGCTCTCATTAATGCATAATCAGCTGTTTATAGTGATTGATTTTGAAATATATGTCCTCAAGATATCTGCTTTAAAAAAATGTGGAGGGCCTCCCCGGTGGTGCAGCGGTTGAGCGCTGGGTTGCGAAGCTGCCCGCAGCCTCTGCAGCACCGGTTCAATCCCCGGCTGCTCCCCGGCCACTGGAGGAGGGTCCCACATGGCTCGCAGATCTCTCCTGCAGCCCGCTGCTCCCCTCAGCAGTGTGCTTCGGTCCTTCTGCCTGCTCTGCTCCCTGCTCTGGATCTGGTGAATTCTCTCACCCTCCCATGCTTCTGACTGTACCCAGTGCTTGTATAAATAAATAAAATAAAAATAAATCTTAAAAAAAAAAAACTAAAGAACTTAAGAAAAATTACCATTTAAAAAAATAATAATAATAAAATAAAAATGTGGAAAGTCCACATCAGCTGAAATCTAGACTGTATCTTGTTACTGAGCAGAAGTTTTTTTGTCTTGTGGCCTCATTCACCATTTCTAGTGCACACCACCCCCACTCGCAAGTAACCCAGATTCGAGTGAGCTCTTATCCATCTCAACTAGGCCCGTTTTGAGGCCTGACTTCTTGTCTCTCTCCTTCATCAGATCCAGTACCTTCAACAGCTTGTTGATTTGTCTTAGCTGTCCTTGTATCCCTACCCCCACTCTACATTGTTCGTTGTCTTTTGGCTGTTGGGCCATTAAGCAGATCTTTAATAAATATTTACTCAATTGAAAAAGCTTGACTTTTCTTCTCCACACGATCAGCAGATGGCATTACAGTCTTATACAAAAGTACGGGTAAGTGCATATCTGAACTAAGATGCATTCATGGTTGTCTCTAAGGAGCTGAGCTTTTTGTTTTCATTTAAGATCTGGGAACAACATTAAGGGAAATTTTAGCCAAGATGAACTGGAGTAATATTCACAGAGTAGAAAGCAGATCAGTGGAAGGAAGACTGAATTGAAGAACTAGCACCCCAAAATTTCATTCTAAAGCTAATTATGTAATGGACTTAAACTGTAACAGGGTGGTCCCCAGGAAAGGGGGAAGTTCCAGGTTCCCTGCCCCACCCAAGGGAGGGTGGAGCTGAGCAGGAAGAGAAGAAGCTGCAGAAGAGACTGAGGAAGGAAGCAGGATGGAGCCAGGAGACCTGGAGGAGGCACATGGAGCCTAGAGACACGTGAAGAAACTGCGCTTGTCTTTTGGTCGTAGACTGGGTGACACAGATGTGGGTGAGACCCATGGGGAGGTGACAATGGCAGCTTTTATCTTGATGTTGATTTTGCTCTTTTCCTTCCGGGCTTGTCCAGTTGTTTGTGACCCTTTTCTGTGGGTCCCCACTGGAAGATGCTTTAGACTTGTAGCGGGGTTTGGGCTGCCCCTCTCTCTGTCCTATAACAAAACCACACCCTTAGGAGTCCCAGCCCTTGAATTCTACCGAACGCCTTTCCAAAACCTGGAAAATCCTACACACATGCAGATTCGGGATTGCAATTCCAGTTTTTCACAGGAGATAAAATTTTCCTTCCTGCAACTCCAGCCCTCTGGATGAATTAGTCAGAAAAATCAAGTCACCTAATTTCCAATTCGTCAACCACACCTAATGAAACCTCAGCACCCTCCTCTCCACACCTCATAAAAGCATGTCTACTTTATTTGGATCCCATCCTATTAGGTATGTACATTATGATCCCTTTCCTTTTTTATTTCAGTCCTTTCCCAAAATGCCCTATCTACCAACATTAATTGTGCACAATTACCTTCCTCAAACCTGCTTTCTGTATAGCCAAATCGTCTAAAAATTGGGCAGTTTCCATCTTCCTTTTGTCCATACACTGACTTCCTCTCCCACTTGACTACAAGCAACCATGTTGCTAAGCCTTGCACATGCTTTTAGTCAGTCTTGACCTCTTGATACAATTTGACCCTGCTGATCAAGGCAGCACAGTTTAATGTCTCCCCCTCTTCATAATTGAAAGGTCCATGCAGCAGCCGGGAATGCAAAAGCCTACCCTGAAGCCCACCTGGGGGGCAGGAATGCGGATACCTGCCTGGAGGACTCAGACAATGAGCCTCCAAAGAACCTCTACCTGCCCTACAAACTTTTCCTGCAGTATGAGCCCAACTACCCACCTGACCTCTCCTCACCCTATAAAACCCTGCTTCCCCCTAACAACGTGCGCGACTCCACTGACCCCCGCCTTGGGTCTGTGAGGTCCGTCTGGGGCGCAATAAACTTTCCCTCCCTTTGAGAAATGTAGCCTGGCTCTCCTTTTCTTTACCGTGCTGAACCTTTCAATAATGTATGCGTATACCTAGAACTTTTTTTGCTCCCCTGGCTTGTGTACGCACTTGGTCACCTATGCCATTCACTTCTGCCTGGTGATTTCTTCAAGGTTTGGTTCTAAGGCCTGTTTTAACCATACTATCTCCAGGTCACCTTTCAACTCCCCTTGCTTCTTTTAGGTCATTAACAAATTTGTCACTAATATGCACTGTTTCTCAGTATCACTCCTAACTAAAAGGATGTCAGAGTGAACTTACCTTACTCTTTCCCCAGCTGATCCTCTTCCAGTACTCCTTATCTTAATAGCATTGCTAACAGAGTTGTCATTAGTCCTCGAGACTTATCTTCCAATCAAACTAACAAGATTTGCTTCTTGTCCTAAATGATTTCTTCAATTTTCTACTGGTTTCTAGCCTAATCCATCTTTATCCCCTCCAGTATCTTTCACAGTAGAGCTAGAATGATTTTTTTAATGCAAATTAAATCTGATTCAGCACAGTAAAATTGGAATGCTGTTAATCGGGACTTGCATTAAATAATTCACTCAGACTTCAGGTGACTGCCGGTCTGTCCCTCTGCATTTGTCCACCTCAGTGTTCGCACATGTTAGCACATGTTAGTTCTTTTGCTCTTCAGCAATCTGTATCGGTCTCGAGCGTTTTACGTTCAAATTCACCAAATGGCGTTCTTCTCGGTGGCATGAGCTTGCTATCTGCCACCTCAAGGACACTCCTGCACGGAATATCTGAGCGTGAAAACCAGCCGAAATGCTACCTCATTACCCTTTCCTAGCGCCTCTGACCAGTCCCGGCCAATAATCAGAAAGTAACTTGAAAGGATGGTTAGCAGGTCAGGGTGTTAGGGGGAAATGATGTCCTGAGTTAATCCCATACAGGCTTTGTGGACTCCACCCCCACTCCAGACTAAAGCCATCAAGACATTGGGAAAGACAAAACCCGTCACCACCAAAGGGAGGGTGGCTGGGACCTGAGGGTAGAGTTGGGCAGCCAGGTTGGATATAAAAACCAAACACGTGGGCCTTGGGGTCTCTCTCTGGCTCGCAATCGCTCGCCTCCTGGCTTCACCGCTCCTTGCTGGTGGCCAACTCTGAGAGCGCCATTTTGGGATTCCTGATCGGCGGATTGAGTAGGACTCAAGCTAGGGTTATTAGGCAGTTTTAGGGATAGTGCAGGAGGGGACCTCTGAAAAATTTAGGGAGGCTTCAGAGATAAGGACAAGCAAGGGAAAGTAACCCATTCCATTAGGAAAAACAAACATGCCAGGACCAAGGACAACATTGTTAATGCTGGTCCTGGTTTCCTTCAGGTGGTAAAGGGAGGCGGAGATTGGAGAAATGGAGAGTGGTTTAATTTATGGTCACATTGGAAGGGCAGCTGTTTAACTTCAATGCAGGGATGCCCATCCAGAAGACTGGGCCATAAATTTAAAGATGCAACAAATGGGGAAAGAGAAAGCTGTTAGATAAGGAATGTGAAGATCCCCACTCAGTAGCAAATTAAGTGAGACAGCCGAGAACTAACCAATCACAAAGAGACTGGGGCAGCTTTAGAATAATGAGGGGAAAAAAGGTTATATATTCCCTGAGACACGACTCTACTTTGGCTTCCTTGCCCCTCCCAGGCCTGGTTCCCTGGCCTGGGAGTCCCACTTTATTTCTGCTCTTTTCCTCCTCAATAAACTTTTTCTTTCTATAAACGAACCTGCGAAGTTCCTGCTGCGGCTTCGTGAGACACCAACCCTTGGGGGGTCTAGTGGCTGGGACTCAGCGCTCCCCTGCAGCCTGAGATCCGTTCCTGGCTGGGAGACTAGACCTGACAATTTCGGTATCACTTTGTCTCCCACTTTTCTCCCAGAGCTGTACATTTCCTCATTTCCCCTTCCCTTGTAAATAAACCTTTTATTAACCTTTCACGTGTGCCTGCAGTAGAGCATTGATAAGTCCTTTTAAGTGCACGGGTGAGGACCCACAGTCAGGCACCCCGTTTTGTATCGGGGTTGCTCTACAACAAGGTCTGGGGGGTTCTGCCGACTGGCTTCTTAATGCATTACCCTACTCAAGTTTTGTACCGTGCAATTTAGAGGTTGGCTACAGCGTTTCTGAGGAACGGGACTCGAACTCGTAGGCTGTGGCTGTCTCTCCATTTCCCGCCACGAGCGGGCCCCGGGATGAGAGAACAACGACCGCCGCCGTGGGCGCGAGCGTTGTGCGCGCGCTGGGGAGGGGGAGGGGCCTGCCTCGCGCAGAAACGGGACCCGAGGGGGCGGGGGGAGCGAGTTCTCTCGCGAGAGTGGGTTTGTTCTTGGGCTGCCGCCACCGCTGCCACCTCTTAACAGCGCCGTTGCTGCGGGGGATTGTGGGAGCCTCCGCGTCCCCCTCGCTAGGAGAGAGGTACCTCTCCTTTCCCCTCTCCCTTTCCTTAAGGTAGGCGTGAAGCGGGTAAGAGTCGGGGTGGGGTGGCCGGGGCTCTCTGCGTCCGCCGGGAGGAGGCAGCGACGGCGACAGGGGCCGTGGGGAGCCGGCGGCGCGCCTTTCTTGCTCGCTCCCGCTCGTCTGCTCTGCCTCCCTCCGCGCTGCGTATGTGAGCCGCCTGATCGGCGGCCGCCATGTTAGGAGCGCAGTGGCGGCGCAACCAGCCTCCTCGGGCGGCGGAGGTGAGCGGCCCCGGAGGGAGACACGCGAGCAGCAAGGGCCCCGGGTGAGGCGGGAGAGTCTGGGGGCGCGGAGGGCGGGCGATCGACCGAGCTTCCCGCGTCTTGGGCTTTCTGTGGGCGGGGGCGGGACGACGAGCCCGTTACACGCGGACTGTAGCGCTGAGGAAAGGCGGAGCGCTCGAGGCCTGAGGGACCGGCTGCCCACTGGGGCCTTGCCGTTTGGGGAACAGAGTTAAGCTAGCAAAGCCCTCGGATAGTGCCGGCCCAAGGTAGTTTTTTCCCCTGTGCGCCTGGAAATGTGCCCCAAAATGGAGGATTTCGCAGACTCTGAAAAGCGTATCCGTTTGACCAAGGGTTTTTTCTTTTCTTGGTGTCCTGGCCTTCGCCCGGCTCCTCACCCCCCCACCCCCGCTTCATCGCGCCCCCTGAGACGCCCCTGTCCCCCGCCCACACACATGCGCGCGCGATTTTAGCCGGACCTCAAACAATTCCTCCCCGCCCCCCATCGCGTAAAAATGGCCGAAAAATGAAACGTTAACGCTTGTTTTTCGTATTGCGTCGTGGATAAAGCCTTCTGCAGTACGCCGCAAAGCAGGCGATTTGTTCTTGTGTCAAGAGTTATTTCACGTTTCTTTTCTTTTTATTAAAATATTGCCACTCTTAAGTTCCTCTGGAGAGGATCTTATGGTTGGGACCTTCCGGTTTCCAGACAAAGGGTTTGGAGTACCACGGTGTAGTCGCCCCATCGCTGTTCTTTTCATGCGAGCCCTGTGCCTTGTTTTGTGTTCTGCCAGGGCTTTTCGCATTTACCGTGGAGGAATATCGCCGCGTGTTTTCTGCTCTGTGCCCCTTTTGTGTGGAATATTCCTGTTGGATCGGTTTCAGTTTTCCAGCTAGATATTTCTAGAACGGTTATGGCGATACCGAAATTTCTAGTCTTTAACGCGCGCTAGAATGAGAATCGCAGGTTTCACAGGTCGCAGTCACGAGATTTTATGTTGATAACTGCTTTTTACGTGTTAAATAAAGCGTGGTTTAAGATGAAACCTGTAAAAACCATTTTCTCCCAGGTAAACATTTAGCCATATAAGCAAATTATTTTTTGGCTGTTTTCATACAAGTTCAAAATAAAATTTGCTTTTAAAAACTCAGTGGCTCAGTCATTTACCCAGCGTGTTGGCATAATTTTTCAACATCAATATTTTTAGAAATCAAGAAAGCGGGGACGGTGGTGTTGCAAAAACCCTCTGTGTATGTCTTTTCCATTTGACTAGAATGTTTTGGCAAACTTGACATTAAACACGATTGAAGTACTACTTGAAGATGCTTCTGGTTGGTTATGTAATATTTGGAAGAGAGCTCCCGAGCCAGAAAATGTTTGTGTTGAAATGCTTAAAATTTATGTTTCTTCCTTTGCACTTAACATTATATGTTTATGTGTTTGTTTTACCCAGAAAGGAAGTTTTTGCTTTATCATCTTCACATATCTCCTTTTGGGCTATGTGTCCATTGCCTTGCTTTTCCATAGCATTTTGAACTAATTCGGAATGACTGCGCTACCCTTCTGAACATCGAATATGTTGAAGGAATTTTTCCACATACAAATTTTATTAATCCGTGTTGGAAAGTATAAATCATAAATATTAAAAGTCAGTGATAACTAAGCAAATTTTAACATTTGGGGAATGTAAGGGAAATGCCTTACATAATTTTTAAAATAAAATACAGTTCAAATTCTTAATGTTAGAGGAGAGAAAATTAAAGCCCAAGGGGTGGTGATTTTATAGTTAATCTGGCAATGCTGCTGGTGTGTTCCAGAACGTTTACATTTTGTTTGGGCACTTGATTCAGATTCTTATTATAATAAATAGTCTTAAAAGTGGGAGACTTACTTAAAAGACATTTATCCTAAGGGAGGGAATATTGTGTCAAAGATGAATGTATATAAATTTTAATCACGGTTATTCAGCATATTAAAAATCTAAAAGATGCAACATTTGAGGATCTAATTACAGTGTGCCCATCAAATGAAAACCTGTACAGCTTTTAAGATAGTGCTTTAGGAAGAGAGAAGCTATGGGGAAATGATGGCAATGGAAATAAAAGTATTATTTGGAAAGGAGATGTAATAAAACTGCTGATGCCAAATTTGACGACGTTTTTATTTTTAAAGGAACATGTAAATAAACATAAAAATAGAGATACACGGGAAAACGTTACCTCTGAGTGTTGGCTTTATGGGCGATTGTGTGTCTTCACCTTAGTTTTTCTGTAATTTCCACAAGAAACTGTATTCACTTTTGTAATAAAGAGGGAGAAGTGAAACATTTTTTGTACATGCTGAACTGCTTAAGAGACCAGAATCTTGTGTTTTGGTTTTTAGGATCTCATGTATGTTTAAGGTGAATTGAAATAGATGTGGGCCAGCTTCTTGTAGTGCAGAGTATTCAAAAGTGACAAAAAGGTAGTGCTTGTGTAGACAAACATAGGGCTCTAAAGTCATTGTTATGTAAAATAATACTTTGCCACTTAGAGTAGCAGTAATTAGATTACAATATGAACTATGCTGTTAATTATTTTAAGAATAATCAAAACTGAAGAATTGGGGTTATGGTTTCTTAGAATTACATTGAAACTGTCCCACACTTAGTACAGCAGATTCTGTACAGTACCTGACTGACTTCAATGTTTGGGGTGGGCAAATGCTAGGTTCATGGGAGGAGGGATATGTAGATGGGTAGACAGCACAGTTTTGTAATTTTGAATATACATCCTTACTATCTACTTGGACCTTCTTATTGAATCATTAGGAAAAGATTCTGAAATTCTTGAATTCAAATTTTATGTAGATAAGTTTGATAACAGCAGAGAGAAAAAATGAGAATTATAGATCTGTAGCCTTTAAAAGATTTTAAAATTTCAATACAATTTTTGACTTATTGCTGGTCTTATCTGTTACAAGTTTAAACATAAACTTACAAAGTTTCTGTGCTGTGCTGTCTTTCCTGATCTAAATATAACTCATTACTGTGGCAGGCCCTGATGTGATGCAGCTTCGTTATAATTTTCCAGTTGTAGATCAAGCTCTAATGTTTTCCTATATAAGTGAGGCTCAAACCTCTTTGATATTAAACAATTACGTGTATGAAGTAACAGTGAAAGCTTAGGTTAAACTTCCATTTAAAATCATTCTAGGTTCAAATCTTCAACTTAAACTTTAAAAATACTGTTCCAAAGTTTAAAGCTTATCTTCTATAAAATAATTTGTTTTTTCTGGAAAGTTTTTAAAATGGCGATTTCTGACATCCTCTTTGATCTTGAGCCAATTGCCTGTAATTGTTACTGCCAGTTTTTAGGCAAAAATAGGTTGGTAGAAAAAGAGGGTATCCATGAGGGTGTGGCAGTTGCCCCAGCTACTCCTGTTGGCTATCCTTCTGATAAGAAACGCAAAGTGAAAAAATTAAAATGACTACGACTATGATAGGTGTTATCTATTGGCAGACAGTAAACAAATGCAGGAAGTATGGAAGATAATCAATTGATACAGGGTCTAAATAGGATCTCAGATTTGCTGATAAAGATACACAACTCTGTGATGATCGGTATGGTTACTCTTTCCCTTTTATGGGGATTAATAGGCTTTTATATATATATATATATATATCTTCCTTTTCTGTGGTAACTATATAATAGAATTTATACCATCTGTGAAAATTTAAGAACAAGCGTTTGAGTGCCTGTTTCCTACAGTAGATAGAAAAGTGATATCAAAGGAATACATACATTTGCACTTAAAATATTCTTGCTGTGAGATGTGAAACCAGAACAGTTGTAATGCTTGTGTGTTCTTGTGCGGGACATGATTTTCTGGAAAAGCACCATAGAGGAGGGAATTTTGCACTTAAGCATCAGGAGACATTTAAAAAAATATTCATAGCAGCAGTCTTAGTAATAAGAAATTGAGAACACCCTAAATGTTCAGCTGTAGAATAGTAGCTATCTTATATGCACTGAAAGTATAGCTTTAACTCATGTTTTAAAAAACACAAACAATATAGCTTAAGTCAATTTGTATAAAATAGAGAAATGTAATATTAATACATTTTTTAAAGATTTATTTATTTATTTATACAAGCACTGGGTACAGTCAGAAGCACAGGAGGGTGAGAATTCACCAGAGCCAGAGCGGGGAGCAGAGCAGGCAGAAGGACCAAAGTACACTGCTGAGGGGAGCAGCGGGCAGCAGGAGAGGTCTGCGCTCCTTGTGGGACCCTCCTCCGGTGGCCCGGGAGCAGCCTGGGATCGAATTGGAGCTGCAGAGGCTGTGGGCAGCTTCGCAATCCAGCGCTCAACCGCTGCGCCACCAGGGAGGCCCAATATTAATACATTTTTAAGGCCATATTTAAGTGGAAATTCTAATAAGAGACTTAAGAAGGGGAGAGGGAGATTCGTTGGAAAATTGGCAGGTAGAAGGCATCTGAGGTCTTATTAATGCTCTGTTTCTGAACTTGGATGTTTGCATATACAGGCTTGTATAACACATGATGTAAATGCAGTAGTATTGGTCCCTGAGAATTACTAGGTTAACATTAAGTCAATTATTTTGCTAATGATTGTATTTGCTCTAGTATTGAGATTCTGCCTTTTTCAAAAGGCCCAAAGGAAATAGGGCTAGAGAAGTACTCAACCATTGTGAAAGGTTTTGGAAACCATATTGGGGATTTAATATGGTAAGTAGTAGGGAGTAGAATGTTTTTAAGCAGTGGTGTATAACATTATGAGAAATGTAGTAAGTTACTTATAATGAAAACTGAACATGGATGCAAGGAGGCCAGCTGAAAGGCAGGAGGAAAGAAGGTAAGAACGTCATTCTGAAGGATAAAGTAATTTAAAGATAGGTTGGAAATAGAGAATGAAGAAGGAAGAGGTTTAATTTGCCCATTTTCATTGGAATCAACTTGTTTGGTCTCATTTATGTAGACTACTGTCTAAATCTGGTATTTCAAAACTGAGTTGTGGTTCAGTAACAAAGTCCAAATTTGAATTCCTGCTTTGAATAAATAGATGGAACATTAAAGTTGATTTATGAAATAGGGAATACAGTACAAGTGGAAAGTTTATAAGCTCTTTATTTGTATTCTCGGTCAGTTTTTTAACTCACTTTTTCTCATTGGTTGTGAGGATAAGATTACATAACAGTGGATGCTGACTTTGTACCGGGCACTATTTTGTTTTATTTGAACTAACTTATTAAATCTTTACTGCTTTATGAAAGGTGTTTTTTATTCCTATGTGAAGAAACATGCTAATTTGCTCAAGGTCACACAACTGTTTTGTAGTAGAATCAGGAGGATTTAATGAAGGCATTTGTGCTCCCAAAACATTACACCAAATTAAAGCATTTTTAATAGTTGTTGGAATGTTATGGAGGCCAAGAAAGGAGAATATAAAGTGAGTAGAGAGAAAAAAAAATTTTTTTAAAGATTTATGCATACAAGAACTGGGATACAGGCCAGAGGATTCACCAGAGACAGAGTGGGGAGAACAGGCAGATTGACCGAAATCTGAGGGGAGCAGGGGGTGAGTCAGGAGAGGCCTGCTGCGCCATGTGGGTTGCTCCCTGGCAGGCCAGGGGATCAAACTCGTGCTAAGGAGGCTGCGGACAGCTTCATAGGTTATGTCTTAACCCCCAGTAGAGAGAAATCTTAAGGGTGCAGAACAGTCCTAGAAAATCACTAATTTTGCTTTTGAGATGGGAATAATCAAAGTCTGTGTCATAGATCAAATCGAGAGTTACAAATTTGTCAAGTAAATGAAGTGACTAGTGTGAGTTTACTTAATGAGTTTCTGGATTGCTTTAATCTGAAATTTTTTAATGTCTTGTTGAAAGTAATTGGGGAAAAATTTAAATCTAGGAAGAAGAAAACGTTCAGAGTTTGAGTAGGAATGAATCCCCTTCTTATTAACATAATTTTCTGTTTAAGCAGCTGAAGGATTCTGCAACACTGTTATTATCATTAGCCCTAAGGATCAAGATGTGGGCCAGAAGCCTATAAAACGAATTAAGGGAAATAGTCTCAAAGCCCATTAAAATTTTTTAGTATTTTTCAGCTTTCTGTTGCGTGGTGAGGTGCATACTGACTTATATACAAAGCTGAAATTAATAGAGCTGGGACTTTGTCTCCTAAGGGGTTTACTATTTAAATTAATTAGTAGGGTGTTTTTTTTTTTTTTTAAGCTTTTAAGTCATTTAAAGGTATGCCATAATGGCACATGAAAAACACAGATTAACATTTTATAGTGGATCAAATTCTGTATAAAAAATTGAATAGCTTCTCAGATCATTAAAAACAAACCCTTAAATAAGTTTCAAAATAACATTGAGAAAAGATAGTGACATTAAAATGAAAGTTTGCTAACACTTAAACTTAATAAATGAGAAGTTTAAATGAGCAGTTCACCTACCTCTAGGGTCAGGTGCTTGTTTTGGAAGTTCTTACCACAAGAATTAATGCATTTGTGTGACTGATGGCAAAAATTAAGTTGCTTCCTCTCCAAAAGAGCTTCCTTGAAATTACTAATGAATTCTCCCTACCATATATCAATGACATGGTTAGGACCTCTTTACTATTTTGACATTGCTGGTTGCTGCTATAAACATATTTGGCATGTTTTTGCATTGTAATTTAAGTCACATGGATGCTTGACCTTGACATAGAACATTTGGGAAAATGGGGAAAATTCCACTATTTTGTGCTTCTTAACTTGGAAAGGGGAGATAGAATAAAAATTATAGTTGTTGACTAAGTTTTTGTGAGATTAAAGGATTAAAATGTGAATGGGTGTTCCGAGTATTTCTATAAGCTTTTATGGTTACCATTTTAAAACTGATTGTTTTAAAAGCATTACACAGGGCCTCCCCGGTGGCGCAGCGGTTGAGCGCTGGGTTGCGAAGCTGCCCGCGGCCTCTGCGGCGCCGGTTCAATCCCCGGCTGCTCCCCGGCCACCGGAGGAGGGTCCCACATGGCACGCAGACCTCTCCTGCCGCCCGCTGCTCCCCTCAGCAGTGTACTTTGGTCCTTCTGCCTGCTCTGCTCCCCGCTTGCCTTCTGACTGTACCCATTGCATGTGTAAACAAAACAAACAAACAAATAAATGAATAAATGGATAAAACATGCCTCTAAAAAAAAAAGAAAGAAAGAAAAAAGCATTGCACAAATTCAGAACATAAAGATCTACTTGGTGGTAGGATATAACTTTAAAACATGTTTTAAACGTTGCATTTGAAAGCTTACTCTCCCCCCCCCCCCCCCCAGGCACACAGTATCTTTTAAAGAGCTAACATCTACTTAAGCTCAATTTAGTGGTCCTGCTAAATAACTGTGAGAAAAGGACTAAAGGCTGGAAGGGAAAAATCTTTATTTTAAATAAGACAATCAAGATATAGAACAGCCATTTATAGAACAGCCATTTATATGCTGCAGTTTTCTGTGAACTTTTTGAGTGTGTTAAACTTTCAATAGTTTAGTATTACACTTTGGAGTACATAAACCCACAAAAGAATCTTCGTGCAATGCAGAGGGTTGAGTATCATTAACTTAAAGTTAGCATTATATACAGGAAATAATTGTTCAGCTGTTAAGCATGAAGCCAGCTAGTAGCATTTGCCAAATTGTGTTGTGAGCTAGGTTTAAATTCTGGGTTAATTATTTAGAACTATCTATAGAAATTAGTTTTAAGCATGATCATTAAGGATTTGAATGTCAGGTTAGTAAATGGTGTTTGTGAATTATAATTTGGCGTTTGTGAAATACAATTATGGATGTTCTTGTTTTTAATGTCCCTGATTTGGGTTAGAGATACTTCAAGGCACTGCATTGATGAGCAAAGTGAATTTTGACATTGCCTTCTAAATTAGTTATCTCAAAGGAACTGTTTTCAAACTATTAACATCTATAATTTTCTATGAAAATTCAATTTCATAATTATGGGAAAAACATACTGTTAAAGAAACAGCTCTTTTTTAAATGTAATTAATTAAATGACCATTGTTTGACTTCTGTCTTGCTTAAATGAATCCTTTAAAGTGGCTTGTTTGTCTTGTGTTCACCATTGATCAAAGATACTAAGGAAACTGTTTTCATAAATGCTTTTTCAACAGGGCTGTAATGTCTGGTTTTTCTTTGTTCTAATAAAAAAAATTTTAAAGTTGTGTTTCAATAAAAACTGATTTAAGTTTGTTTTCTATAATGTCCTGTGTGGGACTGATTTTAAGTGGAAACTCAAGTCACAAAAATATTAATATTACTACAAAATTATAAGTTGTCATGGGATTTACATTGTCTTGCCATTTTCTTACATTCTTTTTTTGTTTTGTCTTAAGGTTATCTTTTACCTTTACCGCTCTTAACCTTTCCTTTTTACAGATCCATCATTATCATATACACTCCAAAGAAAAGTAATTGAGATGGCTATAATCCAAGAATTATTCCCTTAAAATATGATCAATTAAAAATTTTACACATGATCAAATTAACATAATTTCCCTGGGAGGGAGAAAAAGATTCTTTTAAAAGACTGGCTTTACATAATACAAATAAAATACAAAGCTTTGACTATAACTTGATGGGCAAAGCTGCAGTTAATAATTTGATCCTTTGAAAAACCCTCTAAAGGTTTTGATTTTTTTTTTTTTTAATAAAGAATACTTGGAATTAGAGGGTTCTACCAATGTTGACACTGTATTTCAATTGCCATTCTGTATGGCATTTATAAGACATATCAAAGAAACCTTCATCCAAAAAAGTCCACTTAACTCTTGTCTTTATTTTATTATTATTCTTTAAGCCTAAGTAGTTTACATAGTGGATCTCATCTAGAACTAGTTTCTTTGGTGTCTGTTCTCAAATTCATCTTTCTTGGTGTGCAAAAAACATCTTCTGTAATTCCAGTCACCTCTGAGAGCATTTTTGTGTCTTTTTAACTTTGTTACATCTCTCTGTAATATCTAAGTCTTGCCTGTAGCTTTAAAGAAGGTAATTCTTCTACCACTGTATTCATCCAGTGTTTCCTTGCTTTAATCTATCATTGATGGCATTGATCCCATAATAGACTGTTAATTGGATATTACCTGGTTTGCACGATAATAAAGTTTAATATGTTGAACCACCAGTGCTAGGAGTGTGGGTAATCAAGTGTACAAAGCTTAACTGAACAATACCGCTTAACAATTCTATAGCAAACAATTGAGGAGTTAATCTCTATATAAGTGTGATTATAAAATTGTTTCATCAAAGACGTTATGTACATCATTTAGTAATTTATGAGGGTCATGCAAATGCTTTGCAAATTCTTGAGTAACAATATCTGAGGTAAAATGATTTAATTAAGAGAATGAGTTCATCCAGAAACACATCTTGGGGGATTGTATTCAGAATTTAAATTTTCCAGGTAATTGGACTGTTCTTCAGAAAACTTTACAAAAATCTATGTAAGCAAGGGCCTTGTTTTCTTTCTTTTTTTTTTTTTCAAACCTGTTTTGAGCTCTAGCCATGCTGTAGCCCAGAACATTAAGTCAGCGAGAGCATTGATGGATGGTAATTTGGAGAGTTCACATCTTTAAATCCCCTATACTTCTGGTACCTGGGTATTTTCTTGGGATTCTCCTGGTTCTGTAGTGACTGTATTTGGTTCTCCTTCCCTTACAAGACTAGAAATGAAACAAGCACTGCCTCGTATAGATGGAAAGTAAGAAGGCAATTAGTTATGAGACTTAAATTTGTGCAGAAATCCTTAAACTGCAGGAAGTCACTTATTTTTCTTCACATCTGTCTTTACCTCAAATTGATTTTGCTGCATAAAGGTCTCAACTATTGTGTTTGGTCTTAGATCTTATACTAGGTACTTGACACTTAACGCCTTCATTTACTTGTGGTTTTACTTGGTTCTTTCTGATAGTGGTAATAGGTCTCATTTTCTAAAGCAGAATACAACTGATTCATCTTTGACTTGCTGACCTTGGTTTTTTTGTTTATTTTTAGTCTTCTGGAACTTAAGCATCATACAATAGGTTGTATTTTTATTCTTCTGAAAGAAGAGGCCCATCTATATTTTTATTGAAATTTTGATGTACTCAAACATCTAATCCATCAATTGAAATGTTTTTAAATTCAGTAATAAATTCCCTTTAGTAGTTAAACTTTAGCATGAAAGACTACTTTTTAAATATATGCAGGCTCTGCATACATCTGGAATCTGTTTGCTATGTAATAAATTCCTTGTAAGTTTGAGATCTTAAATGTTTTTTTTTTTTTAATCAACAATGATGCATAAGTTTTTTTTTTTCTAAAAAAAAACGGCATCTACTTAAAGGGATTTATGACTAAAATTGCTTATTTTTCTACAGAGTTGTCTGCTGGTTCTCAGCTTGAAGAAGATTCTACAGTCCTTATTGATCCTTTTTCTTGGCGTTACCATTTTTTGAAGCAAGTTAACTAGTTTTCTAGTTTGAGCTTTCTTTTTGGCCATCTTTAAAACAATTTTTTTTTTAATCTATAAACTAGACAAAAGCTAGTTCTACAATGTCCAAGTCATTCCAGCAGTCATCTCTCGGTAGGGACTCACAGGGTCATGGGCGTGACCTGTCTGCAGCAGGAATAGGCCTTCTTGCTGCTGCTACCCAGTCTTTAAGTATGCCAGCATCTCTTGGAAGGATGAACCAGGGTACTGCACGCCTTGCTAGTTTAATGAATCTTGGAATGAGTTCTTCATTGAATCAACAAGGAGCTCATAGTGCGCTGTCTTCTGCTAGTACTTCTTCCCATAATTTGCAGTCTATATTTAACATTGGAAGTAGAGGTCCACTCCCTTTGTCTTCTCAACACCGTGGAGATGCAGACCAGGCCAGTAACATTTTGGCCAGCTTTGGTCTGTCTGCTAGAGACTTAGATGAACTGAGTCGTTATCCAGAGGACAAGATTACTCCTGAGAATTTGCCCCAAATCCTTCTACAGCTTAAAAGGAGGAGGACTGAAGAAGGCCCTACATTGAGTTATGGTAGAGATGGCAGATCTGCTACACGGGAGCCGCCATACAGAGTACCTAGGGATGATTGGGAAGAAAAAAGGCACTTTAGAAGAGATAGTTTTGATGATCGTGGTCCTAGTCTCAACCCAGTGCTTGATTATGACCATGGAAGTCGTTCTCAAGAATCTGGTTATTATGACAGAATGGATTATGAAGATGACAGATTAAGAGATGGAGAAAGGTGTAGGGATGATTCTTTTTTTGGTGAGACTTCGCATAACTATCATAAATTTGACAGTGAGTATGAGAGAATGGGACGTGGTCCTGGCCCCTTACAAGAGAGATCTCTCTTTGAGAAAAAGAGGGGCGCTCCTCCAAGTAGCAATATTGAAGACTTCCATGGACTCTTACCGAAGGGTTATCCCCATCTGTGCTCTATATGTGATTTGCCAGTTCATTCTAATAAGGTGAGTTAATGCAACAGATACTTCTAATTTCTTTTACATTGTAGTGCCTATTCTGTATTTACCTATATCTTTTACTCTAATTCTATAGTCTGTTGACACTGAGTTGATCTAGAATTTTTATACTTTTGAGAACATTTATTTGGAAGGTAATTGTTTTTGGGCATTTTAAACCAGGGCTTTACATTAATACAATCTGCCTAGATTACTTCTGGCCACAAAGTTGTCATCCACTGGGATTATCTTGTTGGTTTTTGGCATCAATATGTTCTTCTTAATTACATATTTAAGCAGGTTTTTTGTCTGCTTTGTTGAATTGTTTTAAGTATTTTTTTTTTTTGCAATGTGCTCTGCCATTCAGGATGCTAGATTTCAGCTTTCCATCTGTCTTGATTGCTGATTTGTATGTAGTAAAGTATTCTTGAATAATTCTCTTTTTTTTCCTTATCTGTGGCTACAGGGAAAGAGTTAATGTAGAGCCCTGGTGTTTGTTTCAGTGTGTTTCATATTTTAGATTAGTTCATTCTTCCTTTTTTAATTTCCCTCTAACAAACTCTCATACTATGACTGAAATTTTTCATCATTTTTTTTCTCCTTTTCCACAACTTTCTTAAACATACTTCAAAACTCACTTTTTATTATCCCATATTGCATCTATCCCTTTAAAGACTTGGAAAAATCAACTGCAGTATCCTGCTCTGTGTTCCTCATAAGCATATTCTTTTTCTGGTTTAGGCTTAGACTTCTGGTACAGTCATTTGAGAGGGGAAAAAAATCGAATTCTTTGCTTTAATTTATCACATCTGGCAAAATGGGAACTTTTTCAAAATGCCCTTTTAAATATGATGTGCTTTCTCTTTCAGTGTTTTCAATATAACTCATTCTCACAGGTTTTTTTTTTTTCCCCCCCAATACATAGTGCTGTTGACTTAAGGTCAACATTATAGCACTCCACTAGCTTGATTTATGTAATCTCATAGTCCATTTTTCCTGATGTGTTGTATAGTATTCTCCTTAACTGAAATATGTTGCTACCATGAATTGACTTGGTGGTTACTATTACTGGGCTTTTTCTTTACAGTACCATCTGGAAGGGTCATTTTCTTTTCATACCTATTCCTTTTAAATACAATTTTCAGTGAGTATTGATTGTTTTTTTTTTTAGTAAATCAGATTTTTTAATATGTCCTATTTAAAAGTATTACCAGTCATTCCCTCTTCTGTGTTGTCTCAGATAATTAAAGAGGCTGTATTGTTTGACTTTACAGAGTACTTTGAAAAATCTTTTGATAGTGTTTCTTCGCTAAATACATATTTATAAAATATATAAATTAATAAATAGCCTAAGTACACAATAATTAATTCATATCCAAAATAATTAGTCATCAAATGCTAAGTTTAAGTCCATAAATTAATCTTTATTTATGAAATAGAAACCCAAACTTCAAGGTTTAGGTCCATTGCGAGTTGATTTTACTTAAACATTTCATTAAATTTGCGTGACTCGCAGTTTTTCCTGTTACTTGTATGTTTGCATAAATGACAGGGTGACCAATGTTTTCATATACGATCTCCAAATTCCAAGAAAATACTTGACTCAAATAAAAGTCTAAGGGACTTAAAATCTCTGTTACTGAAGTCATCATAAATGAAAAAGTGTTGTTAGCAATTTGCTTGTCCTGACTTTGAGCAGTAATTTAACCTTTGCTGCATACATATTTCAGAAAACTAGTTAAGAAATAAAAAAGGAAAACCACGAGAGGACTTCAGTCAGAAAAGTTTGATTTTATATGTGACTCTAAATCATATTTTGCCACATTCTAGTTTCTGAACAACCATACTAATAAAAAATAACATAATGTGATCTAGATTAACAAAGGAACAATTTAATGATACTTGCTGAAACTTTGAATTCAAAAGTAAGATTGCTTACCCCGTTGCAAGAGGTACTTTTAACCTGTAAAAATGGTTACACTAACTAATTTTGGTATCCTGTTACAGAATTGGAAACATATAAAAATTATTTTAGAGCCCCTTTGACTTAAAAATTATGGTGTTTGTAGAATGGACCAATTTTAAGAAGTTGAAGTACCTAGGTTCTCAATGTATTCAAGCTTCCTTAACATAACTGATATTCCTGGTTATCTGCATTTTTCGGGGGGGGGTGGAAATAGTCACTTAGAAGTGGTCCTTTCTCATTTTATAACTGATGAACAATGGCTTGAGAAATTTCCTTTTGTGAAAGTAGACAATGAAAAAATTTTAAACATTTCATCCTGCTCTCTGGTATTGCTGCATAACTTGGAAAATCTGTTCATTTCACTTAATGGTAACAGTTAGCCTTACATGATCAGGACTTCTTCTTACTATAGACTTGCAGGTGAAAAAACCATCTAATTTGTCATCATTATTTTTTATATTTTAAGTGACTTTCAGTGATACTGTTGCTTTTATTTCTTTCTAGGTCATTTTAGACTATCAAGTTGCTTTTCTACACAACCTCAGACTTCCCTCAAATTCCTTCACTTAAAGAAAACTGCCCACTACAGCCCTTTCACTGTCTTGTCACTTGAGTTCATGTTTTTCTTTTTAGTATTTTTCTAGAAGCCATTAAGTTATTCTTTATTCTGCCATCCCAGAAAGTCTCTCCAAATAATCCTTTCTTTATAACTTAGTTATCTCAAAGACATCAAGGTGAATGTATTTTTCCTATAGAACTTCTGAATTCAAAAAGCGAATCCTTATTCTTTATTAATCTGATGTGAGAGTTATCTTAGTGTATAGAATTCAAGGACATAGGTTTTTAAAAAATCCTTACACCAAATATAAAAAAAATAAGATGTGGTAGTGCAGATTAGTAATGGGTGTGTTTTGGGAGGTACTTAACTGATTCTTTTATCTTGGTCTGCCTTGTACTTTGAAAGACCATACTTTTACCATAAATTACAACCTTTAAAAAAGCATGGGGTGGTGGATATAAATAATTTTGCTTCGCCTAAATAACCCTTTTCCATCTACTACAAATTAGAAGTATGCCTAATAGGGTGGCTTATATTCCTCTCCCAAAAGATTACTTCTCAAGTTTGTTTTAAATAGAATCTGAATACTTTTAGTTCAGAAAATTCGAAGTTAAAGTATGTTTACTCCCTCTTTGTGAACTTGAGCTATGGCGCCTTTTGCTTGCAGCCATTTAAAAAGTGGCCTCCAACAAGTCAGTGGTCTATTGCTTTAGCAAGTACAAGTTTTCTGTATCCTAAATAGCTGAATGTAGGGCCAGCTGAAGAGATTGCTTCGTGTTCCTTATCCATTAGCCATTACCTTAAAAAAGACAATCTAATTTTGAGAGAGAATGCCCCCAGGTTATGAGGGTTGCGGTTCTGTTTGGATGTGTTCCATCTTAGTTCTTTCGTGGGATTTTAGTTAATTCTGTTAGGGCATAGGACTATATGTAAATTATTTAAATATAATCAATTAAAAAATAACCCCATTTATAAAATGCCATTCTGAAGTTTTTTGTTTTTTGTTTTCAAGTATTGCTTGGTAATTTGATTATTTAGTTCAGCTGAGAATTTCCCCCTTAAAAAAATTAGGTCTTGCCATGTTTTACATTCCAAATTGTATTAGATAGTGTGGATCTTAAAAAGGTGTGTCTCATTTTTGTGGGAATTTGTGAAACAGTATAGTAAAGCAGGAGTTGTGAAACAAGATCACTGTAATAATAGTTTACTTTTGAGCACTTTGTGTGCCTGGGAATGTTTTGATAACAGTTTTACCTTCATTAATTTACATTTCAGAAAACCTAGGAGAATATTGAATCACAGTGAATTTTAAATAACTTTGGGAATAGAATTTAGGCAGTCTGGCAGCAGAACCTATTTTCTTACATTGCCTAAAATGTTAATTATTTATATGTGGATTTTTTTTCCTAAAAGAAGTTTTATTTGCATAATGGGGGAAATTAATCCCCTCAAATTTAAAAGAACCACAGAGGAACCAAATATTGATGGAATCTAATGCTTTTCTCCCTAAAATTTGGAAACAGGCATTTCTGAAATTTTCTTCTTTACTTTTGGGAAATATAATGGGAATTAAGTTTTATAATAAGTGGGGAACATTTTCTAGAAAGATCATTCCTATTGAATCATTTTTGCTTTTTTATGCTGTAGTACACTTGTAAAACACCTCATGCTGGATGAATATCAAAAATTATATTTTTATCAAATTCACAATTACAGCATATATTTTTCTAAAAATGTAGCTGTAAGTATTGATGTTTTCATATATTTAGAGTGCTGTAAATTAAGAGCAATTCTGATTATATATGACACGAATGATTCAATTTGGTCCACAGCAGAAATTAATGTCTAGCTGATTTCAAGGTCAGTTAAGATTTTTTGATCTTTATTAACTTTGTCTTTCCCTGTCAGATCTGTTAGTATGTTAACCGAGTTAGCCAGTTTTTCCAAGAATGTGCATGGCGTATTTGAGGGCAGGATCAAGCTATAAGGATTCAGAGACTTGCTTAAAATAATTCCTGAATGGGCACTTGTGTCTGCAGCCTATGATGTTGCATATAGATTGGCATCCTAGAGTCTAAATCGTTCAAATGAAAATATTTTAACTATTTATTTTTGTTAATTCTACTAATTTACTTTGCTGCAGGAGTGGAGTCAACATATCAATGGAGCAAGTCACAGTCGTCGATGCCAGCTTCTTCTTGAAATGTAGGAGTTTGAAATACCTTTAAAGCATCCTTATCGTGAATCAGAAGCAGCCACTGATTGGTTTGGGGGAGTTCATCATTTATTTGTAATACCCACAATTATTACTACATAGCTGATACTGTCTAGGAGTACTAAGTATAAAGCACATGTTCAGATCTGGCATCTTACATGGAACATTACATGCAGTGATAGTGGTACTTTATTACCTAACAATTACAAATCAAAATAATTTTTAATAGACTTAAGGATAGCCTTTGATACATAGAACAGATTCATAATAATATTTTCAGTAATAATAATAGATGCCCTAAAAATACCATAAGAAGGAGTGGGAAAAGAGAGTTGTTAGAAGTCACAAGTTGTTAAGCAACTTGTAAGCAATCCTTCTGGATGTATTTTTTGTTTTTGAAATACCTTTGCTTCTGAGTTTAAGCTATTTGAGTGAAATAGAATTCCTAAAAAATCTCCCTACTTAAGTAGTCGTAATCCCCATTGTTCACTGAAGTGGCAGTTTTCACGTATGCCTAGCTCAGATGGAGCTGTCCTGTCTTTCTAGTACCACAACGTGTTCTATACTTGGTATGTAATACTGGAGGAGGGAAATTGGTCAGTAAACAAATAGAAATAATTTCAGCATACATTACTTACATTTCAAGCAATACAGAACAAGTTTATTTTCATTAATTTAGATAATTGAGCTTCTGAAGTTTTTCTTTGGAAATATGACGTTTGAAAATATTTCTAACATTTAGACTCATAGCTTTACTAATAAGTCTCTTATTTTAAAGGCCAATCAAGGCTACTTTCTGAAAAGGACAGTTTTATTTTAAAGTTTATTTTCTGGTCTTTTTAAAGCTACCCAGAGTGGAATCCTGACAATGATACAGGACACACAATGTAAGTTAAAATTTTTAAGCTATTATTTGTATTGGAGATCAATGTAAGGAACTCAGGTTAAACTTTCAACATTTCATAAACAAAATTATTTTCTGATTTTCTTAATTGAAAATGTAAAATGAGTGTAAGTCACTGGGTAAAAGAATTTTTTACAAACCATATTATGTAGTCATTTTTATCTTGCAGCTATTATTTTAGATTTTCCCCTATAGTTACTTCACACATAAATGCCTTTAAAGAGTAAATTATCATGGTCATTCAAGGGCATGTTAACAGTGACTTAATTGTTTCTGATGAGCTTCTTTATCATGATTTATGGTTTATGTCTTCACATTACTAGGGGCGATCCATTCATGTTGCAGCAATCCACAAATCCAGCACCAGGAATTTTGGGACCTCCACCTCCCTCATTTCATCTTGGGGGACCAGCAGTTGGACCAAGAGGAAATCTGGGTGATTATAAAATTCATGTTATTATAAAATTCATGTTACCTTTCTCTCAGAACTTTTTTTTTTTTTTTTTTTTATAGAGGCATGCTTTTATTTATTTGTTTGCTGGTTTGTTTGTTTGTTTTTGTTTATACATGCACTGGGTACAGTCAGAAGCGCGGGAGGGTGAGAGAATTCACCAGAGCCAGAGCGGGGAGCAGAGCAGGCAGAAGGACCGAAGTACACTGCTGAGGGGAGCAGCGGGCGGCAGGAGAGGTCTGCACGCCATGTGGGACCCTCCTCTGGTGGCCGGGGAGCAGCCGGGGATCGAACCGGCGCCGCAGAGGCCGCGCGCAGTTTCGCAACCCAGCGCTCAACCGCTGCGCCACCGGGGAGGCCCTCTCTCAGAACTTTTACCATAAAAATTAATCTAGTATACATAGACAAAAGAAAGTTAATTGAAAATGTTATTCAGAAGTAACATCGCATGAAAAGACATGGTTACTTATATATTTGTAATTTTCTTGATTTGTTAAAAGAGGTCATGTTTTCAGTTAAAATAACCTGTTAAAGCAAGTGTATAAATTTCAAGACTAAAAAACATGCTTTTCCCTATAAAGGTGCTGGAAATGGAAACCTGCAAGGACCAAGACACATGCAGAAAGGCAGAGTGGTCAGTACTACAGCTCTTAAATTTACAGTATTTGCTCTTTGGGGGGAATGTTAAATGGTTTTCTTAAATCCCTGCTAATTGGATCTTAGCCCCTTTGGTCAGAGTTAAAATTTTAATCTTCTGTGTCCATAGATATCCTCGCCTTCATTCAGTCTTAAGAACTTTGTTATTCAGTTACATATGTAATATTCAATTTAAAAATCAATGTTCAGTCTGTTTCCTAAAACCGTGAGATCTACCCCTGTGACATTTAATTTCCTGTGTAGATTTTAAATTTTGTAGAATGTTATGAGTTGTTCTTTCAAAAACTTAATCTGTTCTGATTAACTATAAACAGTAGAATTTCTAATGCATAACCTGTTACATAACTACTTTTAAAGAGACATATTGATTTAATTTTTTCCCCCCTTAATGGATAGGAAACTAGCCGAGTTGTCCACATTATGGATTTTCAACGAGGGAAAAACTTGAGATACCAGTTATTACAGCTGGTGGAACCATTTGGAGTCATTTCAAATCATCTGATTCTAAATAAAATTAATGAGGTATGAGTTGAAATAATAATTTATTTCCTAAAGGGATCACATGATTTTGTGTTAGAAAAAGAATTCACTGTAATCGTAAATGAATATGGAATGTGATAGGGGAAAAGCCAGTAATAGTTGAAGCATGTCAGTAATAGTAAATTTTAACTGATGGATTATTAATAGCTTTATAAGTTATGATCCCTAAGTAGTAAAATTCTTACTGTTATACTCCTGTAAGAACTATAAAAGATAAGTCTGTGAAGAGCTATTCCAGATTTTTACCGAAAGAATGCCAATTTTTTTTTTAAAGATTTGTTTGTTTGTTGTTTGTTTATACAAGAACCGGGGTACAGGCCAGATGTGCGGGAGGGTGAGAGGTTTCACCAGAGACAGAGCTAGTAACAGAACAGGCAGACTGACAAAATACACTGCTGAGGGGAACAGCGGGCGATACAGGAGAGGTCTGTCCCACCATGGGGGACCCTCACCGGCCAGCTGGGATCAAACCAGCACTGCAGAGGTTTTGGACAGTTTCACAGCGCTGCACTCATCTGCCTGCGCCACCAGGGGAGGCCCAAGAATGCCAAATTTTTTAAATCCACTAGGCATAATCAGTGATAAACTAGTTTACTAGCACGAAGATTATAAAATCTGAGGTGGCCTTTAATAGTGAGTTAGCAGTGTTGGTCTTCTGCTTTTAGGTTCTTGAAAATGGTTTCTATTTAATGATTAAAATATATCTGGAAAGTCATTGAGCAGTGTTTTTGAAATTTTTTGTGCAATTTCAGGCATTTATTGAAATGGCAACCACAGAAGATGCTCAGGCTGCAGTGGATTATTATACAACCACACCAGCATTAGTATTTGGCAAGCCAGTGAGGGTGCATTTATCACAGAAGTATAAAAGAATAAAGGTAATTTCATTTTTTCCATATTATGAGCCATTTAATGCATCATTTTAATATTTAAAATTATTGTGTGATAACATGGTTAATAATCTTAACTACTAAGTAATAATTAGAGCATACCACGAACGTTTGACTTACCTTTTTCCTACCCATATTTTATTAAAGAAACCTGAAGGGAAGCCAGACCAAAAGTTTGATCAGAAGCAGGAGCTTGGACGAGTGATACATCTCAGCAATTTACCTCATTCTGGCTATTCTGACAGTGCTGTCCTCAAACTTGCTGAGCCTTATGGGAAAATAAAGAATTACATACTGATGAGGATGAAAAGTCAGGTAATACACATGTGGAGGTTTTGTGAAAGATTATTTCTCATTTTTTTTTTTAAATATCATTTATGATAGTGATGGGGGAGTAATTTTCTTACAAGTTTTCTTAGCTCAGCAGTGGTAAGTGGTGATTTTAAGTGATGGGAGAAGCATAAGGAAAGCATTGAATAGGTAATTGAAAAAATAGAAAGTGGGAAGTAAAGATCTCTTTGCTGTAGTAATACTATTTGTTTCTATGAATTACTTCCAAAAATTTTTTATGTATGTATGGTATGCTTTTTTTTTTTCTTCCAGTTGTAATGTGTCATTACTGCTTTCTACTTTATACATGATTCTCTTAAATGAACTTTAATGTATTTAACTAGTTTTTAACTACAATGTTGCTGCTATGGACTTTGCAGCATGTGAATTTTTGCATATTTCTATGCATAAAATTTCAGAATTGGGATTCTGAATCCTAATACTAGCTTAATTTTGATACAAAATGTTCTTTCAAAGAGAGTGCCATTTTGTAGTCAAACTAGCATTGTCTGAGAATGCTTTGCACTGGATATTACAGACCTTTCAAATTACATGATTTTAATTTAATGGATAGATTGTTAAATGTACAGTTTTCATTTAAAAATTTCAGAATAAGGAAAGCATTTTTTTTTTCTTTTAGCCTCTTTATTGAGGTCATTTTAAGTTTAATCTTTCAGGCATTTTAAATTTTTGTTTTTTCATTATTTTGAGTAACCTTATATGCCATTCCTTTGTAAATCTGACAAATTGTACTTATGTATTGGATCATTTAACTTTTACCACTGTCTCTCTGTTAAAGATTAAATTTTCCTCGCACAGGTGGATAGAAAAAAATAGTACTGCTCTATATTGTTCTCTGAAAAATAATGTCTTATGTTTTCTTTCTTTCTTTCTTTCTTTCTTTTTTTAAGGCCTTTATTGAGATGGAAACCAGAGAAGATGCAATGGCAATGGTTGACCACTGTTTGAAAAAGGCCCTTTGGTTTCAGGGAAGATGTGTAAAAGTTGACTTGTCTGAGAAATATAAAAAATTGGTACTAAGGGTATGTAGTATTTGATTTGTCATAATTAAATAGCTAATTTTTGTGTATGTTAAGCCACAACATTTTTTTTTAAGATTTATTTATTTATGCATACAGAGCTGGGGTATAGACCAGAGATGGGGGGGGGGGTAAGAGGATTCACCAGAGACAGTGGGGAACAGAACAGGCAGCTTGACTGAAATACACTGCTGAGGGGAGCAGCGGGGCGAGTCAGGAGAGGTTTGCTGTGCCATGTGGGTTTCTCCCTGGCTGGCTGGGGATTGAGCACGTGCTGCAGAGGCTACAGACAGCTTCATGGGTTGCATTTTAACCCCTTGCGCCACCAGGGAGGCCCATGCCACAACATTCTTATCTAGACAGTAGCACTTTTTTTTTTTACCTGATATTCTGTGAAAAATACCTTTATTGCTTTTATATAAAATTTTGTTTAAAACAAAGTTCTGGCAGAATGTTTGAAAGAATGCCCTACTCTATTGGAACTGCTGGCTTTATAGGTAAATTATTAGAAATGCTCACATGAATCAAATGAACATTTAGTTGGCTATGTAAAGGATGATCGGTTATTAATTGGATAATTGTACATCCACAAATGCGTATTTCTAGTACATTTATTCAACTTTGAAAAATTTTGTCTTCCAGATTCCCAACAGAGGCATTGACTTACTGAAAAAAGATAAATCTCGGTAATTTCATTATATGTGTGTATTCTTACTATTAAACTTTTGTATTCCAGCTCAGGAAAATTGAAGTTTATGTTTTTTATTTCAGAAAAAGATCTTATTCTCCAGATGGCAAAGAATCTCCAAGTGATAAGAAATCCAAAACTGATGGTTCCCAGAAGACTGAAAGTACAACTGAAGGTAAAGAACAAGAAGAGAAGTCAGGTGAAGATGGTGAAAAAGATACAAAAGATGACCAGGCAGAACAAGAGCCTAACATGCTGCTTGAATCTGAAGATGAGCTGCTTGTAGATGAAGAAGAAGCAGCAGCACTTCTAGAAAGTGGCAGTTCAGTGGGAGATGAGACTGACCTAGCTAATTTAGGTGATGTGGCTTCTGATGGGAAAAAGGATCCTTCTGACAAAGCTGTGAAAAAAGAGGCAAGCACTTCAGCAGCTGCAAAGAAAAAGCTTAAAAAGGTAAAGGAAGATTTTAAATTGACTTATAATAGAGAACTGGTTTGGATAGATGTTTCATATTATTGCCCCTGGCAGGGTTAGAGAAAAAGAACTAAGTCATTTAGAAAAATGGCATTACAACCATGACATAAAAATTTAAGCTCTGCTATGAATAGATTAAATAGGGCTTTTTTAATTTTAGTTTCAAAAAATTTTGCAAAGGGAGCTTTGTAATAAATAGAATTCTTAAAACTGTATATTTATGTATGTTATAGTGGGTTACTGTGTATATAAGTATTGTTAGGCAGCCTTATGGGTGGTTCAGTTTTGGCTTTGTATAAGATGGGATATGAGTTTGCCATTAGTTAACTGACCCATGGCAAAAAAAAAAAGTATCTCTGGTATAAGGACTTAAGAATTAGAGCATTAAAATGTCTCTGAAGTCCCTTCCTAATTGATTCTTTCTGAGCAACATTCAGAGTTAGAAAACTAATACATACTTCCATATTTTGATGGCTTAGTCAAATAACTTGTTATTTTTTGGCTGGAGTAGATGACTGTGGCCATATATGTTTTCACACAAGCCGATAATTATTGAACATTATCTACTATAGAAAATTTTAAAGCTCTATATACTGAATTGCCTTATTCTCACAATAAAAAACCATATTCAGTAGGTAACTTTTTTCTTTTTTTAATTTAAAGATTGATTAAATTTATTTATGCATATAAGAACTGAGATACAGGCCAGAGGCATGGGGGGGGGTGAGAGGATTCACCAGAGAGATTGGGGAACAGTACAGGCAGATTGACTAAAAGTACACTGTTAAGGGGAGTAGCATGCAAGTCAGGAGAGGTCTGCTGCACCATGTGGGTTAGCTCCCTAAGCGGGGGGATCGAATTCATGCTACAGTGGCTGCGGAGAGCTTCATAGGTTGCGTCTTTTTTGTCTTTTTAAGATTTATTTTTTATTTATACAAGAACTGGGGTATAGGCCAGAAGTGCGGGAGGGTGAGAAGATTCACCAGAGACAAAGCGGGGAACAGAACAGACAGACTAATGAAATATACTGCTGAGGGGAGCAGTGGGCACGACAGGAGAGGTCTCCTCACCATGTGGGTTGCTGCGAGGCCGGCGGGGATCAAACCGGCACTGCGGAAGCCACGGGCAGCTTCACAGCGCTGCGCTCAACCACCTATGCCACCAGGAAGGCCCTTCATAGGTTGCGTCTTAACCTCTTGTGCCACCAGGGAGGCCTTCAGTAGGTAACTTTGATACCTCCTCTTTTTTTTTTTTTTTTAAATAATTTTCTCCCTCCCTCTGCCAAAGGACATCTTTTCTTTGATTCTTAAGAACTTAGCTCCTTTACTTGGGCTTTGGGACATTGTGGGGCAGCACCCACAGGTTTATAGCAAGATAGGAAGTTCTTCCAGTCATCTTGAGAATAGTTCTGACTACCTCGACATAAACGGCAAAGCCCACACGATAATATAACTTCACATGTAGCTTGGGAAAGCACACAGACATTAAAGAGACTTATTTGGATATGGCCCAGACGTCTGGGCCGTCTACTTGTTTTAAATGACAGGTTCTTAATAGCTTTGTCCTTGGGCATGCATTGGGCACTGTGGTACAGTGAATAGACGGCATGTGGCTGTCTATATTTTTTTTTTGACAGGACTATTAGTTTTTCTTTTCTTGGTGATTCTGGAAGCAAGGACCTAAAACAACTTTATATTCATATCGTGAATGAGGACAGTGAGGCATGGACAAGTTGAATATATTGTCCATGGTCTGGGGCTAGAAGGGATGATATGCTCAGTGAAATAAGTCAGAAGGAAAAAGAAAAATATTAGGTGGTTCACTTACAGAAGAAATAGAGGAAAACCAAGCTAAGGGTTAAAAAAAAAAGACAAAACTTGGCAGGCAAACTAAAGATCTGAGGCATACAGCAGGGGAAGAGAGTAGGAGAGGGGTCAAAACAGAAGGGAAGAGCACAAGGAACTATGGTGATGGCACATGGGTGTTGTGGTGGTGGAAGATATATGGGATCTACACCTGAGGGGGGAAATCAAATATTGTACCAAAATGAACAATGTAAGAAAATTTAAAAGTTCAATCAAAAATAAAAAGTTCGCCAAGGAAAAAAAATTGCCCGTGGTCATACTGCTAAGTGACAGCCAAAATGAAAATCTAGATGTTTGATTTTTTTTTTTTCTTGTAAATCACTAAAGTAGTTTAGACTGAGTGTTCTCTAAAAAGAGTTTTCCCTTAAGATACTGTTTGCCATGGTATATCATTCAATTACTTGATAGAATTCCTGGCAACACTGTAGTCTGAGAAATCATAGAATATGAAGATACTTACATCATTATTTTTTACTCTGTGTGTGAGGCAAGGCTTCCACTACATAGTTTTAAAGTAAGCTAAGTTTTTTTTAAATCAGTGACTCTTGGGAGAGAGAGAAAAAAGTCAGTATTTGGAGAGAATGAATAAAGAAAAAGACGCTACTATCCCTTTCCCTTCAAGTAAAACAAACGGAAGGGATTCTGCAGGATAATTGTTGCAGAGTAAATTTGTCTTTCTTAACAGCGTCGTTTCCCAGGGAGTATGGAAGGTTTTGTCACTCTAGATGAGGTTGGTGATGAGGAAGATTCGGAGCTTCAGAAACTTCGTAAATCGGGCATGGCATTTAGATCTGGTGACAAAAATGATGATGGTTTGGTTGAAATTAAGGTGGACAAGATCGAGGAACTTGATCAAGAAAACGATGCAGCGTTGGAAAATGGAATTAAAAATGAGGAAAATACAGAACCAGGCGCTGAATCTGCTGAGAATGCTGATGATCCCAACAAAGATGCAAGTGAAAATGCAGATGGCCAAAGTGATGAAAACAAGGAGGACTATACAATTCCAGATGAGTATAGAATTGGACCATATCAGCCCAATGTTCCTGTTGGTGAGATTTAAGACTTTGTTGTTCTTCTCTCACCCTCCCCTAAACTTTTAAAAAATAAGATTTTAAAATTGGTCTTACTAAGCTCTGATAACATTTTAAATTAACTTTCTTTGTGCAGAACAATTTGTAAATCTTAATATATTTACTCTTCCTCTTAGACCTTTCCTGAATTTGTATTATCTTTTGTTACCATTCTACAATAGGCTCTTGTTCCTCCTCAAAGATTTCTGAGTATGTCACATTGCTTTCTGTTTTATCTGCTATATTTCTGCCTTTTAAGAATACTATTAGGTGGGACCTAATCAATTTAAGTACATACTATCAACTAATAAATGTCCAGGTTTGTTTTGTTTTCATTTTGTTTTAGCTTAGGCCATATTGGACTTCTCAGAAATGTTATCTCATTCAAATTATATTGACAGGAAAAAAAAAAGATTTGAGAACACTAATTAAAATCTTTAGTTTACTGAATTTGTAAGAATGTATGTTTGTGTTCTAGGTATAGACTATGTGATACCTAAAACAGGGTTTTACTGTAAGCTGTGTTCACTCTTTTATACAAATGAAGAAGTTGCAAAGAATACTCATTGCAGCAGCCTTCCTCATTATCAGAAATTAAAGGTAAGGCTGAATCTAAGAGAGGAGAGTTCTTTTGTGAAAACTAACAAATCATGTAAGTTTATCAAAAGTAAATTGTGTAGTACCTTCTGTGGACTCAGCTCAATGCTTTTTCCTGGAGATAACATTTTTCTCTCTTTATTAATGGGCCTTAAGCAGTTAATGAGTTCCAGAAACATCTGTTGAGCCTCTTTCTGTAGTACACTCTAATTAAACAATGACCATTTTGTAATTTCTAACCATGTGATAAATTATAAACTAATTTTTCTAGTTTGAAAGATTTGGAAGGCCTGATAGCCAAGTGAAATAATAACCTTTCAGCTTTATAAAGTACCATGTCCTTCTTCATACTTGATTTTTAGTGACTTTATTATTAATAATTACACTGCATTGTTTTATGACTAACAATATAAATAAAAAAGGATAAATTAATAAAGCACAATGTAATAAATAACATTCCTATTTGGATATATTGAAATTTGATATTTTAATTATTTCTCTAAGGCCTAAGTATTGAAATAATGCAAAAAACTTTAGGAACTTGTAATTGTAGATAAGTTTTTATTTTTTTCACATGACTTTGTTATTCAGTTACCAAACTCGACCTATGTGTTGACTAGATAGATAGATATCCTTGAATTTAGGAAATAATTCTAGTTCTTGATTTGTCACACAATGGCCTGTTGTAAGTGTTCTTGCTGCTTATGTCATTATGAATATGGAGTTTCAAAAATAGCAGCAATTTAATATATTTTATCTTGTTTGATATTGTCGTTTTGAGGGCAGAAACTGTTACCTAGAATACTGAAATACTATAAAACTGGGCTCTGGGTGCTTAACGATTAAAATAATCTTTCTGGTATTTTCTAGCTATTGTAGTTTTCTAGATATTTGTTCTACTGAACTCTTTATTATTTTCTTCTATTTCCTTCTATTTTTAACTTTGTTTAAAAGTTATTATACAGTACAATATCTTGCTAATGGTCAATGATTTGACACCTTCCTAACTGGGGTTTTTTCTGCCTCCCCTTGTAAAGGATGTAATTGCTTTTAATCTCATCAACTTGCAGTAATTATACAGTTGATAAATTCCAACCAAAAGTAATTTGTTATTTTAGATTAGAATTTTGAATTTTTTTTGTGCTTCCATTAATCTCTTAACAGATCTCAGGTGTCCAAGAACTAGATGTTCCAGGTCTAATACAGGGGTCAGCAAGCTGTATCCGCAGACCATTTGCCCTGCTTTCGTAAAGTTTTGTTTGGAACGCAGCGGAAACCTTTCCTTTTTAAGTATTGTCAATGGTTGCTTCTATTGCTGTAATGCAGAATTAAGTAGTTTTCAACAAAGACTAAATGGCCCACATACCTAAAATACTTTATTACTGGCCCTTTAAGAAAATGCTTGCCCGCTTTTTATAGTGGGAAGGGCATTAAATAAATAACATGTCATTTTTAACAGATCTGTTTTCTTGGAGGAGTTGTTCTTTGATGTCACTGTGGTCTTTACTCATTTCCGTAAGTTAGGGTTAATTGCATATTGAAATAACCAATTTTCCTTTCTTTTTTTTGTCTCTTCCCCCGTGCTTTATTAGGTATCCTCCAAACCAGTTTAGTTCTGCTAATTGAATAATAAAAATGACTGCATCTTTGCAATACTGATGAGGTTATAATTAAATCACACTCTAGTCCTTAAACTTAGTTGGGAGAATATTTTATTTTGGTGCTAATCCATTTGTTACGTTTTTCTTAGATGACTTTAATCCCTACAAATTAAAAAAATTTCTTTTTTCCAGAAATTTCTGAATAAATTGGCAGAAGAACGCAGGCAGAAGAAGGAAGCTTAAGATGTGCAAGAAGCTAATGATTTCAAAGAAAATAACGGTTCTTTGTTTTTAATGTTAACCTTTTTTAAATACAATACTGTAGTTAGAAGAAAACTATTGTACTCTTTTGTTTTAGTGGCAAAATAATAGATGTCTGTTCATGTGTTAAGTGTTATAGCAAAATTACATACATGGTTAAGTTAAAGAAGAGTTGTTTTTGTTTATTCAGAATGGTAACAGACAAGTAATTTGTAGAGACTGATTTCGTAAGCTACTTAAGACAACTTGCACCACTAAGATATGTTGAACCAGAGAAATGAAATTTAGTGATTCCAGGCTTCAAAGAAATGTCAAACTTTTGAGTCCATTCAATAAAAAACAAAACCAATTGTATTTTTATTACTTTCATCTGAAACATTCCACATTTTAACCTGAGCCTTGCAGGCTTTTCATTTGGAGTTGGAAGCTTTTTTGGTTGTGTTTTGCTTTTGGAGATCTTCATTAATATGAGAGTCGCAATTAAAATGCAGGTGCAGTTTTCTTTTATTGTCATGCTGTTGTTTAGGTAATAAGTAAATTGGCTTTAGATTTTGTAATTTTTTCCCTAAGTTCCTGCTAGATTTCGTATTCTAGTAGTCAATGTATTTTCAGTGAAATGTAAAAATTCCCGTTCTCTTTGACCAGTATTAATTTCTTGAGATCACATTGCTTGTCACTTGAATCCTGTAGCTGTCATACATATGGTATAAGCAAGATTTGATTTTTTGAAGTGTGTAGACCATCTCTTCATATTTTCAAGATGTAATTTTACATTTCTGCATTTTAAAGTTTGGCCGTAATCTAGACGCACGCTTCTAATTCATATACCTGCACATGTGACCTTTGTGAACAGAAATTTGCATGTATAATCTGTGTTTACTTGTAACTTTCTGGTTATATACTGCTTATATCTGTGGATTCAAGTTTCTGAAGTGAATACCAATAAAAAAAAACCTAGGCCATGTTCATTGGTTATACATGTTTGGAATGTTAACCAATATATTTGTCAGTTGTGATTTTTATTCACTGTTACACATTTTTGCATGCTTTAACTAATTATTACTTTTTGAGTCTAGAGTGTTCTAAGGTTGCTACTAAAGATCTGAGTTTTAAAGTTTTTGGTGCTAAGTGGATTTCTTGTTCCTGTTACATAACTAAAAATTGGGCTATTTGGTTTTTTTTTTTTTCAACCAGACCTTAAAATGCTGAAAGTGAAAATATGTGAGAGCTCATGCTTAGACATATCTAAGTGTTCAACAAAAAAATTGGGAATATCAAGAATTCTACCAGCTTTTCAAAATATGGGATTCCTGTATAAGGGGTTATCTTTTGTCAAGAAATAAATTTATATTTAAAAAAAATTGTAAGGATTCTCTTAGGAAGTTTTAGTTCCATGTGTAGTAAAGGGTATTACAAATAATTGTACAAAGTTTTATGGGCTACCTGTGAAAGGCAGATGACTTTTTTTTTTTTACTGTAACATGCACAAAAAATCCGAGACAGTTTAATTTTAGCCTTTACTAACTACCCACTTAATTCCAACTTTTAACTAATAACAGCTACAGTAAACTATAATGTCTATGATAAGTATCCCTTCTTATTGTTTCCCGTTGATGATAGTTTTTTTTCTTTCATAGTCTACTTTGCAAGACGTACCAAGTCCTAGAAAAGAAAGTTTGTTTTCATTTAGAAAGCAGTAATTCTCAAACTCAGTGATAAATAAATCTGTAACAACTGTTTCCCAGATTATGATAAACCTTTGTTTAACAGAAATACTTGCATTTAAATCTAATGCACAGTTTAAAGATATTTCCCCCACCACCATATTGGTCGTTAGTTTTCTGTCAGTTGTGTATATGGAGGAATTTTAGATAGATCTTGAGTTTTATTCTTTTTAACCCATTACTGGTACATTGGAAACTGTTAATAGCTTGAATTGGCCAACCTTTGTATTGAGTACATTGAAAATAAGTTTTATTAATGAGGAAGGTGAATGTCTGCCCATGAATATACCATAATATATAGAGATTTTTAAGTGGGAACATTCTAAGAAACTGTTTAAGGTTCTACCCATTCTCTGAATTATATCTAAGAGGGCGTTTCCTTCAACCCCCTTTTAGGGCGATAGAGACAAGAAAATACACACTGTGGATATTGGTCTTCCTTATAAAATCTGGCTTAGAATAGTTAAAAGCCAGTTCCTTTAAAACAGTAATGACTTTGGGGCCTCCCTGGTGGCACAAGGGGGTGAGACACAACCTATGAAGCTATCCGCAGCCACTAAAGCACAAGTTCGATCTCACCAGGGCAGAGACCCACATGGCAAGCAGACCTCTCCTGACTCATCTGCTGCTCCCTTCAACAGTGTATTTCAGGCAATCTGCCTCTTCTGCTCCCCACTCTGTCTCTGGTGAATCCTCTCACCCTCCCTGCACCTCTGGCCTATGCCCCAGTTTTTGTATGTATAAATAAAAAAATAAATCTTAAAACAGTAATGAGTTTGAGAACAGTTTCTGGCAAGGGCCTCAAGTTGATGATTAAACTGAGGTTAAGGTACCCTTCCAATCTAATTAAGTCTTGTCACTGTAGGGGTAATTGTTCTTAGAACCATCACTAGTGAAGAAACAAAATGCTTGTTTAAATACTTTTCCTTCAGACTAGTGGTTCTCGTATAATATACCTTAAGACTTTTATTAGAAACCATTACTGGACTTGACTGAGTTCTGATGAGGTTTAGGGTGGGTTTTGAAAAAAAGTAGTTATGACAATTTACCAGGTAATCATGTCAAGGATAGCTTTACCTGTAGCTGAAGTGTTTTTGCTAAACATTAGTAACTAGATGCCTGGTTTAGTTTTTGTTGAAATACTGATTTTGTTATGTCCTTGAGAGGAAACACTAGAAAATAATCATTTGGAGGTACATAGAAAGTATTTTTAGAACTATTGGATAGCTAGTTTTCCTAAGTTCATCTTTTACCTCTTCCTTAGAACTTTTTTTTTTTTTTAAGATTTACTTATTTATTTATACAAGCACTGGGTACAGTCAGAAGCGTGGAGGGTGAGAGAATTCACCAGAGCCAGAGCGAGCAGAAGGACCAAAGTACACTGCTGAGGGGAGCTGCGGGCGGCAGGAGAGGTCTGCGCACCATGTGGGACCCTCCTCTGGTGGCTGGGGAGCAGCCGGGGATAGAACCAGCACTGCAGAGGCTGCGGGCAGCTTCGCAACCCAGCGCTCAACCGCTGCGCCACCGGGGAGGCCCCAGAACTTTTTTTTTTTTTTAAGATTGATTTATGCATACAAGAACTGGGATACAGGCCAGAGGTGTGGTGGGTGAGAGGATTCACCAGAGTGGGAAACAGAACAGGCAAATCGAAGGAAATACACTGCTGAGGGGAGAGTAAGTCAGGAGAGGTCTGTGCCATGTGGGCTGCTCCCTGGTTGGGAATCGAACTCTTGCTGCAGTGGCTGCGGATAGCTTCATAGGTTGTGTCTTAACCCCTTGCGCCACCAGGGAGGCCCACCTTAGAACTTTTTTTAAATCATGTAATTTTCTGGGGACTTGGTGCAGTTAGAGATCCCTAGGAAGGTTAGTGGAGCCAAAGCAATGTCTTGGAAGTTAGGCTAACAATTGAAGTTTCAAGTAAAAGATTGAATGAAAGTAGTTGCTTCATCACTCAAGTACTTCTGACTTGCCGGTATGCTTTAAAGTTGATGACAACCTAGAGCATAGTGGAAATAAAGAGTATCAGTTAAAGTGTAGGTGGAAATAACATCAAAGTACCTGAGATTGTTAAAATATTTCTGGATGAGAAGACTGTCAAGACAATTTCTCTTTAAAATTAATACCTCATTTGAAAAGGGTTTGTCTTAAATAAGTTTTAGCCCTGGTTTTTCCTTGAATTTTATTTTATACTTAAGTTTTGTGCTCTCCATGTAACTTAGGAATGCTCTTAAACCTAATGTGTGCAATAAATAGGGAAATTGGAACTAAGAAAAGCATGCAAGGAAAGGACAATCTGTTGTGGTCATGGGCACACCCTGATAGCATCTGTAAACTTGGGGTGAAAATTATTGGTGTTAGATACAGATTTAGAGACCTTTTCAATTATGATATAACTTTTCATATATGGTAACACTGACGAGGTATTGGTTCCACAAACCTGATCCAAATGGGAGATATGAAGGGAAAGGAACAATACCCTGTTTTTGGGATAAAACAGTTGTCTCAGCCAGGGCCTCTGTCAAAAGGGCCAATTCCGGTTTGCTCAAGTTGACTGGGGTTAAGTCAGAAGCGGTAGCTTCTCGGGCCTCCGTGGTGGCACAAGGGGTCAAGTCAGCACTGTGAAGGTATCTGCAGCCACTGCAGCAGGAGTTCCATCCCAGCCAGGGAGCTGATCCACATGGCAGCAGCAGCAGACCTCTCCTGTCTCCCCTGCTGCTCCCCTCAGCAGTGTATTTCAGTTAATCCACCTGTTCTTCCTACTTTGGTGAATCCTCTCACACACACACACACACACACCCCAGCACCTTTGGCTACACCCCAGCTCTGCATGCATGCATAAATCTTTTTTAAAAAAACAGCTTTTTCACTGGTTGGTTGTCATGAGGTTTAAAGAATGCTTTTGTTTTAAGGATTAACTACAAAAACCTGGCGGCTTTAACAATTGGATTCCAATTACTTGTAACTGATAAGCCTACCCTTGCTATATGGTCTCTTCCCTTGTATCAGTATAATCCCAAATGATGCTGTCTGAAAGCTGGTTTATTTTGTGGTGTCATGAGAGCCTATGGAAGGAGATAGTTATTTAAGTGATAATTGGTGAAATGGATGATAAAACTTGAATGCTACCTCCTAATTCATTTTCCTGATTCTGGCTGTTACTGTAGCAATGTGTCTCTTACCCCTCTTTAGGGGTAAATAGCTGAGCTGCACAAAGCAGCATGAAAGGGCTTGGCTTACGCTGTTGAAAAGGAATTGCCACTGACCTTTTATAACATGCTACACAAACAGGAATACAACCTTCAAAATCTTACATCTAAGTGTACACTGCACTCATACTACATTCTCACTGTTAAAACAGCCATCACCCACCTACATAACTTACCTTATAAAACAAGCTACCTGTTAACTCCACCTCCCCTTCCCTCATCCCTGGATGCCATTATAATCCCTGTACATGAGTTTGGCTTCATACAAGGTTCATGTAGTATTTTGTCACATTACATGTGTACTCCGTGTTCATCTGTGATACATGACAATTTGCTGACCTTTATAAAGATAGTAATTGTACGTGCTGCAGTGTGCTTATCCATTTTGATGGACGCTGTGTTGCTTTTGTATCTTAATCTGTGAATGAATAGTGGTGCTACAGGGTCCTCCCTGGTTGCACAAGGGGTTAAGTCTCAGCACTATAAAGCTATTGTCAGCCACTGCAGCATGAGTTCAAGCCCAGCCTGGGAGTTAACCCACATGGTGCAGCAGATCTCTCCTGTCTCCCCTGCTGCTTCCCTTAGCAGTGTACTTCAGTCAGTCTGCCTGTTCTCTCCACTGTGTCTCTGGTGAATCTTGTCAGCTATCGCACCTCTGGCCTACACCCCAGTTATTGCATGCATAAATAAATCTTTTTTAAAAAAATAACAGTGCTACAATTGGATTTATGCCTCAAGACCTTCCTTTCAATTCTCTCAAGTAACAGCTTTGTTGGTTCATCTGGTGGTTCTGGCTTCATATTTTTTTAGTGATCGCTATCGTACACAATGGCTGAACCATCTTATATTCACACAAACAGTGCACATGAGTTTTAGATTCTCCACCTCCCTTCATTCGCCTTTTTTTAAAAGATTATTTATGCATGTAAGAATTTGGGTGTAGGCCGGAGGTTTCAGGGTGTAAGAGAATTCACTAGAGACAGTGGGGAGCAGAAAGGGATCTACTGAAATACACTGCTGAGGGGAGCAGTGGACAAGACAGGAGAGGTATGGTGTGCCATATGTGGGATACCTCCTTGACTGGGGATAGCTTGATAGCACTGCGGCTTTTAACCCCTGTGCCACCAGGAAAACCCTCTTTTCGCTTATTTTTTTGATAAAGTCGCTATTGCAGTGTCTGAAGTGGTATCTTGCATAAGCTTCAGTAAAATAGCTGTTCAAGGAAGATGCCAGTTGTGTATCAAACGTCTTGAAGAGTGTAATAGTTGGTAAAGTTGAATGTTTTGTCTAATTGTGATCATTCTGAGCGGGAACCATTTACTCTCAGTGCAAGGCCCTTAATCAAGACTCAGTAATGCCGGGATACATACCTTGCCCAGCTTCCACATGATACAAATTAGCACAGTGGCACGGCCATTATCAAGCTCCAGGACTGTAGTTAAGTTTTGAGAGGTAATTTTATTTCTCATTTATAAATGCAATTCAAGTTTTCAGTGAGGTTTCAGGCAATACTGAAATGTATAGCTAAGATAGTATCTACCAATAGGGAAAATGTTACTGATAGTTCTGTTATACCAACTGTTTGCATTTATACCTACATGTGTATGTTTACATATACAGTTTTGGAAGATTATACATGCTGTTTTGCAGCCTGTGTTAAAAAGTTCATGGATATTACAATGAATATATCTTAAGGTGTATATTATTCTGTTACATTGTAATTTACTTCAATTCCCTATTGGGGGCCTCCCTGGTGGCGCAAGGGGCTAGGGCACAATCTATGAAGCTGTCTGCAGCCACTGCAGCACGAGTTCAATCCCCAGCCAGGGAGCTACCTACATGGTGCAGCAGACCTCTCCTGATTTGCCCATTGCTCCCCTCAGCAGTGTGTTTCAGTCGATCTGCCTGTTCTGCTCTGCACACTCTCTGGTGAACCCTCTCACCCCCACACCTCTGGCCTGTACCCCAGTTCTTGTATGCATAAATATATCTTTTTTAAAAATTCCCTATTGATAGGCTTTTTAAAAAAGATTTATTTATGCATATAAGAACTGGGGTATAGGGCCTCCCCTGGTGGCGCAGGCAGTTGAGCGCAGCACTATGAAGCTGTCCGTAGCCTCTGCAGCATCGGTTTGATCCCGGGGGGCCGGCGAGGGCACCACATGGGTCCCACATGGCGCGGCAGACCTCTCCTGTCGCACCTGCTGCTCCCCTCAGCAGTGTATTTCATCAGTCTGCCTGTTCTGTTCCCCGTTCTGTCTCTGGTGAATCCTCTCACTCTCCCGCGCATCTGGCCTTTACCCCGGTTCTTGTATAAATAAATATTTTTCAAAAATCGAGTATAGAATTTGGGTACAGGCCGGAGGTGTGGGGGTGAGAGGATTCACTAGAGACAAGAATGGGGAACAGAACAGACAGATTGACTAAAATACACTGCTGAGGGGAGCAGCGGGCCAGGCAGGAGAGGTCTGCTGCGCCATGGGGGTAGCTCCCTGGCTGGGAATTGAACTTGTGCTGCAGTGGCTCTGGATAGCTTCATAGTGCTGCATCTTAACCCCTTGTGCCACCAGGGAGGCCCCTTGGTAGGCTTTTAGGTTTTTAAAAATTGTAACTGCTGTGAATATGTTTACATAGGACATTTATTTGGGCAGCTTCCTCTGTATGGCGTGTTTGAGTCAGAAGGCCTAAACATTTTACATTTTAATGAAAAGTCTGCAGAAATATGGTAAATTGAGATGGGAATCTAGTCAGGTACAACCTGGGCTTTCATTACCATTTCCTGATTCTGACTTCATCTTCATTTACTAATATAAACCCTTCAAAATCAAATTCCTGATTACCTGAACCAAACATGAATTTCTGCAGTTGTGGACCTCTGATGTCTAATTGCAGTGTGTCATCATTGGCAAACTTGTTGGCCCTCATTCTGACAGCATTTTCCATTCACAGACCATCACCACCATCCAAGCAGATGATGAACCTCATTTTACAAGTGAGCAGAGGGGTCCTTGGAATAATATCCAGAGAATACCAAGGAAGTACTCTGGGCCCATCAACTTTTGATCACAATAGTGGATTCACTATGACCTGGGAAAAATTGTGTCTTGTAGGTATTGGAGTAAGCCAGATTTATCAAAGGTTCTTCAATAATAAAGTGGTTTGTTTTACTATAATCTCATGACTAGCTTTTTAAGGGTGTCCAGGTCAACTAGAGATTAACATCTATTTGATTTTTTTAAAGATTTTTTTATGCATACAAGAACTGGGGTGTAGGCCAGAGGTGCTGGGGGTGAGAGGATCCAACAGAGACAGAATGGGGAGCAGAACACAGGGAAATCTGATATATAGTGCTGAGAGGAGCAGCGGGTGAGACAGGAGAAGTCTGCTGCACCATGCCATAGCTTAATAGTGCTGAGACTAACCCCTGTGCCACCGAGGAAGCTCAGATTAATATCTATTTTAATTCTTCCTCCTGGTCATGCTGCTTCAGTGTCAGGTTGATAGCTTATCTTCAACGGTGGATGGATCATACTCCACAGACAGGTATAAAACAACACTCTTTCCTTCTGGAGCTGTATGCTCAATGGGCAACAATGAGAAAATCTCTCCAGCTTTAGGTATTCCAATCTGCAAACGTGGCCAAAGTGGCTGACCCAGGAGCTATGGCAGAATGCCTGTGTTCATTTCTTTGGATCTTTGAAATGGCCCAAAGCAGACTGCCAGTGAATGAAATGGTCTTAAGCCACAGTAGCCCTTTGGCAGATTCAAAGCTTTCCACAGAGGGAATGTGTGGTTTTGTTAGTTTTTAGTTTTAGTAAATATTAAAAGTATGTGGTTTTTAAGCTTCCACTGTTACCTTAAAGGAAGGAGAAAAATCTGTCCATTTTTTCCTTCCCCAGAGGGAAAGAATTACCATTTTTTGTCTTTCAAATATAGCTCATGCATACTCAAACATCCAAAAATTTTTACATGTGCACTATCTTAATTAATCGCTAAAAATACTGGGGCTTGCCAATAATGACAGCAAAGGACTGAATTAGAGTATCATGGGTGAGTCAGGAGGTGGGGGTGAAGGGAGAGTTGTATCTAAGGTCATGGATGAAGAAATTCTTGGGTCATGAGGGCTCACTTTTCTATTTATGGACAGATATTTCCTCCCTTATTCAGGAAGGTTTCACAGGCTGCCTGGGGCCATGCGTTCATTATATGCATCCGTGTGTAAAGGTCCAGTTTTAGAGTGTGCGCGTGAGCATCTTGGCTTTGGGGCTTGTAGATCAGTTATTACATTTATCAATTTATTGTTTGTGTCAGGATCACTGGGTGTGACTCGGAGCGAGTCACTCTTAGGTGTGTGTGGGGGGCGTGCGTGTGCTGTTGTTGGCTACAGGTTTCTCTCCTGCGTCTGTGTGTCTGCGATAACTGCTCTCGGGGTCCACGACTGTTTCCCGTCAGGGTCTTCGTACCCAGCTCCTCCGCTCACCGACACTCTTGAAGGATGAGGGTGTGGAGACCTGGCCCGCCCCACCCCGGTTTCTCAGTGAACGGGCCAGGATTCCCGGTACGCGCCGCGGCCGCCGGGTCCGCAGGACTGGCCGTCGCGCACGCACACGTGTGCAGCCCGGGGAGGCCGAGGAACTCGGGCTCTCGCGTTCTCGCCCGCTCTCTAGCGGCCTCGGAGGGCAGCGCCGCCAGAACGAGGAGGCGGGGCCGCGGCGGCGGAAGTGAAGTCACTTCCGGGCAGGGGTGTTTGTTTGGACTGGAGAAGGGAGGCGGCGGGCGAAGCGCGCGTCGAGCGGGGGAGCGGCGCTGCCTGTGGAGATCCGCGGAGGCCGACCGGATTCGTTGGCTGCCGACCCCGCTGCCGTGCACTGGGTGAGGGGTTCCTTCGGGCGGTACGGCGAGAAGGGTGCTGCGGCCCCGGCGGTCTGGGAACAGCACCTCGGCGACGGCTGAGGGGCCTAGAGGGTCCCCCGGGTTGTGGAGCACCACGTCCCCTGTGGCCTTCGTTGTTCCTTGACTCTTTCAGCCGAGTCCGAGGGATGAGCTTGGCCCGACTTCATCTCTTTCTTTGAGAAATGGCCGTCGCTTTTTTTTCTCATTGTCATTATTATTTATGATTTGGATCTCGCAGCTCTCTATCCGGGTCCTCGGCGGCGCGCGAGGGCTGCCGGGATGGCGCTTTCTCGCTTTCCGCCCCCTCCCTCCAGTCCCTTAACCCCCGCTCTGGTCTCCTCTCCCCTGCCCCCCGCTGCCTCCTCGGCAACAAAGCTCATTGTTTCTCCCCACTTCACGCCTGCGCGTCGCCACGCGCAGCCCCTACTTGCTGCGCCTGCGCGCTCCTCCCGAGACGGGGAGGGAGAGGCCCGGGCGGAGGGAGCGGCGGGCTGGCGGGCGTCCTGCGGGAGCGCCCTGCAGCCGGCGATGGGGCGGCCCGTACCTTTGGGATTGTTTTCCCCTGTTCTTCCTCTGCCTCTCACTTTTAGTTATATTGTATCCCGTGATCTGGCGAGGAGGAGGCTCCTTGGGATACTGGGAAACCCTGCTGTAGTGCTTGAGCTAGGTGAACCTAAGCGTGGGTCCGTTCACACACTTGGATTCGGTGCTCTTGTCATTTCTCCCATCTGCGCACTGGCTTGGCCTTGCACCCCACCGCCGCCAAGAATGCATCACTTGCGGTGAGCTTTGCTTTTCCAAACCTTTGATGAGGCGGCCGTTATTGCTTTCTTTCGTTACGTTATTTTCCCTGATTTTGCAGTCCCATCACCTCACAGAAACCGCGGTTACTAGAGAGAGTTTGGCTTCCGGTTTTCCGCGGGAGAAGATCAGACAGCTGACAAGTTTTGACATTTATTTCAACAAGACAAACCCCACTTTTCATTGTGCTGGCTACTTTTGTACCCTGATGGCATGATTTTTCACAAATTGCATTTGAGCAGTTCACCAGGTGTTGGTTCGCATTTCCATTAAATAGCCTTTGAAATTCATCTGCTGCGCGTTATATTTGCAAATAGAGAAAGGATCTCTAAGGATTTTTAATGAGATTCCCAGTGCTTGTGGTTTTCTTCTTCTGCTTTCTGTTAGTGAAAAGATATTTGTGGCAAATTATTCTGTTACTTGTTAATTGTGAACTTAAAAGTTTTTCTCACAAATAATATCTATGACAAAGGTAATTTTCCAAATATTATAGCCTGTTTTTAATCTTATTCTGAAAGAGATGAGAGAGAGAGAGGGAGACTCACTTGAATGGTTAAAGTCTTGGGAACTTGGGCATTTTTATATTGGTATATTGCATATGTCTCCTAAAGAACTCAAAATTAGTTAAGTAATTTCTACCCAAGGGGACAGAGAAAGTTTATAGTACACTTCCTTTAATAAGCACTTCTGCACCTTTTATCACTTGAGAGCATGATGCTTCAGTTAAAATGAAAACGTAAAAATTTACAAAATGTCCTGTTAACACAGCAAATGCCATGGGTATTGTAGGAGATCAAAGAAGATGAAAAAATACGGCTCTTCTTCCTTTTCTTGTAAACTTTAGTGATTTTAAATGTCCTTACAACACACAGATATTTCATATTCATTATAACAGCCTATGAAGTAGGCAGAGCAAGTTATTTTGTCCAGAGATTATTTTTATCAGGCACATACATACACTTAGTAATGCAGGCATTATCTTGAGTGCTTTTATAGGTATTTAATCTCCAACCTTTTTGGAATGTAAATACTACTCAATAATGACGATAACAAGTGAGAGATGTGCAGTAACTTACCCAGTGATACGTAGCTAGTAAGAGGTGGAATTCAAATCTGAGTAGTCTAGAGGTTATGTGATTTTAACAGTTATACTATGCTGCCTGAGATTTAGTGATCCATCCAGAGTTTTGTGGCTGGTTAGTGGCATATCTGAGATTTGAACCTACTCCATCTTAAAAGATTTCCAAGGGCCTCCCTGGTGGCGCAAAAGGTTAGGCACAGCATGGTGAAGCTATCCTCAGCCTCTGCCAGCAGGAGTTCCATCCCCAGCTGGCCAGGGAGCAACTCACATGGTGCAGCAGACCTTTCCTCTCCCTCCTGCTGCTCCCCTCAGCAGTGTATTTCAGTCAGTCTCCCTGTTCTGTTCCCCACCCTGCCTCTGGTTAATCCTCTCACCTCCTGCACTTCTGGCCTGTACCCCACTTCTTGAGGCATAAATAAATAAATCAAGTTATTTTGTCACTGGGCGCTCCCTTTTGCACATGTGCATTAATAGTTTGCATTTGATACAATCTAAGGTTTAGTTCCAATAACTCAGTCTTTTTTTTTTTTTAATCTCCTTAGAGGAGTGCTGTCTACGAAGGAGAATGCTGTGTCTATTGAGCACTAGACATGTGGCTACTGAATCTAAAGAACTAAACTTTTAATTGTATTGAATTAAAAGTTTTTATATTATATTATATTTTATATTAAAGAGGAAAATGAAGCCATCTTGAATTGTATGTTTAGAGGTTTGAACTGCCTGTTTCTTACCATTTATATTGTTTTTTATTAATAAGCTTGGTGTTTCTGATGTGCTTTGAGTTTTTATTTGTAGTAATAGGCAGTGCTGAGCCACTCATACTCTCACTTGATTTTGTTTCACTCCTACAGTGATTGTTTCACTCCTACAGTGAAAAATCAACCCTATGATTTTTACCTTATATTTTATACTTTCTTCTAGCAACTTTTAATTTTTCTAAATTAAGAAAGATAATACTATTGCATGCTAGACCCGCCTATGTACTGCCTACAGACAGGAAACTGAGACAGAAATTTAAATAACTTGCTTATGGTCACACCACTAGAAGGCAGCTTGGTTCTAGAGTGCATGCTTTTTTTTTTTTTTTTTTTTTAAGATTTTTTTTTTATTTATTTATACAAGAACCAGGGTACAGGCCAGATGCATGGGAAGGTGAGAGGATTCACCAGAGACAGAGTGAGGAGCAGAACAGGCAGACTGATGAAATACACTGCTGAGGGAATCAGCAGGTGCGACAAGAGAGGTCTGCAGCACCATGTGGGACCCCTTGCCGGCCACCTGGCGGGGATCAAACCGGCCCTGCTGAGGCTGTGGAGTTGTGTTCAACCGCCTGCGCCACCGGGGGAGGCCCTAGAGTTCATGCTTTTAACCATTACTTTATACTGCCAAACATTAAAACAAAAATTGATGCTTCTCACAAGCCTCTGACTAGAAATCAGACTGATGCAAAAATTTCCTTATTCTCTAACTGCAAAAGAAACAACTGTTGTGTGTGTATATGGAAGTCCAGTGGAATAAGAAATGGTGTCAGTGAAGTAAGTTTAATGGGAAAAAAAAAAAAAACAACAACCAAGAACTCTTGAATTTTAATGAGAATTTCTTTTAAGATTTATTTATTTATGCATACAAGAGCTGGGGTACAGGCCATAAGTAGGAGGTGAGAGGATTCACCAGAGACAGTGGGGACAGAACAGGCAGGCTGACTGAAATACACTGCTGAGGTAAGCAGCAGGTGAGACAGGAGAGGTCTCCTGAGCCATGTGGGTAGCTAGCTCCCTGGTGGGCCAGGGATGGAACTTGTGCTGCAGAACCTGTGGATAGCTTCACAGTGTGGTGCTTAACCCTTTGCGCCACCAGGGAGGCCCTTAATGAGCATTCTTAAGAGATGGAACTGGAGGAAAGTTCTAAAACTTAAAATATATTCTCATATTTTAAATTTCATAGAGAATATAAAAGAATGGATACTGCTGGAAACTAATTTGTGCAAGAGACATTTAAGGAGGAAAAACCATTGAAGACATGAATTTATGTAGACTGCAGGTGCCAGGCAGCATTAATAAGAAAAATTCGCTGTCATCTATCAAAATCTGGTGAAATTTCTGAATTTAAGTGTTAAAAACATGTCAGACTTAGAGCTAAAAAGAATAATCACAAAAGTGGGGCCTTACTGGTGGCACAAGGGGTTAAGCACAGCACTGTGAAGCTCTCTGTAGCCTCTGCAGCACAAGTTGATCCCTGGACCACCAGGGAGCAACCCACATGGTAGAGCAGACCTCTCCTGTCTCACCCACCCACTGCTCTCCTCAGCAGTGTATTTCAGTCAGTCTGCCTGTTCTGCACCCCACTCTGTCTCTGGTGAATCCTCTCACCCCCTGAACCTCTGGTCTATAACCCAGTTCTTGTATGCATAAATAAATAAATCTTTTTTAAAAACTCACAAAAGAAAATTATTTTTTGGTTGAGATAACATACATTTGTAGAGATATAAACCTACAGCCATAAAACATGTACAGTGGTGCCTCCCTGATGGTGCAAGGGGTAAGTCTTAGCACTATGATGCCACTGCAGCATGAGTTTGAACCCCAGCCAGAGAGCTAACCAACATGGCGCATGAGAATGCTCCTGTCTCACCCACTGCTCTGCTCAGCAGTAAATCCACCTGTTCTGCTCCCCACTCTGTCTCTGATGAATCCTCTCTCCCCCACTCCCACCTCTAGCCTACACCCCAGCTCTTGTAGGCATAAATAAATCTTTAAAAAATTGTACAGTGGTATAAGCCAATATTACCTTATTACACATAATTTTTTCAAAAGAAGAAAATTAGTTTTTTACAGCAGTGAAAGTTGAGATGGTTGTAAGTTATTGACAAAAGGACAGGAGTCTGAGTTTTCAGATAACTGACTTAGAAACCTATATCCTCGTGACCTTTTGAGGAAATATTAAAATTAAAACATAAAGAGATCAAGTTAGAGGAAGATGAAAAGAAGAAAATGAACTATATCGGTGATAAGTTTTTGGTTTTTTTTTTTGTTTGTTTGTTTTTTAAGATTTATTTAGGACCTCCCTGGTAGCGCAAGGAATTAAGCACAGCTCTCTGAAGCTGGGTTGCTCCCTAGACAGCCGGGCATTGAACTTTTGCTGCAGTGGTCTCTTTTCTGTTTTCTGGATAATTTCTTTTAACTTCTAAATCTGTTGCCAGACCTATTTTTATATTGTGGGTTTGTTCTTTGTGTTGTTTTGTTTTTAAAGATTTATTTATTTATTTATACGAGAACCGGGATACAGGCCAGATGCATGGGAGGGTGAGACAATCCACCAGAGACAGAATTGGGGAGCAGAACAGGGAGAATGATGAAATACACTGCTGAGGGCAGCAGTGGGTGAGACAGGATTGGTCTGCCACGCCATGTGGGACCCTCTCTGGCTGGCTGGGATCAAACTGGCGCTGCAGAGGCTGCAGACAGCTTTGAAGCGGTGCTCAACCGATTGTGCCACCAGGGGAGGCTCTATCTTGTGATTTCTTTTTTTTTTTTTAATTTTTTTTTTTTAATAGAGGCATGTTTTATTTTATTTATTTATTTGTTTGTTTTGTTTATACATGCACTGGGTACAGTCAGAAGCGCGGGAGAGTGAGAGAATTCACCAGAGCCAGAGCAGGGAGCAGAGCAGGCAGAAGGACCGAAGTACACTGCTGAGGGGAGCAGCGGGTGGCAGGAGAGGTCTGCACGCCATGTGGGACCCTCCTCTGGTGGCTGGGGAGCAGCTGGGGATCGAACCGGCGCCGCAGAGGCCGCGGGCAGCTTCGCAACCCAGCGCTCAACCGCTGCGCCACCGGGGAGGCCCTGATTTCTTTTTTTTTAAAAAAAATATATATATTTATTTATTTATTTATTTATTTATACAAGCACTGGGTACAGTCAAAAGTGTGGGAGGGTGAGAGAATTCACCAGAGCCAGAGCGGGGAGCAGAACAGACAGACTGACGATACACTGCTGAGGGGAGCAGGGGGCGGCAGGAGAGATCTGCGTGCCTTGTGGGACCCTTGCCCAGTGGAAAGGGACCGAACCGGCACTGCAGAGGCTGCGGGCAGCTTCGCAACCCAGAGCCCAACTGCTGCGCCGCCGGGCCCTATATTGTGATTTCTATAGAGAATTTTTATTTGACGCTCTTCTAAATCTGCTATGCAGTTTTTATACTTTGCTGTTCTCTGAAGATATTTTCAAGCCTGATATGTTAGACTCATTTGTTTTGTTACTTTTTCCACATAATCCCAGCATTGATGTCCAATATGGGTCTAATTAGACCGATATGGGTCTAATCAGACCCAAATTAAGTAAATTGCGCTGCTTCTTGCTCCTTTCGCCTTGTTTTTTCCTTCTAGATTTGATTGTCTTTTATTCTGTACTATTTGTTACCCTTGAAAAATAATTTGTGGAGGTACCTAAATCTAGAATTAAGATACCTTCCTCCCAGCAGTTTTACATTAGTTTTACCCTGGCACTAGTGCTGAAGACACTAACAGTGTAGGACCACTTAGTACTAAGTTCATGACAGAATTTTTTTTTTTAAAGATTTATTTATTTATGCATACAAGAGCTGGGGTATAGGCCAGAGGTATGGGGGTGAGAGGATTCACCAGAGACAGCAGGGAACAGAACAGGAGGCAGATTGAATGAAATATACTGCTGAGGGGAGCAGCGGGTGAGTCAGGAGAGGTCTGCTGCACCATGTGGGTGGCTCCCTGGCCAGGGATCGAACTCATGCTACAGTGGCTGCAGACAGCTTCATAGGTTGCATCTTAACCTCTTGCGCCACCAGGGAGGCCCTGGAGACAGAATATTATGAACCATGTAGGTGATGAGAATTTACTCTTCCTTTCTATAGCAGGCCCAGCTGTAGTCACATTGTATCTCCTCTTACCTTTTTCCTCTTGATTTTTTTAAAACATTTTATTTATTTTTGCATAGAAGAACTGGGGTGTAGACCAGAGATGTGGAGGCCAGGTAAGAGTATTCACCAGAGACAGAGTGGGGAACAGAACAGGCAGGCAGACTGAAACACACTGCTGAGGAGAATAGCGGGCAGGACAGGAGAGGTCTGCTGTGCCATGTGGGCTACTCCCTGGTAGGCTGGGGATAGAACTCCATGCTGCAGAGGCTGCATATAGCTTCACAGTGCTGTGCTTAACCCCTTGCGCCACCAGGGAGGCCCTCAAAGCCTCAGTTCTTTTAAGGGTTTCTTTTAAAATACATCATCCAGGGGGGGCTCCCTGGTGGTGCAGAGGTTAAAGTCTCAGTGCAATCAACCTTTTGCCAGACACTGGGGCTTGAGTTTGATCCTCTTTTAAGTTCGCTCCCCAGTCAGTGAGCTAACACACATAGCATTAAAACATTTTGAGGAAATAGATACACCGTCTTCGTGGCCAGAAAACTTTTAATACCAATCCTGATCAAAATGTAGAATTTCACAAGATTTTAGTCACAGTATTATGGACAAAATTATTCTGAAGTTCATATGAAAAAGAAATTTGTGCAGTATTTTCCCCCAGAAAAATAGATGGGGATGAAAGTTGTGTTACTATATTAAAAATGAAAAGTTACTGTAATCAAAACAGTGTGATACTGTGTGGAAATATTTGAGAATGAAAGGTCATGGTATTTGCACTTTAACAGATTAAACAAAAAATACGTAGAGAGAGAAAAAACAACTATGGCCAAATCTTAACAGTTGATAAATCTAGATGAATGGTGCAGTTGTTCATTGTACTATTACAACTGTTCGGTAGATTAAAATTCTTCAAAATAAAACTTGGGGATAAAACCATGTACAACACCCAATTATAGAGCAAAGAATCTAGAGACAGTAAGAGTAGGAATTTTAACTATTTAAAGAAAGAGTAAAACTTTCATTAAATGATAAATGATGTGGGGGCCTCCCCGGTGGCGCAGCGGGTTGAGCACAGCACTGTGAAGCTGTCCACAGCCTCTGCAGCACAGGTTCGATTGCCGGCTGGCCAGGGAGATTCCCATATGGTGCGCCAGACCTCTCCTGTAGCGCCGCTGCTCCCCTCAGCAGTGCTTTCAATCTGTCTGCCTGTTCTGCTCCCTGCTCTGTCTCTGGTGAATCCTCTCACCCTCCTGCACCTCTGGCCTGTATCCCAGCTATTGTATTAAAAAAATAATAAATATTTTTTAAAAAACTATAAATGATGTATTCATATGGGAAAATAAAGATCCTTTACACTATAATTGTACTCAAATGCTCACATGAATTAAAAATTTAAATGTTAAAAGAAAATACTGAGAGAAAATACAGGAAATAAAACCTCAAGATAGGAAAAGATCTATCAGAAGTTGTGAAGAAAAATAATGAGATTTCATTTTTAGTTAGCTGTTTGCAAAAATACTCTTGAATTTGCAGAGAAGTGTGAGGACTTAATACATTACCACAGCATGTTTGACAAATCTGTCTTAGAGTTACCAAATGCATATGGCCTTTGACTGGGTTGTTCCTACTTATGAGAATATTTTCTACAGAAAGCACAGCTAGAAAAGGATATGTATACAAGGATGATCAAAACGGGATTGCTTGTAATGGGAACATAAATGTGCATCAGAGGGAGAGTGGTTAATAATTGGTGCTGCAGTCAGTTAAAAATAAGGTATATCTCTTACCCCCGCCCACACATACCCACCCCTCTGGCCTGTATCCCAGTTCTTGTATGCATAAATCTTTAAAAAAAAAAAAAATGAATAGGACCTCCCTCGAGGTGTAAGGGGTTAAGATGCAACCTATGAAGCTATTCGCAGCCACTGCAGCGCGTGTTTGATCCCCAGTCAGGGAGCTACCCACATGGCGCAGCAGACCTCTCCTATCTTGCCCGCTGCTCCCCTCAGCAGTGTATTTTGTCAGTCTGCCTGTTCTGTTCCCCACTCTGTCTCTGGTAAATCCTCTCCTCCCCCTACCTCTGGCCTGAACCCCAGTTCTTATATGCATAAATAAATCTTTAAAAAAAATGAAGTATACCTATACATCTTAACTAATATGTGATCCATTTAGCATGATTTTATTAAAATATATAAATCCTTTGTTTCTATAAGCAAAGAAATATGAACTGTTATATACTAACTTATAAATATTGACTAAAGATGAGGAAAAAACATACTTTAAACCTGGTTTATATGTTAGCTTCTATAGTCTTTTTTTTAAGTAGATATACTTTGTATGTATGTTTCTTTCACTGTAGTGTTTCCTTTCCCATCAAAATGTCCCAACTGTATAGAGAACCCTACTTTTCAGAAATTTTTTAAATGATTAAGGAAAACACTGTACAGTGGCATATTGAGTGTTTTGTTTTACTATCTTGTAACTTTTCACTTCAGGAAATGTTATTACATCTATTATACCAACTGCTAGATATATTGGGGTACTTGTTGGAATTAGTGTTACTGTGTTATTAAAAAATAAAGTCTCAGCGCTGTCTAGCTATCCCTAACCAATCACTGCACATGAATTTGATCCCGGCCAGGGAGCTGACCCACATGGCACTGCAAACCTCTCCTGTCTGGCCCACTGCTCCTCTCAGCAGTGTATTTCAATAGATCTGCCTGTTCTGCTCCCCACTCTGTCTCTGGTGAATCCTCTCACCCACCCCCTGTATCTCTGGACTGCACCTCAGCTCTTGTATGCATAAATAATTCTTTTTTAAAATGTATTCATTTATGCATACAAGAGGTGTTGTGTAGGCCAGGATTATGGACAGGGTCAGGGAGCTGGCAGGATGAGAGGATTCACCAGAGACATTGGGGAGCAGAACAGGCAGATCTGCTGAGGGGAGCAGCTATTATAAATTGCAACGTCTTTGAACATAACAATGATCGGTTCATACTCAAGAGTAAAAAAGTTCTACCCTGTTGCAAAGCAGGATTGATCCCTGCTTTTTATAATGTTGAGGCAAATCTAAAATTATGTTAATTTTAAAATAAGCACATAAATGTTTGGTTAATTAAATCTTCCACTTCATACTTGTTTTGTAAAGAAAGGGTTAGTAAATATTTTAAGAAATGGATGGTTTGAGGTTCTTTTTAAGCAACTGAATGCCTTCATTGACTTATCAGAAAATATTAGATGAGTCTAGGCTATTCTCAGCTATTAAGTACAGTGAAGTCATTTGAGAAGAAAAGTGGGCCTCCCTGGTGGCGTAGGGGTTAAGATGCAACCTGTGAAGCAATCTGCAGCCACTACAGCACGGGTTCGATTCCTGGCTGGCCAGGGAGAAACCCACATGGCGGGACGGACCTCTCCTGTCTCACCCACTGCTCCTCTCAGCAGTGTACTTCAGTCCGTCTGTCTGCCTGTTCTGTTCCCTGCTCTGTCTCTGGTGAATCCTCTCATTCCCCCCCCCACCCCGCATCTCTGGCCTGTACCCCAATTCTTGTATAAAAATGGATAAATCTTTAAAAAAAAAAAAAAAAGAAAACTGAAGCTCTATCCAATTGCTCTCTTTATTATGTGATTTTAACACCTACCTGTGAGGTAATATATGGTCACTAAAAGTTAACAGTATGACTAAGTTAACTATTTTTTTTTTTTTAAGGTTAAAAACGACAACTAACGCCAACCATGAAAGATCCAAGTCGCAGCAGTACTAGCCCAAGTATCATCAATGAAGATGTGATTATGAATGGTCATTCTCATGAAGATGACAATCCATTTGCAGAGTACATGTGGATGGAAAATGAAGAGGAATTCAACAGACAAGTTAGTTTTCCTTTTATAAACATGCTTTTTCATACTTGATGAATAATTGTACTTGTCCTTGAAATATGTTATCTGATCTCATATGAAATACATGGATTTATTTGCCACTACTCCTTTTTTGTTTGGATGTTGATTATTAGTGGGTTTAGTTGCTCATTGAAATAACTTTGGAAGTTTTTTCCCCACCCCAGATTCTGATTCAGGAGAACTGGGGTGTAGCCTGGGAAACTTGTTTCTTTTTTTTCTTTTCTTTTTTTTTTTTAGATTTATTTATGCATACAAGAACTGGGGTACAGGCCAGAAATGTGGGTGTGTGAGAGGATTCACCAGAGACAGTGGGGAGCAGAACAGGTGGATCTACTGAAATACACTGCTGAGGGGAGCAGTGGGCGAGTCAGGAGAGGTCTGCTGTGCCATGTGGGTAGCTCCCTGGCCGGGGATCAAACTGGTGCTGCAGTGGCTGTGGACAGCTTCATAGGCTGTGTCTTTTTTTTTTTTTAAGATTTATCCATTTATCTATACAAGCACTGGGTACAGTCAGAAGTGTGAGAGGGTGAGAGAATTCACCAGAGCCAGAGCAGGGAGGAGAACAGGCAGACAGATGGAGGACACTGCTGAGAGGAGCAGTGGGAGCGGCAGGAGAGGTGTGTCGTACCATGTGGGACTCTCCCCAGTGGCCAGGGATCAAACCGGCGCTGCAGAGGCTGCAGGCAGCCTTGCAGCCCAGCGCTCAATTGCTGCGCCACCAAGGGAGGGTCTTTTTTTCTTTTAAGATTTATTTATTCTTTTTTTCATTCATTCTTTTTTTTTTCTTTTAAGATTCATTTATTATGCATACAAGAGCTGGGGTACAGGCCAGAGGTATGGGGGTATGAGGATTCACCAGGACAGAGTGGGGAACAGAACAGGCAGATTAACCAAAGTACACTGCTGAGGAGAGCAGCGGGAGAGTCGGGAGAGGTCTGCTTCACCATGTGGGTTTCTCCCTGGCTGGCTGGGGATCGAACTCATGCTGCAGGGGCCATGGATTGCTTCATAGTGCGGTGCTTAACCCCTTGCACCACCAGGGAAGCCCAAAACTTGTTTCTTTAAAGCTCCCATATGGTTCCATTGAGAATTTAGCCTTATACCAATCAGATTGCTCTATTGTAGTGAAAGTCAAGAGAATGCAGTAGTTGGGAACAGACAGGTTAGAAGAACCAGGGTGCAAATGTCGCTGTTTTTGTCTGTGCCTGGATTTTCTGTCTGATCAATCTGACACTCTTTCTTTTGCAGGCTCCCATATACTGATAAATGTTGTCTTTTCTTTCCATATTTCTGGCATCCGTTCCTGTCTTCCATCTAGTTAGTCCCCAAACTTAAATCATTAGCCATCTTGATTTTTCCATGTCCAGTGATGGCTTATTGAAATAAGACATAGTCTTATTTCAGTGAGAATGAGCTGGGTTGTTTTTGTGAGTTTTTTTTTTTTTTTTTTTTTAATAAACCATACCTTTAAACCCTAACCTTTAAAAATACTCTCAGTCAATTTTAAGTAAGGCTAGGATTTGTATGTTTTTTCTTTAAGTAACACAGTTAATTCTGATACATATTCCTCAATGAGAGCATTCCACCCCAATGGAAAAAAGAATATTCTGTTAGGGAAAGACATGGCAAAACCCTACACAGATCATGCCAGGTCTTAAGGTAAACATTTTTTTCCTTTAGCACAGAAGCAGAGCAGGAATTAAGACATTGTTTTTAAATGGCTTAGTTCAGGATATTTTAAGCCATTCCTAGTGATATCTCACCAAGTATGCTATAAATTAACCTTTGTTATAAATCTAGATAGAAGAGGAGTTATGGGAAGAAGAATTTATTGAACGCTGTTTCCAAGAAATGCTGGAAGAAGAAGAAGAACATGAGTGGTTTATTCCAGCTCGAGATCTCCCACAAACTATGGACCAAATCCAAGACCAATTTAATGACCTTGTTATCAGTGACGGCTCTTCTCTGGAAGATCTTGTGGTAAAAAGTTATTTTTCATCTTTTTAAATCCTAATTCATCTTTCGTAAGTGGAAAATCCACCATCCATTTATTTAAGAAGAGTTCTACATCTCTTCCCTTTGTGCTGTTTCTTACTATCAAAAGCAGAGACCTCCCAGTCTCACTTAGGACATGGAGTGACATTTGGCAACACTCTGGAGCTAGTCTGAGACCAGTGATAGACCTCTTGACACTACTTTTACTTTTGGTAACTCTGTTGCCCTAAAATACTTCAATGTCTTAAAGCAGTAATCCAAAAATACACAGTATGTCCATGTGACTTGCTTATATGACAGTAACTTGAAGATTGCTCTTTAATTTTGTCTTAAATGTTTGGTAAAATTTCGCAAATTTTACCTGAAAGTTAAAATTTTGGAGTTCTGCTGTGGTTTTTTTTCCATTGGCCCATTATCTTTTTTGCGTTACCTTTAACTCTCTTTAGAATTGTGATTTAATAAAGGTTGGAACTGGGGTATAGGCCAGAGGTGCAGGGCGTGAGAGGATTCACCAGAGACAGAGCGGGGAACAGAACAGGCAGACTGACTGAAATACACTGCTGAGGGGAGCAGTGGGCGAGAATGGAGAGCGAGATCTGCTGCGCCATGTTGGTAGCTCCCTGCAGGCAGAGGCTACAGATAGTTTCACAGTGCTATGGTTAACCCCTTGTGCCTCCAGGGAGGGCCCCTAATAAGGGTTTTTACAAGAATTTTTTTTAAAGATTTATTATTTTTTTAAAGATTTATTTACACCTCTGGCTAAGGTGTAAGCCAGAGGTGCAGGGCGGTGGGGGGGATGTGAGAGGAGACAGTGGGGAGCAGAACGGGCAGAGCTACTGAAATACACTGCTGAGGGAAGAAGCGGGTGAGACTGGAGTGGTCTGCTGCGCCATCTGGGTTGCTCCCTGGCTGGCAGTGGCTGGCAATAACTTGATAGAGCTGTCTTTAATTAACCCCTGCACCACCAGGGAGGCCCAAACAAGAATTTTTTTCTTGGCAGAAAAGGAACACCAATCCATTTGCATTTTTAGTTATTCTTAATGTATAATTGCTGAGAGTGTTTCATAATAAAGTTTTTTAAGAAATTGTGATAAGCAAACTTAAGTACTAGAACAGAACCTGATGAATCCTTTAGTAAAATTAAGATAAAATAATTTAAAGTTTGAATGTTAACCTTTCTGTCCATATTTATAATCTGTGTTATAGTTATATATATCTTCTACAAGATAGTTAATCTGGAATTTACCCATTATTTGCCCACCACACTGAAGAATATTTTGTGCTCATCTTCTGTTCATTGTGCAGTGGCTTCCTGATCTGACTTTACATCATAGTTATCCATGAAGCATTAAAAACAAAAATAAGTTCTTTAGTCCCAGACCTGCAGAGTCAATGTTAATTTTTAAAAGCACTCCCAGTTATACAGGCAGCCTGCCTGCCCTATCAGACATTTGGAAACCATTTTTCTCTGAAGGTTACGTTGTAGTATATTGCCTTTGTTACTCTAAAGGACAGTAACCCAATTGATAGATGTGTGATCTAAAGAGTCGTTGGGATATATGTTTGCTCTATGTTAGTCATTGCACAAGTAATCCGGTTTGCCCTGCTGAAGAAAGCTTTTGCTGGACATAATTTATAACTTTAATCTGATCCCAGTGTAATTCCATTGTATAGAACTGGTTTGTTCAATTAGATCTGTTTGAGTTACTTGAATTCCTTCTCATTCTTTGGTGGCACCAAACGATTACGTATTCAAGAAGACTGTTCTTGTATTTCACCGTCATCTTTAAAGTTTAGATATATTTTCCTTTTGAGGAGGGAGAATGTGTTCTGTACAAGGGAATGGCTCTGTATAAATTAGGAAACTAAGATTAAATTTATTGCTCCAAAATGTTGTTTTAATGTGGTTTGGTCTTGAAGTGACTGAAAGGGAGAAGAGGCGGAGTCAGATTAATCTAAAAGCCTCCCAGCATTCCTACATTTTAGGTCTTAGACTCCATCATGATTTCTTTTCATCTTTATCAACTTATATTCCGAGATGTAGTAGAGGAAAAATTCCAGCTACCCTAAATGCAGACACAACTTAGGAAGTAAAGATTTAGATATGTAGAATAATGTTTGCACAAAACTCTAACACACTTAAGAGACATTGGCCCATTATTCCCCATCTTTTTGATGCAAAAATGGAGTCCCAGATTGACATATCCAGGCTTACATAGGAAGCTTCATTGGGGCCAGAGCTGGGATTCCGTCTTAGTTCTTCTGACTTCCCATGTAGTTTTCTTTTCCTGTTATATGCCATCCTTCCTGTGGGAATTAGAATACAGCATTTGTAAAAAGACAACTCATTTTCAGCAGGGATCATAAAGTGAAAATCCATGAGCAATTCCCCACTTTAATCATCATTTCAGAATTTACATTTTTTTGTAATATGAAGCTGTTTAAAGAAAGTCAGATGCCATAGTTAAATTAACAGAATTCTTTGTGACATTCTTTTTAGTTTAGGTGAAGTTCCTGGGTTTCTGGTTACACATAAGCAAATTTAATTTCAGTTCCTACTTTCTCTTTAGAAAATTGATATAAATTGATATAATATATATAGCTTACATCTGGTTCCTCCTTTCCCTGCCATAGATTGGGGGCCGAGGGGGTAGGGGGTGGTGTTTCAACTTGCAATCTGAGTTCCTGCTTTTGTCTTATATTTCTTGGAAGGTATTTTTGCATGTGGATCTGGGTTGAATGCTTCTGAGTATCTGAAGCCATCTGTTAATGAACTTGCTTTTTTATGTACTTATTTTCCAGGTCAAGAGCAATCTGAATCCAAATGCAAAGGAGTTTGTTCCTGGGGTGAAGTACTAAAATGTTTGAGTAGACGGGGCCCTCTTTTGGTGGATGTAGCACAATTTCCACACTGTGAAGGCAGTATTAGAAGACTTAATTGTAAAAGCTCTCTCTTGTCACTGTGTTACACTTATGCATTGCCAAAGTTTTGTTAGTCTTGCATGCTTAATAAAAGTGCTGAGACTGTTATTAAGTAAAAAACTGTCAAACATTTACTGAACATAGAATTGGCCCCATGGCTTGATGTGAAGACAGCGAGGAAAGAAGCACCAGTCAAGTTGTGACAAAGCACGAAATTAAATGACCTCTAAATCTTAGTGAATTGTCTTTTTTATTTTGTTGAGGCTTAACTACTAGACCCTTATGGATAACTAATACTTGTTAATGTCTAAACATTTTTTTAATAAGTAAATTTAAATTAAGTTCTGATTGTTAAGCAGAGTTCTCAGTTCAGACTTAAATTTGCATTTGCCCCATCAAAAATAATCTTTTTCTGAAGATGGTTTGTTCAGTTGAAATAATTCAGTATATTCAAGTATGTCTTTGGTTACTGAGGTTATAAGATATTGGTCACATGAAAATTAGTCTTGATTTGTATGATATGTTATCATGTAAGAAATACTGGATTCTGTTCCTAATGTTATGTATGAGGAAGTATGTGATGTGAGAACTGCATCTTCGAAGGAGTCATTGCATTGTAGCTATGCCAGTGTTAAGTCCAACATTTGACCAACCCACAATTCAATTGAACAAAGAAATTGTAATCTATAATTTGAGTGGTGCTTTTCCTTGCTTTGTTAACCATCACTACAATAGTCTGCAGCACAACTTTTCTTTTAACAAAGCTAGAACAGTTTTGGCTTCTTAAACTTCATATCTGGGTAGGTTAAGCTGCCATACGTGTTCAGTGTGAATAGTGTTTAAGTTGAAAATATTGTAAAAAAATTATATTTTTTCAAAAATATTTAAAAAAATAAATAATAGTAGAACTGAGCTGATGGTTGTGTTTTTTGGTGCTGGAATGCAGATTCTCCGTTGGTGATACTCACTTTAATGTGGACTGAGTACCTCAAGATGGGACAGCAGGCTTTATTACATTCTGTACTATCAAATAATGTTATGTCAGTATCTGTCCAAAATACAGTGATAAACCCCATAGCTAGACATGTCAAGAAAATTTGACCAGTATAGTGGTAACCTTACTCTGATCACCACTGACTTGTATTTTTCACAAGCCCTTTGCAATCTTAATTGGGCTGGTTTGCTATTTACCTGAACCTTTAGCCATTTTTCCCCCAACGATCTTATTTGTAATAAGTTTCTGGCTAGTATTTATTTTGAATGGCCTGTCAACCTAGCAATTAGCAGTTTTATGATTCCAGGCGCCACTAGAACTGGCATATAATACTCCCACATATCCGTACTCAGTTGTTGACAATGTCCTTTGTGCTTTTCTTGAGCTTGGCTCAAGGAGATTAAGAAGGTAATGGTGTTAGTTCTGGCTCCCATTAGCCTTAGAAGGATCCTTTGGTGTGAGCAGTATGCTCCTATGTTTTTTAATAGCCACCTTAATAATCCAATAAATAGGTAGTTTCTTTAAGGAGCTATGAAGCAAAGATGATCCTGCTTGGTGCAGTCCTTCCTGTACCCTAATGGCTCAGTACCATAAGTGATACAGCAGGCTGCCAAATAATTGAGACTTAAAGATCTTTTCTCAGAGAGAAAAGATGGGGACACAGGTAAGTTAATTTCAACAAACTGCCAAGTTATTATAATTGGAGGTAATAAACTTGACTTAGAGAGGTGAAGTAGCCTAAGGACTAAGGGCTACAGCTTTTCTGGATATGAAGCCAGTGATCATAGGCAAGTTACTTAACCTTTCTGTGTCTTAGTTTCCACCTCTTTAAAATGGTAATGATAACAGAATCTAGCTCAGAATTGTCCTTAGTTGACATACCTGAAGCACTTCTGACAGTCCTTGGCACATAGAAAGTTTTAAGTGACCGCTATTATTTTTTTTAAGATTGATTTTTTTTTTTTTTGCCCAAATCAATGACGACTTTTATTATTGCATCTTAAAGATGTATCACAAATAGATCTAAGAAATCATCCATTATCTTGCTGCTCTGTAGCTGGACAACTTAAATCTTATTCATCAGCTTGCTGAACAGCTCCTTTTTCAGAAACATAGATACCATCCAAAAATTTCCTGATATCCTTGTTTTTAATGTCGTGGCTTGCTGAATCAAAGCAGCTGAATTTGATACAAGTTCAATGTCGTTTCCTTCAAGAGTCAACTCATCTTTCTGGACTTGAGATACTGAACAAGCAACACCTTGTCTCATCTGAACCCTGCAAATGTATTTTTCGCCCAAGAAATTTTGGATTTTAACAAGAGACCCATTCTCCTGAATAACAACGTTGATAGGGAAGTGAGCATACACAGACCTCAACTTATAACGGAAGCCCAGTGTAACACCCTTGATCATGTTCTGTACATGACTACAGATAGTGCGAACAGTAGCCAGTTCCTTTCTATTTTCCCACCATTTGTCAACCCGGAGCCTCTTCTTTTTCTTCCCAAGCAAACTGAGTTGACATTGATGTGATTGAAGTCCCTCCGCAGGGTGCCTCTGGGGCCCTTCACAATAACAGTGCGACCCTTCAGGGATGTGTCAACATTTTCTGGAATGTCGACAGTCTGATTGCTGAGAATGGTCTTCATTCTCGCAGTAGATGCGGCAAAGAGAGCGCGTCTTTCATCATTACGTTCTTGTAGGCTGTCAAGATTGATTGATTTATGCATACAAGAACTGGGGTACAGGCCAGAGGTGCAGGAGGGTGAGAGGATTCACCAGAAACTGTGGGGAACAGAACAGGCAGACTGACTGAAATACACTGCTGAGGGGAGCAGTGGGTGAGACAGGAGAGGTCTGCTGTGCCATGTGGGTAGCTCCCTGGCCAGGGATCGAACTCGTGCTGCAGTGGCTGCGGACAGCTTCATAGATTACATCTTAACCCCTTGCGCCACCAGGGAGGCCTATGACTGCTATTATTATTAGGGAGTCTTCACATTAAGCTCTCATTTTGTAAGAATGTTTGTGTGAGGGAACATACACATTAAGTCAGTTTGAAGATAAACTAGAGAGCCAGACCACCTATTAATGGGAAGATGTAGTATCAGCTTTTTGATTTTGAGGCCCTTGGAAAAAAATCACACCATCAGGGCATGCCTTAGCATAACTGAAGTCATCCTGTTTCATACATTTATTTTATGACCACTGTTTATAAGGCAGTTTATATGAGAGGTTTTTTCCCTGTTCTTGTGCTGTCATTATTTCTCAACCTTTTCCATCAGGTGATAACAGTATACTGGAGTGCAGGGATGAGGCTGGCTGTGGCTCATGGGCTCTGGTTGACCGGTTTCTGCCTAAATACCCAGAAGATTGAGGACATCAATTAATTTTAAACTATTTGTATCCTCTTTGTGACACACCTTTGGGAAGTTCCATTGTCACTATAAAATGGCTAAGGAGTTCCACCCAAAAGCCATGTATTGACTTTTGACCCAGCCTACCTTCTCCTGAATGACACTCAAATAGGTCACAAAAATGGAAATTGAGTAGTTTCTTAAAGAGTAAGAATTTTGTGATTTTTTTCAAATCCTCCCACAAAAACCATCGACTAAGTTATGTCTTACCTTTACTGGGAGTGATACTTCAGACCTTTGTTGACACAGGCCCACTTTCTGTATTTTCTAAAGTATCTTCTGGAACTGGAATTTGGTCTTTTGACTTTGAAGAAAATCCTTTGAAGACTGGGCAGATAGGAATGTATTTCAGAAAGGCAATCCTCTTTATCCTGCTCATCCCGAAGGGGAAATCATAGCTCTTGAGACTGGCAGATGTCTCGCTGTTGGCATGGGCTCCAGCTTTCCACTGTATCAGCCCTCGTTCCTCTGGGCTCCCTAGAAGTGGATAATGGAAGAGGTCATTTACCAGAGACAACCATCCTCTCTCATGTATTTCCCCTTTCCAGAGCCTAGACCTGAGGCAGGTTTCTGAAATAGAGTGTCAATTCTCAGATTTTTTATCATTCTAAAAGTTGTTAAATACATGATTTACCTTGCTCAGAGTTCTAGGGAACCCTAAAAGTTTCCCTAGATATGGGGTATAATTAATATTTATTGTGTATATACAGTGTGCCGAGCTCTGTGCTAAATGTTTTAATTTAACTTTCTCATTCCTTTAAAATTACATGTGTGGTAGGAATATAGGCACTATTATACAAGATTTTATAATGAAACAGGGAATTGTCAACCACCATCATTGAGTATGGAGCCTAGTGTGTGTAGTGCCCAGACTCTTGTAGGGGGCAGGGAGGTATGTTTCAAAATACTGTAATCAGTATCAATATTCAATTGCTTCTCGGCCTTTTGGCTAAGATCACACGCAGTATCAATATTCAGTATGATCATTCCATACTTAGCAAATAATACGAGCCTTAGAAAGTCAAGCTAGGTAAATTCTTAATAGTTGATGGTTTGGTAGGGGTATATAAGAGAGATTTTTTTTAAATGAGGGAATTTCTCCCTTAGTTTTGGGGGAGCTGTGAGGTTTTCACGAGAACTGGGGTCGACAAAGACTGACTAAATCCAGTGAAAAGAGAGATTTCCAGATGCTGGCAACCCAGTCCGAGAATACCATACAGTTATACAGGGTATCCCCAAAACGGATTTGCAACAGGGGTTTGGGTAGGCATCTTCAGACCAATAGATTATTCTGCTCGATTATGACACTACTACCTCAAGATAGTATCAGATCCCACAGGTAAAAGGCTCAGTATCCCAAAACCATCCCCCATTTTAGACTCCCTTGGCAAGCCCCAGGCTTTTTTTTTTTTTTAAAGATTTATCTATTTATACAAGAGCTGGGGTACAGGCCAGAGGCGCGGGAGTGTGAAAAGATTCAACACAGACAGAGCTGAGAGCAGAACAGGCAGATGACTGAAAACACTGCTGAGGGGAGCAGTGGGCAAGACAGGAGAGGTCCACCGCACCATGTGGGTATCTCCCTGGCCAGCTGGGAATCGAACCCGCGCTGCAGAGGCTGCGGACAGCTTCACAGCGGTGTGCTGAACTCACTGCGCCACCGGGGAGGCCAAGCCTCAGACTTCTATATGTGCTCAGGACACTCAAGTTCTAGTAACTTCTAGAGCATGTCGCAGAACTCGTAAAACCCATGTACTCAAAAGTACCCATTGAGGGCCTCCCTGGTGGTGCAAGGGGTTAAGTACCGCACTATGAAGCAATCTACAGCCTCTGTGGCATGAGTTCGTCCCCGGCCAGAGAGAAACCCACATGGCACAGCAGACCTCTCCTGTCTCTCCCGATGCTCCCCTCAGGAGTGTATTTCCGTCAATCTGCCTGTTCTGTTTCCCACTATGTCTCTGGTGAAATCCTCTCACCCCCCACATCTCTGGGCTGTACCCCAGCTCTTGTATGCATAAATAAATAAATCTTAAAAAAAAAAAAAGGTACCTATTGATTACAAAGGGTATCATAGAAGGGAACAGCCAAATGAAAGAGATGGAGAGGTAAATGTGGGGAAAGGATGCTTTCCATGCCCTCTCCAGGGGCACCATTCTCCCTAAGTCTCCATGTGTTCCTTCACTAACCCAGAAGCTCTTACGAGCCCCGCCTTTTGGGCTTTCATGAGGACTTTATTACATATGTAGGTTTCATTAACTCATTGGCCATTGGCAGTTGAACTCAAACTCTAGTCCCTCTTCCAACCTAGGAGGTCAGGGTAGAAATTCCAACCCTCTATAATCATGTGGTTCCCCCTGGCAACGAGTCCCCATCCTTAAGTATTTGCTCATAAGTCACCTTGATGACTTAATAAGAGACAGCTTCATCACTCTCAACACTTAGGACATTACAAGGAGTTTGGGAACTACGAGGAACCATGGATGAAGATAAAATACGTGAAAAATACAGATATTGGTCATCTGAATGACCACAATGCATTTATCTTGTAACTCACAATATTCCCACAGTAAAACCAAATTTGTCCTGAAATCTCAAAGGGTAGGTCTAGGCTTCTGGGGGAAGGTACTATTTTAGCAGAGTAGAAAGGAAAGGTGGCCAGAGCAGAGGGGAAAAGCCGTCTGTGGACAGGACTGTGATGTCTATCCACCCACCACCACCCACACACAACAGAGCGTCCTATGCTTCCAGTTTCTAGCCCCATCCAATTTCATCAAGCAAGCCCTCCAGATGACTCCAGACCAGGCTTATTGACTGTACTGTTCTACACTGCTCTCAGCCCAGTTTTAAGTCCTATCTTGTGCTAGGAGCTCCCTCAAAACAAACATGGGACTTAAGCTTTTTGGTTTTTTTTTCCCTTGCATTCTTTTCAGTGTCTAACCCAAGGTAAAGTTCTCTTAGTAGTTGCTGGACTAAATTGATTGCCCCCTAAGGTTGGACAGTGAATAGGTAAAGAGATGGAGCAGATAAGAAGTGGCCCATCAGTGAAGGGTGATCATCACACAGAAGCAAGCTGTGCAATTCCATGGCTAACAACTGTTCTGCCATCTACCTAGGTTTGTTTTTTGTTTGTTTGTTTGTTAAATATTCATGCATATAAGAACTGTGGTACAGACCAGAGGTGTGGTGGGTGAGAGGATTCACCAGAGACAGAGTGGGGAACAGAACAGGCAGATCGACGGAAATACACTGCTGAGGGGAGCAGCGGTAGCAGTGGGCTAGTCAGGAGAGGTCTGCTGCGCCATGTGGGCCGCTCCCTGGCCAGGGATCAAACTCGTGCTGCAGTGGCTGTGGATAGCTTTATAAGTTGTGTCTTAACCCCATGGGCCAGGAGGGAGGCCCTACACCTAGGTTTGAATCCAGATTGTATGGCTTTGGGGAAGTGATTCTACCATTTCCAGTCTTCACATTCCTCATCGGTGCTCATAAAAGGAGTGTTGAAGATTATGTGGCATAACACATGTTATGATTTCTGCCAAAGGTGTTGCTGACATGCAGTGGGGTTGAAGGATAGGGATGTGAGGAACACAAGAGAGGCTGCTCTGAGACTTAACATCTGGTACCTTAATCCAGTTACTCAAATCTTAAGCCTTAGCTTCCCGCCCAGATGCCCTCCATGCCCCCAGTTTTCTTAAGCATTGAGGCTGCCACTTGTCTCAGGTTCACAGAGTGGGCTATTCCAGCATACACCCCAGTCTCCTCTAAATGGGGAGGAATAGGTATCACAATTAAGTATCCACCCATCATCCATGGGGCATCTGCCACCAAGAGCTCTCTCATTGATGCTGTTAAATTCCTAAAATTGCCAGGGAGCCAGGCCCTTCCCTACCCACACTCCAACCCACCAGCTGTGCAGTCAGCTTGACTCTTGCACTCTGAATAAATATTTGCCTCTTCGGACAGAAAGAAGCAAGTGAAATTGCACCTACGTTCAGGCTGGTAAGTGGTGGGAAAGGAGGGTCACTTGGCTACTCCCATCCTTCAACTCCCTGCACTGATAGTCTGTAAATTCCCTTCTCCCCCCCACATACACGGTCTCCCCAGCTTTCCTTGATCTTCCAGTTCCCCTGAAGCCCTCTAGCAGAGGCAATGTGGTGCAGTGCTGGGACACAGGACATGGACTACATCAGATGAACTTTGTTAAAATCCCAGATTTGCAACATTTTAAGTCTCCAAACATGAGCTTTGGTGAGTCACCTCCCTGATTCTGTTTCCTCATTTAAAATTATGTCTATAGTCTCAACCTCACAGGACAATTTTTGAAGCTCAAATGAGACACTTAGCTCCAAACCTGACCCATATGTAGTAAACAGTAAATATCAGAGTACCTAGTGACATTTAATGTGTATGTATTTAGTGGGCACATAAACAGGCCAGGCAGGTTTTCAGAAAACCCAGCAAGTATCCTCCATGATCTCTGCAAAAACCCTGATATCATAGAGGCTCTTCTCGTAGCTAACATGACAGGCTGCTGGCATATTTGGAGTGGGTTTTGCAAACAACGATGCTGCATTTGTATCTGTCCTAAGAAAGTAAAGGCACTTCTCAACCCTGGTAGCATAAAGAAATGGAGAGGAATTAAGAAAAAAAAACATTCAAAAAAGAAAAAGGGATAGAAAGTAAACAATGCAAAGAGCCCTGAATAACTCGTAGGGCCACCCTCTCAAGACCTGTAATGTTTGTCTAAGCCAAGTGGTCTTTCCCTTCAGCCAGCAGGCACTCTGCCAGCCCACCTGTTCCTGCTTCTCCCTGCAGGACCTGCATGGCATCATCAGGCCTGGCCACGGCTCCAGCTCAGGGGCCATCTGTTGGCCTGTATGTGAGTCCAGCCCAATTGTATGTGCCACTCCCAGAGCTGATCCATACCAGGCACTGTGTTGTCCAATAGGAAAGCCAGGCATCCACCCACGAACATCTCCGTAGTCAGCAGCACAGTTAGAATCTGGTCTATTTCAGGAATGCCTGTGGAATAGGCCAAGGGGCAATGGGTGTCAAGGCCAGATCTGCAAAGCAGAACGCAGGGTCTTTTCTCCCAACTAGTGCAGGCTGCAGACTTCCTTGAGCAAGGGTGGTGATGGAAGGGTGTAAAACACTGACTTTCAACCTTATCTGCATCTCTGCCTCTCCCATCCCTGGATTGAAATTCCAGTTTTGCCAGTTGCTACCAGGGCCTTGTCACCTCACTTTCCTCATCTGTAACAGGGAGATGAGATAATAGCTATCTCGTGGAGCTCTTGTGAAAATTAAATGAGCACATGCAGAACTCAGCACCAGTGCACAGAAAGTATCTTAATAAAGGACAGCTGCTTATTAGTTTCTTGACTGCTGATTAACATACGGAGTTGGGCAGAATTTCTGGCTCCAGCCGTGTGAAGTCTTAGAGGAAGGGGCTGTGCTCAGAGTCGGAGCCCACCACACCTCTCTCCTCTCCCCCCCTCCCCTAACCCCCCAACGTAGACAAGGGGTGGCACCTGTGTTGATGGCTCCGCGGTTGGACTCCAGGTAATTGGGGAGCGTGAGCCCGAAAAACATAGAAAATCCCAGCACAAAAAGGTTGCGGGAGGAGTTCATGTCCACGAACTGCAGGTTGGACAGTCCCACCGCCGTAATCATGCCTGAGGGCGCAGAAGAACAGATGGAGGCGCGGTAGGGGCGGGATGGGCTCTACCCCTCGGCGCCCTGGGGCCCTCGCCGTGGTACTCACCAAACAGAGTACAGAACATTCCCCCCAATATGGGGTCAGGCAACGAGGCGAAGAGGGCTGTGAACTTGCCAATGGTGCCCAGGATCAGCATGATGCCGGCACCGTACTGCACCACACGCCGGCTGCCCACCTGCCGGGGAACCAGGGGGTGTGGCTGGGTCGCGGTTAGCTTCGGGGCGCGGCGGGGCTGGGGGTCGGGGCTGGGGGTCCGAGCTGGGGGTCGGGGCGGGGCCGGGGTGGGGCCGGGGCGGGGCGGGGCCGGGAGGCGGGCCGGGGCCGGGGGGGGGGGGCGGGGGGGGCCTGGGGGGCGAGGCCGGCGGGGGCGGGGCCGGGCGGGGCCAGTGGGCGGGGTCTGCAATAAGAGCAAGGCACACACTTGGGCCTGGCCTTAAGGGTGGGACCAAAGTTGGGATGGACTTGGGTCAGGGAATGGGAGGGGACTTCGTGCTGCTCCTGCGCTCGACTTGGCACCTTGGTAATCCCCAGGACGCCAATGTTGGGGCTGGACGATGTGGACCCGTTGCCCGTGCCGAACAGCCCTGCGATAATGCAGCAGATGCCTTCGGTAAAGATACCCCTGTAAGGAAAGGGTGAGAGGGGTTTGTGATCCAGCCGGTGCCCCAGCAAGTGTCCTCTTATCCTCCTGGCCTAGCTGCTAGCCTTCTGGAGACTGCGAGCTGCAACTCTCCGTTGGTAGTACTCCCAGCTTCAGGCCAGAGTAGGCCTGGAAATCAGGAGTCCAGACCAGAGCATCAGTCCCAGGGCCCTGACACTTACTCCTTTAGGATTAAATTTCCTCATAAGTAAGCTGGGGACAATAAGGATGCTTGTCTCACAGGATTGTTAGCAAACTGTTTTAAGAGAATGCACATGGAAGACTAGGGACCCTGAAAGTTGAGTGACTATGGTTCCCCTAAGACTTCATTATCCCCTCAACTACTGACAACATGCAGATAGAGTGATGAGTGCTTCCAGATTTCTTAAGGAGAATGAGGTCTGGAGAGTATTGTGTGGGTGTTTGTGGGTTTGTGTGTGTGTGTGTGTGTGTGTGTGCGCGCATAGAGGAACTGGGGTGAAGGCCAGAGGTGCTGGGGGGTGAGAGGATTCACCAGAGACAGGGTGCGGAGCAGAACAAGCAGATTTTACTGAAATACACTGCTAAGGGGAGCAGCAGGCAAGACAGGAGGGGTCTTCTATGCCATAAGTGGGTTAGCTTCCTGTCTGGGGATCGAACTCAGGCCATAATGGTGAAAGCATTGACACTTAGCCCTTAGGCCCCCAGGGAGTCCCAGATACAGAGAGTATTAATTCCTTGCCCACATCCACACCTCTGGGATTGAGATCTTTGCATACCTGTTGATAGCATGTACTGGAGGGGGTGGTGCACCAGCCAGGCGGGCACAAGCATAGTAATCTCCAATGGATTCGATGATGCCCGCTAATGTGGCACTGAACATTCCCAAAACAGCAGCTGCAGTCACTGTGGGCAGGCCCCACTGACCTAGGTCCAGGGAGACAGGAGGATGGATGTGGTGCCCTTTAGTGGGTCCAGAGTGGATAAGGCAGTACTTAGATGGGGACTTGGGGGGAGAGGCAGGTAAAGGGATCTCTGTACTGTGATCTTATTTGATCTGTATAGGAGCTTATTTGGGATCACTCAGACTCATGAAGTTCGAGTGAGGATTTACCTGAGTAAAATACCACAGTGACTGGCACACTATAAATGTGCAGCTAATTCTAGTTACATCATCAACTGGATCGGGGTCATCAGTGGCCTCATAGATGGTCTCAGTGAGAGGCAGAGGGCCTCCCCTCACCCCCCTCCTGTGGGGTTACTCACAGGGGTAGGGGATGCGGATCCAGGGCGATATAGCCATGATGTCCCCTCGGGCATCTGTTCGTGCCTGGAAGCCATAGGCTGTGGGATCTGCAGGCAGCACATTCGTGAGGGTCAGGATGTAGCAGAGCAACCACATGGTCATGATAGCCAGCACAATCTAAAGTGGGGTGGGTGAGAGGTGCACTTGAGGGCATTGGAGTCTCACTCCAGGCCCAACCTCAGCCCTAGACCCCAGCCTTTGCCTTTGCCCTAACACAAACCACGCCTGAACACCTGCTCCAATCCCTGGCTGGGACCGCTTCTCTGCTCTGGCTCTAAGTCCCTGCCGTCCCAGCCCTTGCCCCCATCCCCTTGACCCTGGACACAGATCCAACCCCTGGCCTGGTCCCAGCCTTAGTTGCCTGTCAGCTCCTCACAGGAAACATCTTGAAGATCTGGATGCGGAAGAAAGTGAAGCCTTTGCCCCATCGGTAGACAGGCAGCAGGAAGGTCAAGTTGCGCAGGTACTGGGAGAAGAGGATGATCAGGACAATGGAGCTTGGGGCAGAGACACAAGGAGAAGATGGCTAGTAGACCGGCCTGGGGCAGGACATAAAGGGATGAAGGGGATAAGGGAATTGGGACTGGGAAAGAATTAGGCCCATGTCCACTCACCAAGCTGAAATACCCCAGTGGGAGCCAGCTCGGTCACCAGCAGCTTGGAAGACAGAGAGGCCAATGAGGGAGACAGTGGGGGTGACTGTGAGAGGCCCAATGTAGCTGAGCAGGGCCCCAGGCAGCCCTGTCAGCCCAATCACCACCTCTACCATGCTGGACACTATGATTGCACCCTGGACCTGGAATGACAAAAAACAGCTATGTCATTAAGAGGCCATGACCTTTACATAAAAAATTTTCCTGGATCACATGCTTGTATCTCCCAACTCAGCAGAGGCCCTGACTCCCATCTAGCCCCCTCCTCAGGTCCAGGTCTCGTCTACCCCACCTGCAAACCTACCTCTCTTATCCGTGGGTGCCAGATATGAGAGGTGTTCAGGGGCAGGGTCCAGTTACCGTAGATCTCCTCTGGGGCCAGAATTGAGGCGCGTATAGCAACAAGGAACAGCAACAGAAGGGGAGAGAAGACACTGCCATGAATGAATGCACTCCCTGTCACCAACAGCTGCCCAGACCTCCAGGCTCCTGACCCTCCCTCTCCAATGCAGATCCCAAAGTGTGCCCACCTTCTGGGGGACATTTCCATCTCTCCAGAGCCAGGATGGCTTTGGCTGGGACCAGAAATGCAAAGGCACTGGCCTGGAACAGTGGCAGCCTGGAAGGAAGGCAGGGGAGTGGGAGGTTGGAGGGGAGGAGAGAAAAGTGGGAGCAGGGCAAGGAAGGAGGACCGGCCAGAGACAGGAAACCAGGAAAATGGGGCATGGAGAGGGGGACAGAGAATCACACAAGGGACAGTGACACAGAGGGACAAAGGCAGGAGCAGAGCAAAGGGAAGCCATTGAAGCTACAGGCAGGACTCTAATATTTGGGGGATCCAAAGGAAGAAATCAAATGGAGCCCCCGGCCCAGTCTGCCCCCTAACTTGTCAGCACCAGCTTCTGCACTGCGAGGTTCCACATGCACAGAGGTAGACTGCTCAGTTCCTACATCAAGCTCCACTCACAACCCCCTTCCCCCACTCCACCTATAACCATCCTGTGGCCTCTCAGGCCTAGGGCTGTGCTCATGGGGGCAGGGAGGGTCTGGAGGATGGATCATTAACGGGGGCTGCACAGGTTTAGCGGCAGGGAAGAGGAGGTCCTGCTTGTTGGGAGGAGGGCATAGCGGGATTCAGCCCAGTCAGGATACATGAAACCCAAAGACTCCTCATCCTTGAGGAGTCCAAGACTGTGAGGCTGACCTGGGAGTCAGAGAGAGCAGCAGGTAGGGAAAGAGAGCAACTGTTTTTTGTCCCATCGGAGTCCAGCGAGAGAGACTACCTGCTTTTTGGGGGTGAAGGGTGAAGGTGGGGCAGCTCACCGGATGCCCAGAGTGGTCTGGATGAGGGTGGTGATGCCCACGCAGGTGAAGATGGTACCAATGAGCTGGCTGACCATGTGCTGGTCTCGACCCACACACAGCGCCTCAGCCAGGAGGAAGGGCACAGCGATGGTGCCACTGAAGCACGTCAGGTAATGCTAGGTAGGGGAGAGGGCATGAGGCAGAGCCCATAGAGCTTAGAGGGATACCCTAACAGTCCTCATGACCGCCTCAGTGGGCCTGCATCCAGGCCAGCCTTGGCAGCGTGCCCACCCAGGATTGACACTCCCATGGGGATAACCAGGGAGCTACTGCTCACCTCTCCGGGGGTTACTAATCAGCATCCCAAGTGAGTGCTGCAGCTACTGTGGAGTGTGCCCTCCCCCCTGTCACCAACACTGCCTGGCTGGTGTCCCATGCTCCCAGGGGGTTAATCCTCTTTCAGGCCCTGTGAAGGCTTTTTTTCACCCCTGCTTGGTGACAGTCACTGTTGCTTACCTCAGGTTTCTCTTCCTGTTACCCAAGATAACCTGTTGGCCAGGGAGAGGGCTGGGATCCTGGGGAGTGTGCAGAGGTGGGGAGACCCATAAGGGAAGCCCACCTGGAAGCCGAGCAGGATGCACAGGTACCAGGGTGGCACATCCTCAATCTTGTACAACATGTCAAACTTGGGCCCTGTGGGCCCGGACATCGGGGGGTCCCTCGTGGAGGTCTCAGCTGGGCCCGGGGAATCATTCTGGGGGCAGCAGAGAGAAGTAGCTCAGGGTAGATGATAAATGATGAGGACTGCAAAGCCCATGCTGCCTCAGAATCAATCAGGCAGCTTTGCGTGGACACCTCAGAATGGGGACCGAGCCTGAAGCCTCCCACTTCCCCCACAGTTCAGCCACTCAGCTGCCCCTTTCCTTGGCTACTCCTGGCTCCCGCCTCACATTGCTTCCCACAGGGATGAGGACCAGGCATTCTAGTCAGGGGAGTGGGCCAGTGGGCCCCAAGTCAGAGACCTGGGGACACTAGGAGAAGGGCCCAAGAGGACTGGGACAAAGGACAGGCCCTCTTGGACCCACTCCAGTCTCATTTCTGCCCCTTGGAGGTCCTTAGGGTAACACTGGAGAGGGTAGGATGAGTCCCAGCTAGTCCCCAAGTTGGAGTCAGCCGGTTCCAAAGCTGGTCTCCTTTACCTCAACTCCCACACCACTCCCTCCCCCAACTACAAGTTCAGTCTGGGACAGTCACTCTTGATCAAGTTCAGCGGGAGCTTTATCTTTGCCCTCCCAGGAAGAAGCTCCTTCAGCCCCTACCCCCACCCTACCCCCACCGGGCTCCCACCATCCCCCAGCACCTGTGTTGTGCCCTCGGGTTCCTCCTGGGCCCTCATCTTTGGGGCACAGGTGTGAGCAGTTCCTGAGAAGAAAAGGGGAGAGCTTTACAAAGGCCAAGGAGGACTTTACTCGGCACATCAGACATTGTTCAAAGTAAATCTGTAACCAGATCCCCAGCCCCTATTGCGAAAGGACCGGGTGGAGATAACGTATTAACTCTGGCCATAGTGGTAAAGGCCACTCAAGTCTCTGCCACCTTTACCTCTGAGTGCTCCCCACCCTGCTGGCACGCGAGCCAGTACACGGGACCTGTCCTGGCTGCCAAGAGAGGGCCCACATAGGGGATGAGACCTGGACAGCCTTGGAAGTTTACCAAGCCTTGGGTGAGAAGAGAGGAAGTAGAGTAGAAATAGGCACTTTTTATGTCACATGCTGAATGAGACTCTTCCCCACTTAGTAACAGGTTAATCATTATTATTATCATTATCCTAACCACTCTCATCACTGAGGAACGATTACATGCCAAGCAACATCCATGTATCGTGTATAACCCCAGGCACTAGGTTGTATTAACCTCTTTTAGAGCTGAGGAGACAGATTTAGGAGATATGATCTGGCCAGGGAGGGCCACACTGGTAGCAAGATTTTAGAAAACCACACCTAAAATTCTTGAACTCCAAGTTCCTGCATACATTAAATGTGATAATAGACTACCCTCCCTCCCCCACCCACCGCTGCTGCTTCTTCGCACTCAGGATCCCTGAGGCACATGACATGACAGATGGGCCTCTAGGGAAGGAGCTACGCAGGCTGGACAGCTGTGCCTGTCCCCTGTGTCAGGAGAGGATTCCCTTACCCTCTCAACCAGGACTGGTTGCAAATTTAGGGGACCCAGTGTAAATGAAAACGTGGGTCCCCGGTTCCAAAAACATTACAAATTTCAAGAAAACAACAGCAAAGCACTGGGCCTCCCTAATGGCCCAAGGGGTTAAGCACAGCTCTGTGAAGCTATATGCAGCCTCTGCAGCAGGAGTTTGACCTCCGACAGGCCAGGGAGCTACCCACATGGCGCAGCAGACCGCCTGTCTCGCCCGCTGCTCCCCTCAGCAGTGTATTTCAGTCAGTCTGCCTGTTCTGCTCCCCACTCAGTCTCTGGTGAATCCTTTCACTTCTCCCCACCCCCACACCTCTGGCCTACACCCCAGGTTTTGTATGCATAAATAAATAAATATTAAAAAAGAAAGAAAGCGACAGCAAAGTATTAAACTGAGAGCATTAAGCCTGAGCACTGGGTGCTGTGTGACTTCACGTCACATAGCCGGTGAAGCCGACCCTGGGCCCAGCCCGTCTTCCTCTGCTGGCAGCCCCAGCCCAGCATGACCACGGACCCTGGAGCAGCTGAGGGGGCGTTAGGAGGGCCAGAGGAACATAGGCTTTCCAGCTGGTGGAGCAGGACATGTTCCCACCCTTCCTCCACCATCCCCCCCAGGGCCCACCTACTTCTGGATTGTTGTGCCCACGACCAGAACCTGCCCTGAGGCCCCACAGGCAGCATCGTTCTCCAGCTGGGCAGCAGCTTCATGCCACAACCCTGAATCCGTCAGCCTGTCCAGCTTCCAATCTCTGTCGGTCGCTCTGCCTGTCCTCTCCTCTTCTCTCCTTTCTTGGCGCCAGCTCCTGGGTTCCTGAAGTTGTCTGACCAGTTCGAAGCCTTCTCAGCACTTTTTTCCCCACCCTCTCCTCTCCAGTACTCCCCAGGGGGCTATGGAGACAGAGCCCCACCCCTTACTTTGCAGTCCCAGTCCTGTGGACACGCAAGCAATACACCCCAAATCACACTCCACACACATAAAGACAAGGTTGGAAGTTGCATGTGGTCTCAGATACACAGTTACACACATGGACCCATGACGTCAGACTCTGATGCAGAGTATCTCTAAATCACACAAATACAGGTCACACAGGGTCACATCACAGGCTGTGGGCTCCACGCCCCATACTACTGACAGCTCAGCTGGTTCCTTGGGTCCTGGGGTTCTCTCCTGGGATGAGGGCCAGTGAGAGAGGCCTCAGGCATGTGGACAACAGGTGACAGGTTATGGAATGTAGGGGGCTGGGCTGCAGGGCTGCTCAGGGAAACTGGAGTGGCCAGGGCCTATCTAGGGTACTCCCATCCCCCTAGCAGCTGACCACCCCCCATCTGAATGCCTTCCTATCGCTCAGCTTGGGACTGGGCCTTATGCTGTTCTGTTCACCTGACCCCCAAACCAGGTAGGGCCCAGGAGAGAATTTCTGGAAATATAGGACTTGGAGCTAAGATGCTGAATCCCGTCGGTTCCAGGAACCCTGTCCTGCCCTATCCCAGTGGGCACTTAGTGTCCAACTTTGCCAGCTGGGGTCAGAGGCAGAGTCCAGAAAGTGAGTAGCCATAGGGTATAGACCCAGAGAGACTAGCCTTCTGGGAAGGGACAGTAGGCAAAGTAGGTGTATCCAGCAGGTGGCCCGCTTAGGGTCTCACCTTTCACATAATTGACTCCTTATATATGCCTTTCACCTGACCACTTGCTCACATTTCCAACCATGACAGAGCTCTCGCACCTCTGGGAAACTGGGGGGACAAGCATTTGGCCCTCTGTAGGAGGGACATGGGTAGAAACACCGGTGTCTGTCTTTCCAACACCCTGCCCCCTCCATCACCTTTTTGCAAAGAGAATGAATTGAGGTCACTGGGCTTTATTTCAGTCCAAGGAGAGGGGAAGGCGTTGGCCCCTGCCCAGGCCACAGTGCCCGGAAGCTGGAGGAGAGAGGGCGAATGGCAGCACAGAAGAGTAAGTCCTCCCTGCCTTCTGGGAAGCCGCAGAAATGAATGGGGCCAATGTAAAGGAAGGCTTGATGATCTCCAGGGGCAGACTGGGAAGGGGAAGGAAGAGGTGGACTACAGCTCTGCCTTTGTGGCCAGTGCGTCCCCTGAACAGGCACCCCGCGGGGGTCCACACAGCAATGTCTCCAGAGCCTCTCGGCCTTGTTGGTGGGCTTCATAGATCTGGTCTTCTCCAAACTCCCCCAGGTAGTGAAAACATGTCATGGAGAGCCTAGGGGAGAACAGCAGGAGCTTCAGGATCCCCTTGGCCCCAGATGGGCACAAGCCTCTAAGGGCTCCATTCCACCTTCACCCTCCTGTTATCACCTGCTGGGCCAAAGTCCCCCGGTGATCATCACGCTGACGACTGGCTCTGTCTCCTTGTTAAGCCCAGGGCCTGTGAGATGTTTTACCTGGTTTACTTCTCGGACCCCGTAGCTGGAGGCAGCAGGGAAAAGGACGCAGAGTTACCAGGAGCCCAGCCATCAGAGGATCTGTCTCTCAACGAGGCTGGGCACTTGCTGAGGTCAGCAAGTTCTGATACTCCTGATGGAAAACTGAAGACCAGAAAGGGGGAAGCCTGGCCCAAGAGCAAACAGCCACCTGGCCCCCCACCCTTTTACTTGCTTCCACCTCCAGAGTTCAGGCTTCTTCCCAGCCAGCCCCCTAGCTTGGGCCAGCGAGCTTAGTGGAGCACGCAGGTGGTGTGAGAGGGAGAATGGGAACCTCTACCCAAGAGCCCCGTCCCTGGAGGAGGGAGGTAAGGCTGCACTGTAACTCACTCCTGCCAGGTCTGGGAGCAGCTCCGGTCCAGGACATCGGTGTATGCCGACTCACTCAGCTCCTGCCACTCCCCAGAATCTGGGGTGTGCAGCTTGGCTTCTGCCTTTGCCAGGTGTTGCCACATCTGGAACAAGGACGTCCTGAAAGTCAGGCCTTCAGGACTGCTCAGTGCAGGGGAAGGGAGGACAGGAGTCTGGGTCTTTGGGGGAGAATGAGATGGCAAGGGAGGCTTTCAAGCAGGAAGCACCTGTGAGGCAGGCTTCATGGCCCTCCCTCAACCCCAGAAAGCTGAAACCGGGCCAGCTGGGATTGGGTGGAGAGGTAGGAAAGGCTGAAATGGAAGGTTTGGCCTAGGCTCTAGGTCTCCCTTCCACCCTCAGGGCACACCTGCCCATCAGCATTTGCTATTTTAAGCTACAATAATAAGGAAAGAAGGAAATCTCCAGAGCCAAGTCTTCAAAGACACTTGCACTCAGGCCCCGCACACACAGTACACAGACACACTGGAGGGTGTGTGTGTGTGAATGAAGACACACATACTCACATATTCATGCACTCAACATGTGCACACACCAGCACTCCCAGTCATGTTTTAGGAGGGACTCCAGACCTGAGATGGGCCTGGTAAAGGAGTCTGACAAACTCATGACTCCCTGGGGTCTCAAGAAATTGGACCTGGTGGTGTCCCAGATTGTCTGCTCTCTGCTGGGCAGGTGAATGGGTAAACTGAGGCATGAAGGTTTGGATGAGGTGAAGATGGCAATATGGGGACTGAGTATAACGCAGTGGCCAGGGTTGGGACTCAGAGGCTGAAAGGCAGTGATAGAATCTGAGGTGGATGGAGGTGTCTGGCTTGGGGAGGGGCCCAGGTAAGGGGTCTTGGGGGGGGTTCTCACCTGGTAGGCTACCGCCCTGCAGGCATCACAACGCAGGTGAGCAGGCATATGAGTAGAGTATTTCTCCTCATCATCCAGCTGTGGGGCAGTGGCTGTAACTGGGGCCCTGTCCCCGAGGTCCCCTGGGAGGGCCCAGGCTCCCAGCAGTAGCAGTAGCAGTGGCAATAGCAAAGGCAGCTTCATAGTGTGGGAGCCAGTTCAGTGAGCACCGGCTGTGTTCGTGGTGTAGATGTACATGCGCATGGAGTGCAGTGGGCCCACACCGGAACACCTGACCCAGACCAATGGGGAACCGACACTTCACCCCTCTTCCTCTCCCTCCCCCAGGGCCCTGGAGATGCCACGTATGCATCCCCTCTAGCGGGTCCCTGGTGCCGGTCAACTGAGCTCCATTTCACAGATAAGGCACAATGAGGCAAGGGGAGAGGCTGGGCCTAGGCAAGGGCACCCGGGGCTGATACCTCCCACATCTGGGGGTCGGACAGTGTGACAGGTTCTGTGCCGAACACCTTGGGAGAGGACGAGATTGGTTAGTGGCCTCTTCACCCCTGAGGACAGGAAGACGCAGAAGCGACAAACCCAAAACCCCAGAGCTAGAGGGACCATGGCTGAAATTGGAACCCATGCTTGATAGATTCCAAAGCTCACTGGCCAGTCTGCCACCAAGGGGAGTGAGACCTCAGCTGTGTTTGGGCTTCCTCCTACGATGCAAGTTCACTGATGAATGATGCCACAATGCATGAAAGAAAGACACGTGGTCCCTTCCCTGATCCCTGCTCAGCTCCCTTACTCAGGCCATACCCCAGCATAGAAGGGCCCCATGGGGGGAAATCAGACACCTGACACCAGTTTGTTCAGCCATCATGGCTCATTGTGTCAGAGATTTATTGCACACCAGAATGAGGTAAGGGGCCCAGGGGTGGCCCACGGCCCTCCATGCCCTCAAATCTGGCATCTCTGGCCATGAGATGTCCGGGTTATTCTGACTCACGGTTTTCCCAGACAGATTCCAGTCCAAGGCAGGGGGGCAATGACTAAAGGACCCAGGCCCCCCAGAAACCTAGAACTTAGGAAAGGCATCCATCTCCATCCCTAACGCTACTTCTAATGGAAACTGGCCTTCCCTAAATTAATCATATCACATATTAGTCCAGCAACACCCAGCCACTTCAAGCTCACAACTACACACAGATCCACACAGAGCACGTCCCACCCATGCAAATTCCCCTCATCTCCCTCTGCCTTCCTCAGTGACTCTGAGTTGTCCCTTCCAATACTGTGACCAGCCTACAGAGCTAGCCCCTTTCTGGGCATGGCTGCCACATGTGTTATTGGGGAGTGGAATCAGCTGCCACCCCCCACTCCCATGGGAATCCCTTTTCTGCCAGCCCTAACACACTTTCCACTCCACCCAGAGGGGTCAAAAGGCTCCTCTGGGACAATAGCTCAACCATCCTTCCTGCTTGTAAGTCCTTTCTGACCACTTACTCTATCTACCCCCCACTCTGGAATGACTGAAACCCCCACTCCTGGCCCTGGATGAGCCAGCTCAGCTCTGAGGGTTTCCAGAAGCCAAGTCAGAGCCTGTGGGTGAGGGGAGGGTTGAGGTGTAGTACTCTCAGCTGGCGAATACAGCCCCCTCCTCCTCACCCCCAGATCCCTATTTCAAATCCTGGCTAGCCCTCTCCCTCCCCTCCTGTTACTTCCCTGCTCCACCTCCACCTATTGTCCCCACAGCTTCCTTTCTCAGACCCGACCTGGCAAGGGGGCTGTATTAGCCACTTTCTCCCTCAGCCTTCCAGGCAAGGTTCTGATTCTTGCAAAGAATAACAGATTTGAGGGCTTCCCTGCTGGCGCAAGGGGTTAAGCCTCAGCACTATGAAGCAATCAGCAGCCACTGCAGTACCAGTGTGATCCCCAGCCAGGGAGCTCACCCACGTGGCGCAGCAGACCTCTCCTGTCTCATTCCCTGCTCCCCTCAGCAGTGTATTTCAGTTGATCTGCCTGTTCTGCTCCCCACTCTGTCTCTGGCAAATCCTATTCTACCCTCCCCCCCGCCCCCACCTCTGGCCTGTACCACGGTTCTTGTATGCATAAATAAATAAATCTTTAAAAAAGAAAGAATAACAGATTTGATTGCCAGAGTCCTCCTTCCATCCCACCAGAGCTTTCTAGCCTCTAGACAGCTCTCTAGACCGCTAGAGCTCTCTAGACAGCTCTGGGGCAAGCCCTCCCTCACTGCTCCATTTCCTGCTGCCCCGTGGGAAGTCCAACTCCCTCTTAGGTTGGCTTCTGGAGAAAAGTCCTGTGTTTCCTCACTTTTGCACACACAAACACACCACACTCTGGCAATGCCTGGGAAAAGGGATATTCAGTTTTGTTTGCGGAGGAAGTAGGCAGCCACTTCCTGAGCTCTAGTTCCATCAGCTCTGGAGTCTGGGACACATCCCTGAAAGGTAACTTTCATTTTGAAGCCCGGATAGGATGGGAGAATAAAGAGCTGATAGAAAGAAAGAAGGGCGGGGGACAGGATGCCAGAACCTCCAAGGCCATCAATAGTCTCCAACACCGTGGGGGTCAAACCCCGGAGCCTCACGCTGGGAACAAGGATCCTTTACCCGGTTGGGTGGGACCGGAGCAGGGGGGCGGTGCACAAAGCAGCAGGGGAGGCGCAGGACTGGGGTTCCCGCTCACCGGAAGGTAGTACATCCCATCCAGGGACGCCGCCTCCGAGGCCCAGGGTAGCTGATGGCCGCTGAAGGCTTGGGGGCCGGGGGACGGCGGCAGTGAGAGGCCGGGGACAGGCCCATAGGCGGGCGGGTAGAGGCCAGGACCCAGGGCCACCGGGGTGTAGACGCGGCGGGATGGCCCCAGGGGCGAGGGCGGCAGCAGCACCTCCACGTACTGCCCGCTCTCTGGGTCGAAGAGCAGTCGCAGCCGAGGCTGCCGCGGCGCCTCCACAAAGTAGTAACGGCCGCTCTCGGGGTCCACCAGGACCTTCCCCGAGGGCGCGGCCCGGGGCTGTCTGCGGGGCCCCAGGGAGGGGCTTCCAGGGGCTCGGTCCATGGGGGGCGCAGACGCCGCGCGGGGCAGGGGCGGGGCCGTTTTGCCAGTGGACTCCCGGGAGGGGGACGATTGGGCCGCGGCCTCAGGCTTGGGGGCCGTGGGGGGTGTCTCCAGCTTGGGCGCTCTTCCAGGGCTCGACCTTGGGTGTACCAGCGGGGACCCGGGTCCTGGTCGTCGAGCCCCTGCTGACCCCACGGGCGACCTCTGGGGTGAGCTGCGAGCGCCGCCTTGAGGGCTGGCGCGGCCCTCGCCCTCCGGGAGCAGGCACTGGACCTCCGCATCCAGGTTTTCCCCAGCAGGGTCGTGCGCCAGGGCTCCCCGGGTTCCCTCGGGTCGGTGGACCAAGGCCAGGGCACCAGGCAGACGGATTTCAGTGCGAGCGAAGGGTTTTGCCGTGCTGTTCTCCGCTCTCCTCCGCAGGACCCCGTTGGGCTGCAAAGCGTCCCTGGGAACTGTGTCGGGGGGTGGCTCTGGGGGCTCGTAAGGGTGCGACACGACCGGCAGAAAGTCCTTGAGAAAAACGGAAGTGTAGTAAGCCGGGGCGGGGGACCCCAGTTCTTGCTTCCTGGATGCGCCGTCTTTCTCTTCGTTGGGGTCTGCAGGAGGCAAAGGCTGCCCTGAGCCCGAGGCTCCCGCCAGGAAGCTGGGCGCGTACGTGGTCTTCACCATCTTGCGCACGTCGCGGGGCCGCGGAATGGCCACGCGCCGGCGACCCGAGGCCGCTTCTCCCGGGCCTAAGGCTTCGGGGCGAGCGTCGGTATCCACCGTGCCCAGGAGGCTATTGGGGGGCAGCTCTGGTGCAGCCACCTCTGGCAACCGCTGACTGCTTCCCAAGGCGAGGTCTGGCATCTCCCGCGTGGACGGGCTCCGCGCCTCTGCAGGCTCCGGAGTCTCCGGCGCCAGCCTCTCTAGGGCTACGCCATTCAGAGCTTCCCGGTGAGACACTATCGATGAATCCCACATCTCTTGGGGTGATGGGTTCCATGTCCCAACAGGACGATCTGGAACCTCCCATGATGGCAAGGCCTGTGGGGACCGGCTCCTACTTTCTTCCTTATTCCCCACAGGCGGATGCCGAACCGCCCACTGGGAAGGAACTTCAGGAGATGGGCTGCCTGCCCTGGCAATGCCCTGATTCCACTGGGAAAGGGTCGGAGGGGAAGGGCTCCTCCTGCTGACAGTTTCCTCCACGGTGGGATCCTGATTTTTCCATTCAAAGGATGCCTCGGGAAGCGGCGGGCTACGGGCCCTAGGACTAGCCCGAGTCCACAGGGGCAGGTTCTCGGGGGACACGCAACGAGGACCTCGCACAATCCCATTTGGAGCCTGCCACGGCGGGGACTGGCTCCCGGGCGTCGCGGCCTTCGTCAGAAGGTCCCAGGAAGCCCCAGACTCAAAAGCCGGACTCTGCGCCCTCGGAGCCGCTGGCTCCGGAGTCTCTGGTGGGAAGCGAATCTTGGGCTCCTGGTCGTGTGCCTCGTGGGTCTTCTCCCCTGACTGCAGGAAGATGCTGGAACTAACCGGACCGAGGGGCTCCGTTCCGGGAGCGGGTTTGTCTCGACGAATCGCACGCTCCCGGAGGCTGGGCCACGGCCGCGGGGCCCTGGCGGGGACCGAACTGCCGTCTATCCGGGGCGGCCGAGATCTGGTCTGTTCCTGGACCACTCGGGCACTGCCGGTCGTATCCCGGGGCGAAGACTCTGGTCGCCGGGTGGACCCGAAGGTGGCGCTGCTGCGGGCAGGGGCCACGGGGCTCAGTTTTCTGGCCAAAGCGGTCTGCACGAGGCTCGCGGCAGCCTGCAGGCGGCCCAGCGACTCGTCCAGGGAACCGGTGCGCAGGAGCAGGGGAGGCTTCGGCGCGCTGGTCTCCCGCGGGGGGCTCCGGTGCCGAGGGCGCAGCTCGATCTGACGCTTGGGCACCGTGCGGGACCTGGCGGGCGCAGCGCTCTCCTCGAGCGCCACCTCCACACACTCGAACTGCGCCGGGGTGGCAGGGCTCCGTCCGCGGGGCCGCAGCTCCAGGTAGGTGGCCCAACGGGAGCCACCTTCAGGGTCCTGGGGCTGCGGTGTGGCGGGGTCTGGAGACGCGGGACCCGGCGGAGAGAGGCCGCGGAAGGCCTGCTCGGTGAGCTGTTGCACCTCGCTGTCGGCCGCGTCGGAGCGGCTGAACAGGGGTCCAGTGCTGAAGATGACTTCCATCTCCCCCGACGGCAGCGTGCGCAGCTGGGGCGGGGGTGGCCACGGGTCCGAGCCCAGGCCTCGCTGGAAACCCGAGCCGGGCCGGAGCTGCTGGCGGCTATTCTGGGCGCTGACGGACAGGCGAGGCTGCGCGCCCGCCCCCAGCGCAGGGGCCACCCGGGGCCAATTTGCCAGGCCTTCTGCGTCCGGCCCAGCGTCCGGGGTCTCTGGGGAATCTGGAGCCGTGTAGTAGGAGCTGGAAGAGCCCGAGGAATCCTGGCGCCGTGCGGGTGCGGCGACCAGCGGCTCTGGGCGCCCGGGCAGGGCTGGCGGGGCGAGCGCTGTCAGCATGGTGGGCCGGACGCCGCGCACTACCTCCCTCGCACTCGCCTCCGGGAGGCCCGCACTGTCCCCGCCCCGCCTGCGGATGCCGAGGGGTCAGCGCGCCTTAAAGCGGACGCGTCTGCCTGGGAGACAGCAGCGTCCGCATCAGGAGAGACCTGGGCCCTGGGGCTACCCTTCCAACCCCTTTCCCCACTGGCGCTGCCTGGAGCGCTTGGGGTAGCTCTCCAGGCTTCGGCTGACAGGAAGGTGAGGGGAAAGCAGGCCTGTCACCACCAGCCAGGAGGTAGGCCCGACTCTACTTATTACAGGTGAGGAAACCGAGGCTGAGCTGGGGCCGCATCTGCCAGACACCATGGTCAGTGTGCTTCCCCGGGAGCCAGACCTTGAGACCACCCCGCCAGGTCTTGCTAACAATTGCATGTGCAACTTGAGCCAGTCGGTCCCTTCCAAGACTGTTTCCCCACCTTAAAAATAGACACAGCATTGTCCTTTTCCTTGCTTCCCACTTCTACAGACTGATTAGGCTTCTGTTTGGGGAAGATGTAAGAAGGTAAAAATGTGATTCATATATGTAACATTCTTGAATGTGATGGAAACTGTGTTCCCAAATTCATTGTGGTCCTGGAAGAGCTTGTCTTTAAAAGTCTCTGCTCAGGACACACACACACACACACACACACACACACACACACACCCACCCCTCCTCTGTTGGGAGAGTTAAATTTACCAGGGCCCTGGGAGTGGGTGGGGTGTTACTAGGGTAACCAGGGCTGTTTATATGAGGAAGGACAGACAACAAAGACCCAGTTCCTTCACTAGACTACAACCTTGTAACACATAGATCCCACTATTAGCCAAGGGAGGCAGTGAAGTTGCAGGGGCCAGGAGTTTGAGTAGCATTCGCCTCTAAACCTAGAGATGGCCTGGCCAGTGGTGGTCCAAGACCTGTCCCCCACCCAGTCTCCAGTAACTTGATTCTCAGGTCACCAAGGCCAAGGAGGCCACCAAGGCCAAGGAGGCAGGAAGCAGAGTCCCTTGTACTCTTCCCCTACCCCTTCCTGCGCAGGGGGGGGGGGGGGTCAGACCACTGGTGAGGCCTGAGGAGGGAGCACAGGCACAGGGAGGGTAAGAACAGGAATCCCCACAGCAGACAGGCATTACAGCGGAAGAATGGAAAGGTGACAATTTTATTTTTCCCTGCGACGCTGATGGCCCTGGGCCGGACGGGTCCCGGAGACTTTCTTATGCTTCTGGTCCAGCACCTGAGCCATGTAGTTCTCCTGCTGCTTCTGGATCTGGTAGTCAGACATGTGATTCCTGCAATGGAGCCGGCTGGGCATGGGCTGGGGACAGCCCAGGACAGGGACCAGAGTTCTGGCTCCCCACTTCCATCAACAACCCCCAGCCTGGCCCGACCCCTCACCTGAAGATTTGTTTCTGCTGGCTGATAATTTGCTGCAACTCCTTAATCTCATTCTCTTTGCCATTAAGTATATCTTCTTGCTTTATTATGTGGGACTCAATTTCTGTGGGGGAGAGAGGTAGGGAGGAGGGGGTGGCTCCCATCCCCTGGGCTCCTTCCTGAGATAAGACATTTCCTTGTGTGTCTTTTCAGAACTTGGCTCCCCCCACTGAGGGGTTGTCCATGAGTAGTTACTAGTACTTTAGTATGAGAGTTTATTACAGAGTCTTGGTAGGGGTGGGGAAAAGGGTATGTATGACACAATGTCTAATGATGTGCCAGTGACTTCACAGCTCTATTCTGGACTAGGTGACCCACATGAAGAGAGGGGAAGGCCCTTGGAGAGAGATGGGTAGCGTTGTCCACAGACGACTCCTCTTAACTCCTGTAAATCTTTTTTTTTTTTTTTAAAGATTTATTTATGCATACAAGAACTGGTGTACAGACCAGAGGTGTGGGGGGTAAGAGGATTCACCAGAGACAGAGTGGGGAGCAGAACAGGCAGACTGACTGAAATACACTGCTGAGAGGAGCAGCGGCCGAGACAGGAGAGGTCTGCTGCACCATGTGGGTAGCTCCCTGGCCAGCTGGGATGGAACTCATGCAGAGGCTGTGGATAGCTTCAGTGCTGTGCTTAACCCCTTGTGCCACCACGGAGACCCCACTCCTGTAAATCTTTAGAGACTCTCTGGTGAGACCTTTCTAGTCTGTAAGTACAAGTTTTCCCAATACTGCCTCTCACTTTTTCTTGCTTTATTTTTCTTCTTACCATTTATATTTATCTATGTATTTTACTCATTTGTCTTCTCCCCTACTAAGATATAAGGTCCACAGGAACAAGGACTTTGGTTTTTATTTTCAGATTTAATCCTAAGGCCTGCAACAGTATCTGGCACATAGTAGGTACGTAATAAATTTATTTGTTGAATGAACAGAACATCATCCCCTGAGGATTTAGGACTCAGAAACATCACCTCATTCAATGACCTCAAACCAATCAGACCTACAGAGGGCCAGCAGGCCAGGCTGCTCAGTCCTGTGCTAGAGCTTCAGAGAAAAAGATGATCCCTGCCCTCATGGAGGCAGTTCCTGGAAGGAGAGTTAAGACTCAGGAACCAATTAGATAACAAAATAAGATGAACAAGGCACTTTTAAAGGGCTTCCCTGGTGTTGCAAGGGTTAAAGTCTCAGTTCTATCAAGTTATCACCAGTTAATGCAGCATGAGTTAGGATCCCTGGCCAGGGAGCTGACCCACATGGCGCAGCAGACCTCTCCTGTCTCACCTGCTGCTCCCCTCAGCAATATTTTTCAGTGGATCCACGTGTTCTGCCCCCCATTCTGTTTCTGGTGAATCCTCTCACCCCTAGCACCTCCAGCCCACACCCCAGTTCTGTATGCATAAATAAATAAAAACTTTACATCAGCTTTAGCAGACCTCTCCTGTCTAGTCCGCTGCTTTCCTCAGCAGTGTATTTCAATCTGCCTGTTCTGCTCCCCACTCTGTCTCTGGTGAATCCTCTCACCCCCTGGTGCCTCTGGCCTATACCCCAGTTCTTGTAAAATAAATAAATCTTAAATAAATAAATCTTTAAAAAAGTTAATATTAATGAGACAGTAGTACCATTTTGGGACAGCTGTCTTCCTTTTAAGACATTTCTAATCTTACAGATGACAGAGACAGTAGTTCCTGTTCCACAGTGGGGTGGGAATGACCCAGTTAGATGGTAAGCAGCAAAGCTTACCTCCAAATTAAGTGCTCACTATGCGCAAGGATTTGTGTGTGTTGGGTCAAAATCCAAATAGGCTGTAGGGATCTCAGAATGCTTCATTTACATAAATAATCCTGTAGGGAGCCCTGGAAAAATTCTGAACCTCACAGGAAATTCCACTGCCTTTTCAGGCAAAGGTTAAGGAACATAAGCTCTGAAAAAGCACTTAAGATTTCAGAAGAAAATATCTGGTAAAAAATTGGAAAAGAGGGCCTCCCTGGTGGCGCAGTGGTTGAGCGCTGGGTTACGAAGCCGCCCACAGCCTCTGCAGCACCGGTTTGATCCCTGTCTGCTCCCTGGCCACCGGAGGAGGGTCCCACATGGCGCGCAGACCTCTCCTGCCGCCCGCTGCTCCCCTCAGCAGTGTACTTGGGTCCTTCTGCCTGCTCTGCTCCCCGCTCTGGCTCTGGTGAATTCTCTCACCCTTCCGCGCTTCTGACTGTACCCAGTGCTTGTATAAATAAATAAATAAATCTAAAAAAAAAAAAAGTTGGAAAAGAGTGCCTCCCCTGGTGGCGCAGCGGTTGAGTGCTGGGCTGTGAGGCTGCCTGCGGCCTCTGCAGCACTGGTTTGTTCCCTGGTTCATTCCCTGGCCACTGGCGAGGGTCCCACAAAAACAAAAAAAAGTTGGGGCCTCCCGGGTGGCTCAGCGGTTGAGCGCTGGGTTGCAAAGCTGCCCGCAGCTTCTGCAGCGCCGGTTCGATCCCCGGCTGCTCCCCGGCCACCGGAGGAGGGTCCCACATGGCGCGCAGACCTCTCCTGCTGCCCGCTGCTCCCCTCAGCAGTGTACTTCGGTCCTTCTGCCTGCTCTGCTCCCCGCTCTGGCTCTGGTGAATTCTCTCACCCTCCCGCGCTTCTGACTGTACCCAGTGCTGCATAAATAAATAAAAATAAATCTTAAAAAAAAAAAAAAGTTGGAAAAGAAGGGAGATAATGAAAACGTGAGCTCAGTGGGTCATAGAACCAGGACAACTGAACCTCCTTCCCCGGGTCATTCAGTTAACCCAGATTGCTTGCTTGTGAAGTTCTTTTGGGAAAAAACATAAACCTATGTACATCTTTCAAAATAAATAAGAAATAAATTTTAATGTAAATGGCATCCAATGAAAGAATGCTTAGAAAACCCCTTTGGAAGAATAAGGAACTCTGTAAGTATAAAAACCAAACTGAAATCACACTAAAGGAGGTGGGGAGGCACAGGCCAGGGGAGGCTCATGTCATCTGATTAACAGCTGGAGGTCTGTGCCCACTGGAGGGGTTCTGGACATTCTGGAAGGAGGCAGCCAGAATCCATCCCCATGTCCCACATATACCTTCCACAAGCAGATACAGAACTATGTGGCCTTGGCAGATCTCTAGATGATGTTCTAGAAAAAGGATGTCTCTGACACCACCAGGAAAGAACCCTACATTCCTTTTAGGGAAGCAGGGGTATGTCCAGTGAGATGGGTCTAGGGGACCAGTGGCCTTGATTATGGAGGCACTGCCTGCCTGTTGGGTCCTAGATGGTCCCAAGAGGGGCACCTAGTCAAATACCACAAAGGTCTGTCAGCCTACCTGGCCAGATCAAGGTGGCAGCCTGCTGGTATCTTACCAATGAGAGTGCTCACCAGGGGCGAGAGAGGGCTGGTTTGGTAGGTAGGTGGTGCTCAAGGTTCCAAGTGGGGTCTCTATCAGGAGGGACCCTGAACCTCTTTTGGCCTTGGGCTCTGACTTCCTCAAAATCTGCTGTAGTGCATGAAACAGATACTGCATGTAGAATTCATATCTATAAATACTTTTAGACTAGGTAAGGGGAGTTTAGCATTTGGGGAAAATGAAAGGGGTTCCTGTAGTCTAGGGACACAGCGTAGCTGACTGAGAGTGCCTCACAAGTCACAGCAACACGTGGGCTAACAATTGGCCACAGGCATCTGCAAAGAGCAGAGTTAAAGACAAATGGCCCACAGACATATATTACTTGGCCCCTACATTACTCTTAAAAAGTCTAAATCAGCTGTTACTACTGAAGTCAGAAAAGCTTATGTTAAAACCTGCTTCCCAGTTTCTTTTTAAACTGACAATACTTGGCCCCCCTCCCCACAGTAGAGGCACTAAGCCCCTGAGAGGGAGCATGACTTTCCATATCACCACAGTGCCTACCCCTCTCTATGGGTCCCCAATCCTGAGACTAAGAGTCAGCTCCCAAATAGGGATGCCTTGCTCTGATGTTCCTCTTGTAACAGTTGCGAGTAAAGTATACTATTTCTAACACCCACCAAGAGTGGGGAAAATAAAAGGTGGACTAAGAAGGTCAGGTTTCAAGAAAAATGGGAGCGAGCCCGTTCCTTTATGGCCATGAAGAATATTGTACACCAACTGCTTCCCTCATTTCCGTGACCTGCCTGGTCCCTGAAGGCATTTGCGAAGGTGTGGCCCGCTTGGGCCTGCCTGAATCCTCAGCCGGGAACAGAAGTTGGGGTGATACCCTGTCTTGGACACAGGCACTGGGCTGTTAGGGTGGAGCCCATGTAAGCAAGCATGGGAGGGTGTGCGGGCCTCCCGCCTACCATTGCACTTGGTGATGAGCTGGTCCTTCTTGCTGGACTCCTGCAGGGCTCTGCTCTTAACACTGGAGAGCCTGGGTGTGGAAGATAAGAAAGGGTAGCAAGGCTGACAGGCAGATGAGACCCCCCCACCTCTTCACCCCCCTATCAAGGCCCACTCACGCTTTTTCAAAGGCCAGCTTCTCTGTCTCCAGCTGTTTAGATAGTACCTCTACCTCTCCGAGGGCAAACTGCAACTTCTCCTCTTCCTTGGCCAGGAGAGTCTTGGTCTTGGTGTGGGCAGCTTTCTCTTCCTACAGAAGCAGTGGTCTCATTACTCCAAACCACCCTAGGTGTCCTAGACACCCTTAACCAGTGTCCTTTCCCAGAGGGGACTGTAGAAGCCAGGATATAAGAAGATTCTGTACACACTACTGCAGTTAGAGGCTCTCAGAGGGCAGTACTCAAAGACTTTGCCCAACCAAAGATCCTGGGAAATGGGGGAAAATTAGGAGCCTGCTGCAGAGGCCATTACTTACCTCCAGCTTTTTCTCCACTTCCTGGAACTCTTCTTTACTGACAAAATTTTCATCCTGGAGAACCATCTGCAATAGAGCCTGGCTCAGGGAGGGCCTGGGGCTAGGGTGGGAGGAGTGCCCTCTAGGGACCAAGAGCAAGGATGGATAATGGGATGGTTCCCAGGGCACCTACGACAAGACTGGGGCTCTGGGAAGGGAGAATTCAATTTCACACGATTCACTGAGGCTCAGTTCTAGGTCCTGCCCTTAAGGGACATCCAGTCTCAAGGAGGAGAGAGGCCATGACTGGCATTTCTAACACAGTGTGTGCTAGGATGGAGAAGCACACAGGGCTGTGGTGCCCAGAAGAAGACCCTTTCTCAACTTGGGGAGGGGTCAGAACTGCCTCGGGAGAGCTTACTGCTAGATAAGAATGGGTCTAAAGAGAAGGGAAGAAAAAGAAAAGTTTCTCAGCAAAGTCAGGGAACACACATGCAAAGGCTGGCTGCAAAGGCATGGAGCTGGGTACCTTCAGGGAATTGAAGGTAATTAAGCTCCTAGAGCTGCTTAAGATAGTTACACCACGAGATACAGATGTAAAGTCAGTTTTATTTTGGAGAGGAAATTTATCCCAATCTTCTTATCCCAACAGAAAACAAGAACAGAAAAGCCATTCAGTTGGTCAGGACTTTACAAAGCCTTTCCAGAAAAACGGTGGTCCCAATGCTTTGCACCCAAGAACTGGGGTTTGATTGAGAAAGCAAAATCAAAGGGACATAAAAGGGATGGGAAGCCCTTAAGTTAGGGTGTGCAAGGGCCAAACATGTGCTTACTGTATACAGCAAGGAGCTACATTAGACACGGGGAAATGTCCATAGTAAAAAGTGTGTTAATAGTTTCTCTAGCTGCATACGAGCCCCTTGGGAAATCAATTCAAATCAGAAACTGAGGGGGAAACTGAGGCTCAGTGACTAAATGAATATCTACCAGGCTCTGCATAAACAGGCAAAAGAGTGGAGAACGGTGCTTGATTTTGATTAAAATTCCCTGCTATATATATATTCATGAAGGCCGCACCCCTTTTCGGCTCCACCCCTGGCAGCCAGAACAGCTCCCGGCCCCGCCTCCTCCTGATGACGCAGTTGGCAAAGCGCTCTCAGCACGCCCCCGGCATCCGGACAGGGGCTGGCCCCGCCCCCCGCCATTTAGTTCGTCCACTCCTGCCTCGCCCAGCTCTCCGGGCTGCGTACCACATTCCTCAGCTGGTGGATCAGTTCCTCCTGAGACTCAATCACGTCCCGCAGTTGATCAAAGGCGAGACAGACCGAGCCTGACCCCCCTTGCGACCACCCGAGGGGCGTCGCCATCTTTCGCCCCCGCCAGCTCGTTGGAAATGGCTGCCGCTGGGCGCCTCACCACCGTCACCCACCAATGAGAAGGGGACCTCACAGAGCACCATGGCAACCGTGGGCGGGGACTTCCTTTGTTAGCACAGGTGGGGCCCACCTCTTAAAGGAGCCGCTTGGGGCGCGGGAACCTTTAATATTCGTAAGAGTTCATAGGGAATTTGCGCTTTTATCATTTGTTTTTCACGCCGCCCTGAGGAGCAGACTGGGCCCGGCCTATACTTCCTTTAATGCAACACCCATTTACCGGCCCTCTGCGTTCTCCCAGTGAAACAGCGAGCCAGGAAGCTAAGGCAACCCCTGCTGCTTTAGCTTCACGTCCCTTTTGTCCCACCTCAGTGGCCAAATTTTCCTCACAGCACGGCACTCGGGCCTCCTAAGATCCCTCTTCTTCCTGTGGACACACTTGGTACTTAGAGGGCCTGAGCTGAAGCATTGAAAGAAAGCTCGAAGAGAAAGTAGAGTGGTGTCACCCCAGATGAGTCCTCAGACTGCGGTACTGCAGCCATGCGTTACCAAGTTAAGGTGCTGGAGGGGGCCCCGAAAGTCTGAGGCATTTAGGAGAACTGATGTGGAACGTGAAGAAGACTTCTAAAAATGGAGGCAGAGGAGTCTGCAGAGCTTCACCAATTCTCCATTGAGAGGCGCCTTTTCCTGAAACCCAAATAAGATTAGGCTCGGGGGACATCAACTAAAATTTATCTAGTGGTCACTATTTTGTGGAACCATTAAGTCTATCAGTATTATTTCATAATAAACTTGTGAATAGATTCTAATATCCCATTTTACAGATAATGAAAGGCAAGTTCTATAAGAATTAATGACTTGCCTAAAGTTAGGGAAACTAGTAAGCCCTTGGAACAGTTTTGACTTGGGCATTTTGATTGTGGAGTCTGTGTTCTTTACCATGATGCTGTGCAGCATTTTTGAGGAATATGATGGATGCCAAAGATGAAAAGTGATACCCCTAATCAGGAAATGACTGTATTACACAGGAGTTTGGGGAAAATGTTATCGGTATTGTGGAAGTTGAAAGCTGAAAGTTCAGGTAAGTCACTCAGGCTGTTCCCCCAAACAGGCCCCTATTTAGATGTTGACCATTTCTGTGGATGTCCCAGTGGTAGTTCTTGTTTTATCTTGTGTCTGTTTCCATGTCTTTAAGGGTTAGGTCATTTCTGCTGCCCAGTCTTCAAGGATCTAGAGCAATACAGTCCAAAGGAACATCTGTGATGGAAATGTTCTATTTTTCTGCTGTCCAGTATGACAAACGCTAGCCACATGTGTCTATTCAGCACTTGAAATGTGGCTCACATGACTGAGGAATTGCTTTTCAGATTAAAATTTTTTTCAATTAAAATTTAATAAATAGCCACAGGTGGCTCATATCCACTGTGCCGGACAGGGTGGGCCTAGAATGTGCTCACGTAGGTGGTATGCCTTAGCACACAGCCCTCTCAGAACTTTGTCTGTCAGATGTGAATGTTCACCTGAATTACCCTTGACAAAGCCAAACATTCCTCTGGGGCAGCAATCCCTGATTCTTTACCATGAACTGTGTTCTTCTCTAGATTCTTTGTGAGGTACAGCTTACTGTCCCTTGCCATTTAACATTTACCTCAACCAGCCATAACAGAGTGACCTCCTCATGTAGGGCAAATATGATGGCAGCAAATTGTGAGAGTGAAGGTTATGATTGAGAGAGAACCCTGAATTTAAGTCTGGGCTTCGTGGACATGAGGGAAGGTCACCCTCGTTGGGGACTGCCACTGATGGGTTCCACTCTGTATGTCAACAAGCATTAGAGGTTCCTGGCCAAACAGGCCTCAGCAAGGCTCAGGATGACATATCACAAACAGCTCTGTGATTGTGCCCCAGGGAGGGCTGCCTTTCTGCACAGGGTTATTATCCTGGTTGATTTTCAATTACCCAGTGCTATTTAACAGACCACCCCAAATTTATAGCTTAAAAATAAAAATTTTGCTCATCAGTCTTCAATTGGGCAGGGTTCCATGGCCAAATCTCATCTCTGCTCCATTAGTATCATCTTTGATGAACCGTGAATGTGTGTTTATTGGGCAGGGGAGAAGTTCCACTTTCAAGATGGCTTTCATTACTAGCAAGTTGGTGTGTCAGCTTGGAATTCATCTGAAGCTGAGGACCAAGGATCTTGGTTCCTCACCATGGGCTGCTGGGCCTTTTCGATATGAAAAGGATTGGGTTCAAGAGGAAGCATCTAAAGTAACAGAAAATGGAACATTTAGGGAGAGTTAGCTTAGTCTAGTATCAGAGAAGGCTTCTGTGAGGAAGTGATGTTTGAGCCGAAACCTGTTAAGATAACCAGGTATTTGGGCCTCCCTGGTGGCATAGGGGTTAAGTCTCAGCGCTATCACACTATTGTGGCTGCAGCCTGAGTGGCCTGAGTTGGATCCTGGCCGGGGAGCTGACCCACATGGCACAGCAGACTTCTCCTGTCTCACCTGCTGCTCCCCTCAGCAGTGTATTTCAGTAGATCTGGCTGTTCTGCTCCCCACTCTGTCTCTGGTGAATCCTCTCAACCCCTGCACCTCTGGCCTACACCCCAGTTCTTCTATGCATAAATAAATAAATAAATATTAAAAAAAAAAAGATTACCAGGTACTTAGCTAAAGGGTGCTTAGTAAAGGAGGTACTGATCTGTCATTACAGAGGGATGGTATATGAGAAGTCCCTGGGGCCAAAGGCTAGTATGGCAGAAAAGAAAAACATGTACAAGGACAAGCGGAGGTAGAGGCTGGAAATGTGGTAGAGCCTGGTTAAGCATTACGCTAAGGACTTATTTCTCTCTGGGGGCCAAAGAAAGGTACTGAAATCTTTTAAGAAGGTGACGTGATATATTTGGCTTTAAAAGATATCTATGATTGCAATGAGGTGTACAGATTGGAGATGTGGCCACTGCAATGGTTATTGTCAAAGAAAGTGGATGGTAGTTTGGGAGTTCAGACTGTGTCAGAAGAGAAAAGAAAGGAGCTAATTTGAGGATTGGAACAGTGATAAAATTGTAAAATTGGTAAATTGAAATGGTAAAATTGATAACTTACTGATGGAGAGGATATGGGGGGCAGGGAGAAGCTGAACTACTGCAAACTATCTTAAGTGTAATGGGTCAAAACAGCAACCATTTTATGAGTTGCTCACTATTTTGTGGCTTGAACACAGCAGCTCATTTCTGCTTGGCCCATCAGCTGGGGTAGCACAAATAGCTTGGCTTGGATTATGTGTCTCGGTTTTCAGCTCTTGCTGCCAGCTCGGTTGTTTGGTTATCTTCTGTGTGGCTTCTCCACGTGGTTAGCAAAGAGATCTCAGAGTGTCTGCACTTACACAGCAGCTCACTTGCCCTGGGTGCAGAAAATGGAAGTTGCTAGTTTTGCCACATTCTGCTGTTTAAAGATCACAGTCCAGCCCAAACACAAAAGGGACTGATTTCATAAGGGCATGGATGTTAGGCACCCTTGTCTATCACACATTTTCTTGGATTTCTGACTTTTGTACTTGGATGATGGTGCCATTCATAGAAGTGGGAGCACTCGGAGAGTTGCTTCCATCTCCACTACAAGCAACAATTCTGCACTGTATGTGAGGGGTGATTCTAATTTCAAGTATGTCTTCCTCAGAGCTGCTTTCACAAATCCTTCATATTGGACTAAACCCCTTTGTTATAGACTCCCAGATTTCCCTCGGTTACCCTTTGCCATTCATCCCACAGGGGAGCATCGTTTATTAGCATTGTTCCCCATTCGATGTGAGTTCCAGGTACCTTGGTGCTGGGTCTCAATCACTTCCTGACCCCCATCCCAAAAGCTCAGCCCACCAGCCACACAGTAAGCTTTCCATTTTTGCTGAATCCAGTCTCATTTCAACCTCTTTTCAAATGAAATATTGTTGTACTTTCAGACGCCCCAGCACGCAACTGAACCATATAGACTTTTCTAAGTATGTGCCACTGGGAACAAAGCCAGCAAGAACTGAGCTAACACCTCATTTTCTGATGCTGAATAGTTTTGATCTGTACATTAGCTGCTATTATCTGTTAGGAAAAAAATATGGAAATTGGTGAATCTACCGGTGCTATCTATTGTTCCAATCAATGATAATCTCACTGATGGATGAGGGAAGGTTGGAGCAGAGGCCAACAAACTGTGTAGTCTTAAGCTCTATGGAAATCAGGTTATATACAGTACTCAAGGATGCCCAGCATAGCTAAAAGAACAAAGGAAAAATGCAAAGTTATTCTTTTTATATAAAATTGTTTAATTTCTTTCTCTGTTAAAATACACTCAATCCAGATGCAATGGATCAGGTGACCAGATTCTTCTGGCTTCTTACTCCACCGGAGCTGATTCCTCCTGTGTCAAACCTGGCTCTGGTCACGGAACATTTACATCTTTAGTTCCAAATACTGAGTGTGATGCAAATGATGTAATCAGTATCTAACACATGGGTATATAGTTACTTGGTGGTCACTGCACAAGGTTTCAGTAATGCAGGCTCAAAAAATAAGATATATAGTAACTTGGCCTTTCCAAAAATAAATATATTAGAACACTAAGCTTACACCTTAAATGAATTAAAAATAAATGCTAATTAAGTGCTAGCTCCTGTGAGGAACAGTGCATGCAGAGACAATGAACTTGCATGTGTGGCCAGTTGTAAGAGAAAGCTTCTGGGATCTTAACAGTGCCTCCTCACAAAGCCAGTCCTGAGTGTGAGGATGAAAATGAGAATAACACAAAGCTTGGACAGGCTGCTGGATTCCATCTTCTAGTGGGGTTTGGAGTTCATTGCCATTTCTAATAGTTTCCAACAGAAAGCCTAGCAGTCGCATTTTCTTACTTTTCACTTCTCCCAAGCAGTGAGGCCTGGCGTTGACCAAGGAAGTTCAGAAGTTTTCTGGTTTCAGCAGATGAACCCCAGGTCACTCATCTGGGGATACAGATTGTTTTAAGTTGCATTGTCCTTTGTGATGAGAAGGCTTTCTAGCCCTCCCTCCTCACTGCAGATCGTGCAGTGCAGACAGCACTTTCATTCTAATGAACCAGAGCTTCTCCTTGAGTCTCAAGTCCCATTTCTCAGCTCTGCTCCTATAACACATCTCCGGTCTGCATTCGTATTCACAGAAACAGCCTGGTGCTGCACACCAAGTTTGGACAGCAAGAAGCAGCTTTACCCAAGAGTTTATATATGATCAGGAAAATTGCCAAAGGATATAGGCAAGAGGAAAATGCTTATTTTACCACCATGCAGACAACCTGTCTAAAATATAACCCAGAAAATTATCATTTAACAGTATTCTGGATAGTTCCAAATAGATTAAACTATCCTTCAACCCAAAGCAAATACCATTCCCTTGAAGAAAACCAGATGTGAATGCTGTGGTCTATTAGGTAATAAGTAAAACAGTACCATTAGTGCTATAAAAACAGACAATAGGCCTGACATTTAATGGAGTTAGTTAGTGTCGCCTCTATTTAGTGTCATTGCAGATAACTCATCTTTGCCATGAAATCCATAAAATGTGTGACTACACTATTCATGGGCAACTAGAGAGGGTCTTTTAACCTGTCAAGTCAGCTTAATTATGGCCCATTTTCTAGCAGTATTGAGATTCGGGATGGGAGAGCTTTTCTGTGTGTATAGGAAAGCTTTCCACAAGCCTGTTTGGCTCACTTTATAGTGTGAATCCTCAGTCACTCAGTGGGGGTCAGGGAGGTCCCCGCCAAACCAGAAGGGAAGACCTAGTTGGGCTGCAAAATCTGGCTTTCTCTGGAACTGCTCCTCTTCCCCACAGGGAGCACTTGTTCCCTACCACCACTCTTTACCCCGCCTTTACCGTCCACTCAGCTCCTGACCCTGTGGAATGCCCTCACGTTTGAACCATGCTAGACACCACTGCCTAAATCATGGGTATACATCTGAAAGGGGGAACTACTTTGGAAGCAGTTTGAATGTAGACTCCTCCCAACAGGAACTTTTCTCCCATCCCGAAGAAAACATGGAGTGTAGACTAGTAAACAACTGTTTCTTCCAGGCTCAGATTCAAGACAACATGGGCAGCTTGATCCTAGTAACTTCTCTCCACAGGAAGGCCCAGAAGTTTTCTGGTTTGAGCACAGAGCCCAGGCAACAATTCACCTCTTCCTTGCCACCAGTGGGGAAGGCTGCGTGCCTTTGCCAGATCTCGTTTTGTATACAGAGAGGGTCTTAAGACTGGGGGAAGGTATCCTGAGTGGATGCAGAACTGCTATCGGAAGGATACAGGGTCAGAGGCCTGGTGCACAGTGACATCCTTAGGAAAGATTCTGCTTTACCAACCTGGCTAGAATCACCTGAGAAATAGGAATGATCTCATACTTTCAGCTTGATAATAAACTCACCCTTTAACTCTGCCATGAGCACTTATATTTCCCAGGCTTACTACTCGTCCTCCCTGGCAGGTGTTCTCACGCAGAGAAACAGATAACATCTATTTCACAGAGTTGTGAGGAGACTACAGGAAGAAACTATATGTGAGAGTGCCTGCTTCAAACTAGGCACTCAAATGCTGAATAAACGAAAAAGCAACTGCAGGGCCCTGGATTAAACAAAGTGACTACAAGGGCAACACCAGAACACCCCCAGCCACGAAAAGAGAGGCTTTCCCCTCTCTTAGGCTTCAGCAAACAGTCCAGTTGGCCGGCCATGTACGTCTGTGGGTGTAGGGACTCAGCTTAAATGTGATCCTGCAAGGGGAAATGACAGAAAGAACATTCTCTAGCTCTGTGATGAACTGAGAACCTGCACAGAGAAACTGAGACTCAGCCATATATTGACCTTCAACTCCCTTCCCCGGCTTCCTGCTGCTGAGTTGTCCAACTGTTTTACTCAATACCTTTTAATTTCTGGACCCTCTATAAGAAAGGGTTAAGGAAATAAAAGAAACTCCGATCAGGCAGTTTGCTGATGCTAGTAATTCTAACAGAGATTAGGCAAATAGAAAACTATTAACTACAACAGTTTACATTTCTCCACGTTCCCCTCAGAAAATGGAAAGCTGAGTAGGAGCATGTTCCAAAGGCTGAATCCTCGGGAGCTAGTGACTCTTATGAAGGAAGAGGTATAGTTCTTGGTGTGCACTGTAAACAACTGATATTAAGCTGCTTTGGCTAAGCCTGGAAATGACTGAGTATTGGGACTTAACTGAAGAGGTACGAAACAAAAAACAGGAATCCACCTGGGATGTCTGAACTACATTCCTAGAGGCAGGGTAGGCAAGGAGCAGTGGGCTGAATCCAACACTCTGCCATGACTCAATTTAGATGAACTGCTTCTGGCCCCTGGAGCCAACCCCTTAGAAGGATTCTGTAATGCCAAGGCTGGCTCCTTGCTCAAGCACCTTCAGCTCTGCCCACCATTAGCAAATTGTAAAATGTTCAGTATTTCCTAATTTTGTTTTATAAAATGGAGTTAGGAACATAAATAGTAACAGGTAGCAAAACCCCGACCCTGCGAAGGACTATCATCCTGTCAGCCACCTCTGCGTAGGTCAATGAGTTTGGAAAGTTTTTCACAGTTTTCAAGTTTCAGCGACTCTGCTTTCTGTTTCAGTCGTTCATCTCTATATAATCCTGCCAAATTTGTCAACTCCGACTCTGAAAGATAAAAGAGGGAACCAGCTCATCAACAGACTCCAACTGTTGGTTTCACATCAATATTTCTGGAATCAAAGCTCCTTTTACCATTTAATGTTTTTTTTTCTTTCAATTAAATTTAAGAAACCTTTATTCAAGGAACATCTTGGACCGCTACACCCGACTCTGAGGATTAAAAGACACCTGTGATCCTGTAGTCTACAATATCTGTGCTCTATTATAAAGGCACCGGACTGAGTTCTTATCAATAGAACATTTGGCACCAGACTTAGGAAACCTGCACGTGTGCAGTAAGAGGAGACTGTTGCACGGCTTTCCTACGAATGGCATTCAGAGGGCAGTTGGGAGAGAATGGAGTCCAATCGTCCTTTCCTGTAATTTGAAACAAAGACAGCTGCTTCATCCTTTCTCCTGTGCTGCTGGATCGTAACTCATATGTGCTAACTGACACGGCGCCTACCTCCAGTGGGCAGGACCTCTATAGAAGGCCAGGTTACTGGTGGTTTTCTTCATTCCCTCACCACAGGTGGGGTCCCTAACTCAGCGGCTAAAGGCAGCTGGGCTCTTTTAAAAGTGAAATCATCTGGATCCAGTGACCTCTGTCTCCTTGACTAAATGAATTTCATTTTCTCTTCATGGCAGAGAAGGTCATTCTATTTTTAACCAGAATATAATCTTTGCTGTCTTCCCTGATTCAATGGTGCTTTTGCTGCATCTGTTTTTTTTTTTTTTTTTTTTTTTAATTCCTTTGTAAAATTTCAGGGACATTCTTGGGAAGGAATGCCTGAAAAGCACCTCCAGAGACGTGTTGTGTATTAACAGGATGGCATGCTTGGATGGGCTGTGTGGCTTCTGAAGCCTCCGACAGCAGGCAGCCACTCAATGTTTAAAGGACCATACTTGTGAAAATGCTATTTTAATCATTTTGAAATATGTCTATCCATTCTTAATCATCCTGTTGACAGATTTTGTTTTTCTCGGTGGAACGAGAGGCACCTGTCTGATTAATCAGCAAACTGCCTGGAAACAAGAATTAAGACTTAGCCAAGGGGAACAATGGGCATTGGTTTCTGAATAAGTTTCTATCAACACAAAACACTGTCTGGCATTTCTGCTCACAATGATTCTATTTACATCAAGAAAGGCCCAAAGTGCAGATTAAGTGCGGGACTCCAGGGTGAGGGGTGGATATGCATGAGAACCATTCCTCCACAATGGAGACTCAGAGCCTGGGCAGTTGCTTGGCAAGCAGCAGGTCTCCTAGACTCCAGAACAATGTGCTCTCTCCCTTGGCATGGGTGTTCGGAGTGTTTGCTAGCCAGAACTTGCCTTGGCACAATCATCCTCGCAGGTGATGGGCTTCATGGGGTATCATGTGCCGCACCCAAATGAAGCCCGTCTGCTCCTGCATTTTGCTCAGAGCTCAGCACTAACCCGGTTCCCCTGGTTTCTGTGCATGCAGGAAACCTGTTCGGGAGCCTTCTGTGAAAATAGTGTATGCCTCTGGTGCTATCGAGTCATTCACACAGTATATGGAACACATTTGGTGGTTTTGCCTCTTGAAATAATTTCCTTAGGGCCTCCCCAGTGGCGCAGCGGGTTGAGCACAGGTTCAATTCCTGGTGGCAGACCTCTCCTGTCTTGCCCGCTGCTCCCCTCAGCAGTGTCTTCAGTCTGTCTGCCTGTTCTGCTCCCTGCTCTGTCTCTGGTGAATTCTCTCACCCTCCTGCACCTCTGACCTGTACCCCAGTTCTTGTATAAATAAATCTTTTTTTTTAAAAAAAGAAATAGGGCCTCCCCAGTGGCACAGCGGTTGAGCACTGGGTTGTGAAGCTGCCTGTGGCCTCTGCGGCGCCGGTTCCATCCCCGGTTGCTCCCCGGCCACCGGCGGAGGGTCCCACATGGCGCGCAGACCTCTCCTGCCGCCCGCTGCTCCCCTCAGCAGTGTACTCCGGTCCTTCTGCCTGCTCTGCTCCCCGCTCTGGCTCTGGTGAATTCTCTCGCCCTCCCGCGCTTCTGACTGTACCCAGTGCATGTATAAACAAAGCAAACAAACAAACAAACAAATAAATGCCTCTATAAAAAAATAAAAAATAATAAAAAAAAAAGAAATAATTTCCTTAGGTGGTGGTTTTGGGTGGATTTGTTTTTGTTTTTTTGGTTTTTTTGGTTTACTGAGCTTTCCTAAGTGCTTCATTGCCTCAAATCTCATTCTAGAAAATATTAAGGGCTAGTGATTCTTAGTATTTTCAACACATAAGACCAGTGTAATGAGCTGATGAAAGATAAATGCATATATATGAGTGCTTTTCTCAAAACATCACATTGCTTTATGTAGTGTTCGGTGAAAGCAAGTTTCAGTGTTCTGGAGCCTGGGAACCCTGCTCTAGAGCAATGACTGTGCACAAAGTCAGTGTTTCCATGAACAATGTTATACCACGCTTCGCAAAACTCCTCTCCAAGCTACCAGTGAATCCTTTTGCCCTTCAGTGAACAAAAGGTCAACTCAATGAATATTCTACTTTTAAAATGTTCTGTTAATATTCAATAACTTTTAAGTAACTAAAAAACAAACAAAAAACCACCAACCCAAAAAAACTCTGCAATGGGCAGGATCAAGAGAATATCTTTCCTTCTTTGCAGAATGCTTCCTTTGCCCTGCATGCCACTGCAGTAAATGGACAGAGCATTTAACCTTTAAGGTAGAATTCCTTGGGCAAATTGCCAAGAGAAACACATTTCAGAGCCTCTCCCAGGAACACTGCACCAGAGCCCAGATCGGAGTCGTGACAACAGCAATACCTCAAGCGATCCTGATATCCTCACCCCCATGAGACAGTGCTGCAGCCAGTCAAGCAAGGCCTGGGCTTCTCCAGGAAACAGGCACTTACTATATGCCAGGCACCGGGCTGAGAGTCGTAGCTGCCCCATCTTCTATAATCCATACAGCCTCTCTAGCAGGAAATGGATTTCTCCCCATTGCAAAGCCTACGCCTCTACCCACTCTGCTATCCTGCTCCTGAGCCTGGTAAGAAGTGTGTCTCTATCAGTCAGGGCGAGCATGTCAGCTCAGCCCGGCAGGCCAGGAGGCAGTTCCTGCCTGTTAATTTGCCCAACCCAGTGCAGTGGCATGGCCACTTCCCTTGGCATCGTGTTTATTATTTAGATGCAGCTGTGAAGGAGTAAACAGGGCAATTAGTCTCATAGTAAGGGATTACTCATAAAGGTTCATCCAGATGAAGCATTCTAAGGAAGAGCAGAGAAAGGAAATGAACAAAAGATAAAAAAAAGACAATGGCTATCTTTGCTATAAACAGTTTCCATTCGGTATTTTGCCAAGAGGGAACTTTGTTCTCAAGTGGGTTTATTTTTATAACCTCCAAGTACTAAATTTAACCTTGTTGGCAGCTCTTGCTGCTGGATCCGGAGGGCAGATGCTGCTCGTTCTCAAATGGCACTTGGGTAGTGTGGAGGCTCCAGACAGCCACCGTTCTTCAATGCCAGAAATAGATTATTAAGGGGCGTGTGCTGATAAACCCCATTTGGAACTTGTGGGTACATGCATCATGCTTACCCACTGGTTTTTTATTTATGCTTGGAGAATGCCGAAGCCCTGAAACTAGACCTCATGGGGATGGGAACAAAAAGCTAGAAGCCACCTTCGTCTACTCCTTGCCATGAGCTCTTTGCATAGTTCCAGCTGGCGCAGATGTGTAGGTGTGCGTGAAGAACATGAAATGCATATTTTCATCCCGTTCTTGCAGAAAGCAATGAATTTCAAAACCCTCCCAGTGCTCAAGACAATGGGGCCTTTTAGGACATAAACTGGATTTCACCAATTTGGATCCACTTATATATACTTCCTTGCAGTCTAAAGGCTTTTTTTATCTTGCTCCAAAATTCCTTCCTGATTTTCTTAATTTTCAAAAACTAGTTTAACAGTGAAGTAGAGTATTTCCTGACCTCTTCATTTTTTTTCCCAATAAAAAGGCAACTTTCTCCTCTTGCTCAATTCCCCTACACTCACTGCCCACCCAGCTCCTAAGGCAACTGTGAGTCCAGCTGGGCTTTGCCCTACAGAAATAGAGGGCGGTCCCTAAGGGCTAGGCTTTGGATGCCAACCCTGTTCTGTGATTCTTAATCCTCAACATTTTCATTGCTTTGCAGTCCTGAGACTCTTCTCTTCAAAGGACATTTGTTGAGCACCTGTTCTGAAACAAGGATTGTGCCAGGGGCCTGGGAAACAAAATTAGTAAGACATAGTTCTTGTCCTCAGAGAGCCTACATGTGTCTATGAAACACTACCGTTGTGCTTTAAGAACACAGGAGATTAGCTTGAGGGTGGGGTTGGGTGCATGATGGGTTAGTGAGAGCTTAGCAGCACTATCTGAAGAGCTAATTTTATCAGATACTGTTAGATGTTTAATAATACCTAGTAATAAGGTTTAAAAAATGAGTTAGAATTTGCTTTTTTAAAATTAACCAGTCAAGTTTTATAAGATAGTTATGGGAGTGTGTGTGTGTGTGTGTGAGAGAGAGAGAGAGAGAGAGAGAGAGAGAGAGAGAAGTGGGATAAAATGTGAACCTATTGGCTGAGAGACTGGGTTCTTCTTGTGACTAGCACTCCCCACTAATACTCACTGGAATTGTAAGCCAAGTGATAGGCACTGTCACCCCCACTGTCTCCAGAGAGGGAAACAGAGTGGAAAGCCTGCGGATACCTACCCTTACTGAAGAGGCCGAGGGTTGCTTTGTCCTATGTGACCACAGTGGACTGAAGCAGAGGATGGGAGGCACTCACTCAATACCAACAATCTACAAACCTTTGGTCTGGCTCACAGAGTTAGGCTGGATCAATCAGATGTCTCTGAAGGGAATATGGGATTAGGAAACTATGGCAAAAGCCAGCTAGCAACGAGAACGTAACAATGACCCTGGCAACACGGAAAGGGGTCAATGAATGGCATAGTTGGGGAACTTGGGAGAGCGACGTGCAGGGCAGCAACCAAAATAAACCATGGAAAAACAAGGTTATGAAGGAGGAGAGCTTGAAGAAACACAGGAAAGGGGTTGGCAGAGAGGAGAGTGGAGAAAATGGGGTAGAGAGAGGTAGAGACTCAGACAGACAGTGAGTGTTTACAATTTCCAAAGCCCAGCCATATATATCCTATCAATAAACTTTCCTTTTTTGTAGTATCCTGAATGGGCCTCTGTCCATGTAAACACATGTGACTCAAGTAAGGAAAGAGGAGGAACCAGAAAACTGGGGATGCCTCAGGCTGGGAAGCAGGGCCACCAGATAACACCCATTTAGAGCATCTTACTTTGTTGTTTTTCCTTCCAACAACTTGTCTGGATGTAATCAATATAATCCTTCTCTATCATCTTCTCCAGGTCACGAAGAGATGCTCCTCTATAGGCCTTGTCGAAGTTTTTATCCACAAAGTAAGGCACCTGCAGGTTCTGGGTTTCTCTGGAAATGGTGTGGCCCAAGGTCCTGAAATCAGCAGAGAGGCTCAGGTAAGCTTGTTATTTTGAGCAGTATCACTTTTAGTATTGGCCTCAACAGATATCTTATCACATTCACCTCTTCACAGGAATGATGCAAATATTTTCCAAAACACCTAACATTTATTATTTCTCTGACAAAATTTTATGTGTAATGTCATCATAATTGCTGTTATGTGAACATGTTCATATTATGGATTCAGCGTCAGCATAGTTACATTATTCTTTTAAAGGATTCACTTTTTTTTATACTGCTTTTGAGGCTAAAAGTAAATGCTTTAAAAAACAAATTGTATGTTTTATATGACATAACATAGTAATGGCACGGAGTAAATGCTGGTTTATGAATGATTAATGTTACAGTAAGGTATTTACCAACACCAAATAGCTTACACCAACCTTGCATCAATTTTTAGGACATGATAAAAAATATTTCACATATAGCTACTAAGTAAGAACTGCAAATGCCTCCACAGAGGATGTCATTGATGCTTCTGGGCTAACTCTCTGTGGGTCTAAGACATCCAACGGTATCTGGTGCTCAGAAACCCTGAGGCTTGGGTTAACTAAATTCTAACCATAAGGAAGTATAAAATAGAGCTAAAATTACAACATGACAGCAATGTGCAAAATCCAAGTTGATTTTGTTCAAAATGAAGAAATTCCATCCTAAGTGAGTTATATTTGGCCTTTCCCAGCCTTTTCCTTTGATCTCTTAGAGATCTTGCTCAATGTCTAAGAGCTCAGGCCATGCCTGCTCCCCCTTCCTCTGGGGAGGTTTCTGTCTGCCCCACTGGCCTGACAAAAAAGGAGGTAGCAGTAGCATATGGAGAAAAATAGGAATTCAGAAAATAGAAGGAATCAGGCCAGAGTGACATGATAGCAATAATTTCTCTCTGAGATTTAACATTACTCTTTGTAAAATAAAGAGAAAAAGACAGTCTGGAATGACAGTCTTTAGTCTACAGTGATCCAACAAAGACTTATATATTACCCATGTTTTTCAAATTTTGTAAGATTTTTGTCTATTAAACTATATTCTTTTTTATTGCTTCCTTTTAAAAATTTCTTTCCTTCTGCAAAACAACAAGTAATTATTCATTTCTCAATAATTAACTAAAAAAATTAATCTAGTGATCCTCAAACTTTAATATGGAGCAGGATTATCTAGAGGGCTTGTTAAAACTCAGTATAGCTGGTTCCTACCCACAGAGTTTCTGATTCAATAGATAAGGAGTGAGGCCCAATAGTTTTAACATGTTGCCAGTTGATGCCAGTGTAGAGATGAAACTTTGAGAATTGGAATTAATTAAAATAATTAACTGAGCTTGTAATTTGCATGCACTATAAACATTACTATTTTCTACATTTTTAGCAAAAGCAAATAAATGGAATACTATGGTTTGACTACATAGCTTTCTCATGAATAAATGTGCTATTCTTGCAATAGTTTAAGTTAAAAATCACCACTGATCTCAGCTTATGTCCCTAGATACAGGGCTCTATCAGTCGCATCAATCTATCAAGCTCCACAGAACCTTTTCTAACTCTAACATGGTGTGACAAGGATTTAATCTGAACACAGTTACTCTATTGATCCTTCAGAAAACAGTTCCTGCTATTCTGCAGCTGACCGAATGATGTCACTGTAGAACAAAACAATGTGTGTCTTGAGGTACAAGGACAACTGCCTACAGTATTTTTAGATTTCTGTGTTATTTATCCAGCTGTTCCTTTAAACCATAAAATTAGTGTTTTTTACAATGAAAGGTGAAGCAAAATGTTAGTAATGTACCAGCAAAACCTTTAAATCTTTCACCCTCCAGATTGTTAAGAAAGATTTCTAAATATTTGACTTACGATTTATAGAATAGACTATATGGGGGATTAGCAGCCAGCAGCTGAGTAATGACAGATATAATAACAATCACCAGAACAGGCAGTAACTGAATAAATGCAGAATATGTAGTCTGAAAAAGAAAAAAATACTGAATGTAAGTATTCTCATCAATAGAAAGCTTAAACAGGGAGGGGGCCCAATGGACTATGGTGGATTACTAGGGCTTTGGTGGTAGGCATGGTGTGATGATATAACACTTGTAGAGGTATAAATGTTTACTACTAATATATATATATATATATATATAATGGAGCAGAATATATATAAAGAATAGCAGAATATATACACACACAGACACACACACACACATATAGCTAAAAACCAGTGTAACTCAACAAACATAATTAAAAAATAAAGCTTATCAAAACTAGTCTAGTTTTCCCAAAGAAAATAAGGCACAGGGCCTCCCTGGTGGCACAAGGGGTTAAGAGGCAGCCTATGAAGCTGTCCACAGCCACTGCAGCATGAGTTCGATCCCCGGTCAGGGAGGAACCCATGTGGCACAACAGACCTCTCCTGTCTCGCCCGCTGCTCCCCTCAGCAGTGTGTTTCAGTCATTTTGTCTGTTCTGTTCCCCACTCTGCCTCTGGTGAATCCTCTCACCCTCACACCTCTGGCCTGTACCCCAGTTCTTGTATGCATAAACAAATAAATCATAAAAAAAATGTAAAAAAAAAAAGAAAATACTGCACAAAGCCCAAGGCTTTTCTAGGAAGACTGTACTTTCCGCTGAGGGCACCAAGCAACTGAAGGCTGAAGGAAGTCCACCCACAACGTGGATCAACACTCAGTAATCCTTCTGCAGCCCCTTTTCTAAGACCCATGAAGTCCATTCAGATACCTCTGGATGAGTCTTTTCAGTGTCTCATCCAGTCTACCCTGGATGATGTGACTCATGGTCCATGTTAGGATGAGGCATCTCTGTTGACTTGGCCACAGCTGAACAGATTGGGGGACATCTAATCCTAGAAGGGGTAATCATGTTCTCCCTCCTAGGAGTGTGGGATTGACATTTATCACCATTCTTCAAGTGCAAGGTAGGCACTTTGGCAAGGAGAAGCAGAACAAGTCAGGCTGCTTAGAGAGAACAAAGCAGAGGCAGAGAGTCAGGAAAACTGGAGACAATCTGGCCCCAAAGAGTCATGGGGGGCCTCCCCAGTGGCGCAGCGGTTGAGCGCTGGGTTGCGAAGCTGCCCGCGGCCTCTGCGGCGCCGGTTCGATCCCCGGCTGCTCCCCGGCCACCGGAGGAGGGTCCCACATGGTGCGCAGACCTCTCCTGCCGCCCACTGCTCCCCTCAGCAGTGTACTTCGGTCCTTCTGCCTGCTCTGCTCCCTGCTCTGGTGAATTCTCTCACCCTCCTGCGCTTCTGACTGTACCCAGTGCATGTATAAACCAAACAAACAAATAAATAAATAAATAAATAAAATGCCTCTATTAAAAAAAAAAAAAAATCCTTAAAAAAAAAAAAAAAAAAAAAAGAGTCATGGGGAAAAAAAGAAAAGAGTCATGGGGCACATAGCTGCATGGCACCAGATAGCATGCCAGTTCCTGGGCCCGTCTATCATGAGGCCCAGCTGTGCTCATTAGTTATGAATATTTTGAAGGAGGATTCATTTTCTGCAGTCAAGAAAATCCTGATCAAGATGGCCCCATAGGGAGCCTCCCCGGTGGCGCAGCGGTTGAGCGCTGGGTTGCGAAGCTGCGCGCGGCCTCGGCGGCGCCGGTTCGATCCCCGGCTGCTCCCCGGCCACCGGAGGAGGGTCCCACATGGCGCACAGACCTCTCCTGCCGCCCGCTGCTCCCCTCAGCAGTGTACTTCGGTCCTTCTGCCTGCTCTGCTCCCCGCTCTGGCTCTGGTGGATTCTCTCACCCTCCCACGCTTCTGACTGTACCCAGTGCATGTATAAACAAAACAAACAAACAAACCAGCAAACAAATAAATAAAGCATGCCTCTATTAAAAAAAAAAATAAGTTCTTCTTAAAAAAAAAAAAAAAAAAAGATGGCCCCATAGGGAAACTGAGCCACCAAAGAAGGGGCAAAGAAGAGCGTATCACCCTCGTCTCTTTGGGCCAATTATCCAGCTTCTACCAGTGCCTCTGCTTTCCAAAAGCACATTTTAGCAATGTATCTACAGCTGAACTTGTAACACCTGATCATACACCACAAAGGGCAGATCAGTGCATATGAGTAGTTCTTTCCTCGTAGGTACCTGGGGTTTATCTTCTTCCTCTTCCTTTCGTGTTTGCATCCGCTCATGTCGGTGACGGCGGTGGTAGTAGTGGGTATCATCAGTCACATTTGAAAACATATGAATATTTCCTGGAAAAGAAAATAAACAAACCAAATACTGAGCATGGGGTATGGCAAACACGCCTTCCTTGCCTTCCCAGGACCCTTGCCCCCAACTAGGTTCTCTGAGGGTAGGGGATTGTTTCATTTTATCCAGTAGACAAACAAGAGAGTAGGAAAGCCAAGCGAACCAGCTGAAAATGGAATGTGCTTAGGCCCCTGGCCTTTATTTAAATAGTCCTTTGTAACTAGTAAGCAAGAGAACCTCAAAAGGCTAGTAAAGAAAGAGCATTTGGGCCATGAATCTTGTCTGACATGCTCCTTGCCAATATCGGATTATGTCACTAAGTGTATCTAATAGTGACTCATAAAATTCAATTTACTTCCTGGAGATTTAATTATCTCAACTTCCAACTCTCTGGGGATACTTTTCTAACTTTTCTCTTTATATAGCTGCTATTTTGCAATTATAACAGGCATTTTGTTATTTATTTATAAAGCACTTAAAATAACTAATCTTCATAGCCTAGCAGTCCTTTGAGGTAGGTATTATCAGGTGAGGAAAAGAGAGAAAAGGATCAGAGAGACTAAGTGATTTGGTCAAAATCATGGAAATCTGGAGGTTACAGATATATGAATCTCAGCTCATCCAATTCCAAATTCTTGCTGTTTCCTTATCTATTTATATTCTCAAACTGGAGTTTCTGATATTTTAATATTTTTATATTTATATATAAATTATAAATATATCAATATATAATATATAATATATTATACACATATAATAAATATATTAATATTTATTAATATATATTTAACAATTAACAATAATTTAACTTTAACAATGTAATAATAATTTTGGGATAGTAACCTGTAGGGAAATGTCCTCCAAAGAAGACATTGAACAGCTCTTCTGGAGTGATGTCGGCTTCGAAATCCCTGTAATAATTATAGGGTCTGGCTCGAGGGGCAGTGAAAGTCACTTGTTCATCTCCATACTCATCATAGCGTAGCCTCTTGTCAGGGTTGCTCAGCACAGCAAAGGCATTTCCTATTGCTGCAACCAAAACAAAAAGCACCTGAACACATAGTCTTTGCTGTATTTGAGGGCAATCACAGAAGCAGCAATGACGAGCCCACAGTCGACTGGTGCCGGATAATTTCACAGGGCCCAAGGAGTGGAGCTTGGGTCTAGAAAGGTCACCAAAGAATTTGCCCTTGAAATTTTCCATGATCTAGTCTGATAAGAAACAATACTAGAATCAAAATGAAGTAAAAACTACTGCTGAAGTGAGCATTAACTCCTAATCAAGAGCCCTTAAGCCATCCCAGTTTTTTTCCTAGAAATTAGAGCTCTACCCCCTACCCTAGGCTAGGCTGCCACTCACTGCAAGTCCCAGACCTGTTGGAGAAGTACCACCCACTGACCAGCACTTGAATTCATCAAAAATGTTTTCATATTCTACTTGGCTTATGGTTGGATACTGTAACATACCTAGTGGCATTCTAACTTGAAGTTAGAAATAATCTCCTGAATAAAATAACCAGTAAAAAATTTCCAACTTGGCTAAAACTTAGGCTAAAAACTAAGTCTTCATTCATCACAGTCTTATTTCATCTTACTTTAGAAAATGGTCTTTCAAAATTAAGAATCCCCCAAAGTATTTCCAGTATCTCAATGGGGGATCAAAGACTGAATAGATTATATATGCTTCCAATCAGCTCTCCTCCCTTTGAAAAAATGTGCAAACTGTCCAAATTCACTTAAACATAATTAGTGAAATCCCAAAAAGAAAATCATCATGTAAGACATTCCCACCTCCTATCTCTAATTCAGTTAACATTATCAGAAACACAGCCAGAAAGAACATTTCTTTATTATTCTTCTAGTTAGGAAATTATATTAAGCATTTATAGCAATAAAACAGCTAAGCAGAAAAAAAATCTAAACAGAGCTGCTTAAAGTCATAGCCCTTGAAATCTGGCAAATTTCTCAAAGACATGCAAATACTCTATGAGATATCTACAAGAAGGCATAACAAAATATGGGCTGTCTATTGATTTCCTTTAGAAATTGAAGGGAGAACTGATTCACAATGGTACATCAACAAAAAATGCACCTCTGAGGTAAATGTTGACTTTCCTCAGCTCTATCATTTTTCTCTTGTTCTTTGAAAAATTTCAAATGTACGTAAAAATTTAAAAAATAGTATAATAAACACATGTATATTCTTCATCTTGATTCATCAATTGTTAGCATTTGCCACACTGCTTTCCTCAGCTCTATATATACATACATATAATATATATATCTATATAAACTTGCTTTGCTGACAATTCATCTCTAAATATTTCAGTACACCTCTCCTAAGAGACATTCTCTCGCATGATTACAAAATCATTATCACAGCTAAGAAAATTAACAACTCATTATCCAATGAATCTATGCAAAGTTCATATATTGTGTTTGGTTTTAAGATTAATTTTCTTTTATTTATTTATTATTTTTTTAAAGGTTTATTTATTTATTTATACAAGCACTGGGCACAGTCAGAAGCACGGGAGGGTGAGAGAATTCACCGAGCCAGAGTGGGGAGCAGAGCAGGCAGAAGTACCGAAGTACACTGCTGAGGGGAGCAGCGGGCGGCAGGAGAGGTCTGCGCGCCATGTGGGACCCTCCTCCGGTGGCCGGGGATCAAACTGGCGCTGCAGAGGCCGTGGGCAGCCTCGCAACCCAGCGCTCAACCGCTGCACCACCGGGGAGGCCCAAGATTAACTTTCTTTTAATCTAAAAGTCTTTTCACTTTTTTCTTTGCCTTTCATTATATTAATTTTTTTTTTTAAATTAATTTAAAAAATTTAAAAAAAGACTCCAGTGGAGGGGAAGCTCTTAAGATTATTATTTGTGTGTTGTATCCAAAATATTTTTTTAAAGATTTATTTATTTATGCATACAAGAACTGGGATACAGGCTAGAGGTGTGGGGGGTGAGAGGATTCACGAGAGACAGAGTGGGGAACAGAACAGGTAGATTGACTGAAATACACTGTTGAGGGAAGCAACGGGCGAGACAGGAAAGGTCTGCTTCGCCATGTGGGTCGCCTCCCTGGTCGGCCGGGGATCGAACTCATGCTGTGCCGTAGTGGCTGCAATAACTTCATAGTGTTGTGACTTAATCCCTTGCACCACCAGGAAGGCCACCCCAAAATATTTTTTGAAAATTTATTTCTGAAAGCATGGAAATCAATGGAAAAAAGATTTGATGTAAAATTATATTTATGATCTTTATATATGGTCCTTTTCCATAGGACATCTTAATAACATGTTTCATAAACAAAGAGTTTCCATGGTTGAAGAGTGCTGTCTAGGCCCTAATTGTCAGGGAATCGTATTTTTTAAAAATTTTTTTAAAAGATTTATTTATTTATACAAGAATGGGGGTACAGGCCAGAGGCACAGGAGGTTGAGAGAATTCACCAGAGACAGAGTGGGGAGCAGAACAGGCAGATGGACGAAAGCACTGCTGAGGGGAGCAGTGGATAAGACAGGAGAGTCTGCTACGCCAAGTGGGTATCTCCCTCGCAGGCCAGGAATTGAACCTGTGCTTCAGAGGCTGCAGACAGCTTCACAGCACTGTGCTCAACCCACTGCACCACCCCGAGGAGGCCCAAATCGTATCTTATTTTATTCATGATCCCGCCTGGCACATAGATCTTTAATAAATATTTGCTGAATCAATGAATGGGTAGTTTCAGAATGTATTACAGAAAAATCAAATAATATTTTCTAAAAGATATTAAGTTAAATGAATGGAGACGGGAGGGAATTTTGCCTGAAATCATCATTTAAGAGGTGTGGTAGTAAAAAAGACCTACTTGTAGCCTTATAGAACAATTACAGGGGAGACTGAAAATAACTAGCTGTGACCAAATATCACAAGAAGGGCAGAATTAAGCATCATCAGTCAGCATCAAACCTTTGAAAGCATCTGTTGCTCCAGGAGCACAGTTCTTGTCAGGATGAAATTTTAGGGCGAGTTTTCGGTAAGCTTTCTTAAGCTCTTCATCACTGGCATTTCTTGAAACTCCCAGAATTTCATAGTAATTTCTGCATTTCTTGATCCTAAAAGCACATCAGGAACATGTAGGTCTACAAAATCCTGTTTTGTAGAATTAACTGCAAATTATTTGTTGATCCTCCCCTCAAACCCGTAAATCCCAAAACAAACCTAAAAGAAAATTCTTGAACACATGAATGAAACATTCAGATTTACTAACAGAGTTCTCTGACCACTGAGAGCTTAATGCTTCTCAAAGTATTTTTACATTTAACTTTATTCTTTCTGTATCCTGCAAAAGTGGGTTGAACAAGTATGCTAATCTTTACATTAAAGTGCAGGCCAAGGTCCTGAGAGTTACCTCACAGGACAGCAAAGCCAAAAGAAACACCCATTTTTTTAAACCACCCTGTTTTTCCCCCCCTCTCTTTTTTCTTAGCTATCTTTTAAAACTTTGCTTTAAAATGTTAATATATACACAGGTAGAAGAAAATATGTAATAGTACTAAGCTATCTTAAGAAAAATCTTCCTGCTTACCTAGTTCCTGTCCCTATCACCTATGCTAAGGACAACCACTGTTAGTTTTCTGTGAATCCTATGTACAGATGGTATGTGTATAGAGACCTCCCAGTTTTTTCTTACCTAGAAGGAAGCATATTGTAATCACCTTTCTATATTTAGCATTTTTTAGCTAACAATTTTATCTTGGAACTCGATCCATAACTGAGAAAGATGAGAAGTATAGGATAGTAGTTAAGACTAGAGTGTCAGTTCTGCACTTTTTATCGGAGAAGTCATATACTCTTAAAAAATAGGGCCTCCCCCATGGCGCAGCGGTTGAGCGCCACGCTGTGAAGCTGTCTGCAGCCTCTGCAGGGCCGGTTCAATTCCCCACCGGCCAGGGAGAACCCCACATGGTGCAGCAGACCTCTCCTGCCTCGCCCGCTGTTCCTCTCGGCAGTGTCTTCGGTCCGTCTGCCTGTTCTGTTACCCTCTCTGTCTCTGGTGAATTCTTTCACCCTCCTGCACCTCTGACCTGTACCCCAGTTCTTGTATAAAATAAATAATCTTTAAAAAAAAATATTGAAGTCACCAAAGGAGATTTTGTTTATGTGAAATGAAATAAAAACAAAATTGTAAAACACAGAGGATTAATATATTTATCATATAACCTCTGAAAAACTCTATAATCACAAAGGAATGGCAGTGAAAAAGGCAATTAATGTGTTTGTATTACTGTGGAAATAACTTTAAACTTGCAGAGCTCCCCCAGAAGTCCTTGGGGTTCCCAAACCACACTTTGAGAATTGATGGACTAGATTATAAACGAGTCAAAATGCCTCGCTTGGGATCTGATCTTTCTGTGTACTTAACCTCTGTGTCTTGGTGTTGTCTTCTGAAATGATTTAATAATTATACCTATATTTCACAAAGCTGTTGTTATGATTAAATGAAGTATCATTAAAATGCTTGATAGCAACTGACATAACTCTCAGCTATTATTATATGCCTACCACATTCTTTTAAAAAGTAATATTACTGCATTTTATAGACTTTATAGGTCCCCTACTGATGGGCATTTAAATGTCTCCAGTCTTTTGCTACTATACAATACAGTTGGGCAGGCAGAGTTGAAGAGTTCATGGTAAGTTAGCAACACAGGCTAAACTATAAGGTAGGGTCAGAAGTGTCAGCCAAGGTCTCTCTCTAAGAGCTCCCCAAGGGGATCCTTAGGATCCCAGCCCAATTTTAAATCCGTGTTGCTCTTTCTTTTCTTTTCTTTTTTTAAGGTTTATTTATTTATGCATACAAAAGCTGGGGTACAGGCCAGAGATACAGGGGTGTGAGAGGATTCGCCAGAGACAGAGTGGGGAACAGAAAAGGCTGAAGTACACTGCTGAGGGGAGCAGCGGGCAAGTCAGGAGAGGTCTGCTTCGTCATGTGGGTTGCTCTCTGGCTGGCTGGGTATCGAACTCATGCTGCAGAGGCTGCGGATTGTTTCATAGTGCGGTGCTTAAACCCTTGCGCCACCAGGGAGGCCCATGCGTTGCTTTTTCTTTTCTTTTCTTTTTTTTTTTAGATTTTATTTTTATTTATACCAGAACTGGGGTACAGGCCAGAGGCTTGGGAGGGTGAGAGAATTCACCAGAGTCAGAGCGGGGAGCAGCACAGGCAGACAGAAAGCGCTGCTGAGGGAGGGGAGCAGTGGGCAAGGCAGGAGAGGTCTGCTGTGCCATGTGGACACCTCTCTGGCCTGGCCAGGAATCGAGCTGGTGCTGCAGAGGCTGCGGAGAGCCTCACACCGCTGCGCTCAACCCGCTGTGCCACTGGGTAGACCCACGTTGCTCTTTCTTATAAAATTATTATGTAATAATTTTATTGAGATACAGTTCACATATCATAAAGTTCATTCCTTTAAATGTACAATTCAGTGTTTTATAGTATATCCAGATTTGCGCAACCATTTTATATTCCTGCCAATTATCTAACAGGGCTCCAATTTCTCCATGTCCTCAGCAACACTTGTTATTGTCAATCTTTTTAATTATAGTCATCAGTAGATATGAGATGATATGGTATCTCCTTGTGGTTTTGATTTGCATTTCCTTAATGACTAATAATATTGGGCAGCTTCTTATGTGTTTATTACCTGTTCATTTATCTTCTTTGGAAGAATATCTATTTAAATCTTTGTCCACTTTTCAGTTGGGTCGTCTTTATTGTTGTAAGAGTACTCAGTATGTTCTCAGTATATGATCTGAAAATATTCTCCCCCATTCTTTTTTTTTTTAAAGACATAGTCACATATTTTTTAAAAGGTTTATTTTATTTATTTATGCATACAAGTGCTGGGGTGTAGGCCAGAGGTGCTTGTGGAGGGGGGATTGAGAGGATTCATCAGAGACAGAGTGGAGAGCAGAACAGGCAGATCAACTGAAATGCACTGCTGAGGGGAGCAGCCAGTAAGACAGGAGAGGCTGGCTGTGCCATGTGGGTAGCAACCTGGCCAGCCAGGGATCCAACTCGTGCTGCAGTGGCTGCCGATAGCTTCACAGTGCTGAGACTTATCCCCTTGCACTACCAGGGAGACCCCTATTCTCTCCCATTCTTTGGGTTGATTTTTCACTTTGCTGATGGTAACAGAAGTTTTTAATTTTGATGAAATTTTTACCTATTTTTCTTTTGTTGCTTGTGCTTTAGATATTCTGTAAAAAAACTGTCGCCTGATTCAATGTCGTGAAGATTTATATTTATGTTTTCTTCTATGAATTTTATAATTTTAGCTCTTACATTTAGGTTTTACATTTGGTGGTTTTTAAAATTTTTTTTTTAAAGATTTGTTTATTCGGGCCTCCCTGGTGACGCAGAGGTTGAGCGCTGGGTTGCGAAGCTGCCTGCAGCCTCTGCAGTACCGGTTTGATCCCCGGCTGCTCCCGGGCCACTGGAGGAGGGTCCCGCATGGCGCGCAGACCTCTCCTGCCGCCTGCTGCTCCCCTTAGCAGTGTACTTGGGTCCTTCTGCCTGCTCTGCTCCCCGCCCTGGCTCTGATGAATTCTCTCACCCTCCCACGCTTCTGACTGTAGCCAGTGCTTGTATAAATAAATAAATCTTAAAAAAAAAAGATTTATTTATTTATGATACAAGAGCTGGGGTACAGGCCAGAGATGCAGGGGGTAAGAGGATTCACTAGAGACAGAGTGGGGAACAGAACAGGCAGACTGACTGAAACATACTGCTGAGGGGAGCAGCCGGTAAGACAGGAGAGGCTGGCTGTGCCATGTGGGTAGCTCCCCGGCCAGTCAGGGATCCAACTTGTGCTGCAGAGGCTGCAGATTGCTTCATAGTGTGGTGCTTAATCCCTTGCGCCACCAGGGAGGCCCTTTAAAATTTTTTTTTAAGATTATGTTTATTCATGCATTCAAGAACTGGGTATAGGCCAGAGGTACAGGGTGGGGGGTTGAGAGGATTCACTCGGGACAGAGTGGGGAGCAGAACAGGCAGATTGACTGAAATACACTGCTGAGGGGAGCAGCAGGCAAGACAAAAGAGGTCTGCTGCACCATGTGGGATGTAACTCATGCTGCAGTGGCTGCCAATAGCTTCATAGTGCTGAGACTTAACCCTTTGTGCCACCAGGAAGGCCTATATTTCGTTTTTTATTTAATTTTTGTATTTGTGTGAGGAATGGGTCCAGTTCATTCTTTTGTATACAGATACACAGTTGTCTTAACATCATTTTTTTTTAATTTTTTTTTTTAATAGAGGCATGTTTTATTTATTTATTTGTTTGTTTTGTTTATACATGCACTGGGTACAGTCAGAAGCACGGGAGGGTGAGAGAATTCACCAGAGCCAGAGCAGGGAGCAGAGCAGGCAGAAGGACCGAAGTACACTGCTGAGGGGAGCAGCGGGCGGCAGGAGAGGTCTGCGCGCCATGTGGGACCCTCCTCCGGTGGCCGGGGAGCAGCCGGGGATCGAACCGGCGCCGCAGAGGCCGCGGGCAGCTTCGCAACCCAGCGCTCAACCGCTGCGCCACCGGGGAGGCCCGTCTTAACATCATTTTTAAAGACTTTTCTTTCTCCCATTAAACTGTCTTGGCACTCTTGTTTAAAATCAACTAGTCATAAATATAAGAATTTATTTTTAGACTCTCAGTTGTATTCCACTGATCTACATGTCTATGTTAGTTCACACTGTTTTCATTACTGTAGCTTTGTAATAAGTTTTGAAAATTGGAAGTGTGAATGTTTCAACTTTATTCTTCTTAGCTATTTGGGGTTCCTTGCATTTTCCTTTGAATTTTAGGATCAGCTTAAATTTCTATTGGAAAAAAAAAGCATCTGGGAATTTGACAGGGATTGTGTCAAACTCTATTGATCAATTTGAGGATTACTCCCATATTACCACTATTAAGCCTGCCAGTTCATGAACACAGGTTATCTTCCCATTTATTTAGATCTTCTTTAATTTATTTTGATAAAAAACTTTTATGGTTTTTATCTTTTTTTTTTTTTTTTTAGATTTATTTATTTTTACAAGCACTGGGTACAGTCAGAAGTGCGGGAGGGTGAGAGAATTCACCAGAGCCAGAGCGGGGAGCAGAGCAGGTAGAAGGACCGAAGTACACTGCTGAGGGGAGCAGCAGGCGGCAGGAGAGGTCTGCGCGCCATGCAGGACCCTTCTCCAGTGGCCAGGGAGCAGCCGAGGATTGAACTGGCGCCGCAGAGACTGCGGGCAGCTTTGCAACCCAGCGCTCAACCGCTGCGCCACCAGGGAGGCCCATGTGGTTTTTATCTTAAAAAGGAAGATAAGCTCATTATTTGCTCCTAAGCATTTTATTCTTTTTGATGCTGTTATAATGAAGTTTTCAGATGTTTTTATTGCCAGCATGTAGGAAAACAATGATTTTAGTATATTAATTTTGCAACTTTGCTGGACTCAGTTATATTTCTAATTGCATGTGTGTATGTGTGTGCCTGTGTCTGTATTCCTTAGGACTTAAGTCATGTCATATGTGCATATAGTTTTACTTCTTTTCAATCTGGATGGCTTCTGTTTCTTTTTCTGATCTAATTGCCTTGGCTTGAATTCCAACTACAGTATTGAAAACATACTGTCTTGTTTCAATCCAATTCCTGATCTTGGAAAGCATCCAGTTGTTTACCATTAAGTATGATGTTAACTGTGGATTTTTTTGTCTATGGCCTTTATCAACTTAAGGAAATTCCCCAGGAATAAGATATTGAATGTTGCTTTCATGAAAGGGTGTTGGGTTTTGTCAAATGCATTTTCTGCATCTACTGGAATGATCATGTGCCTTTTGTCCTTTGATTCCAACATGATACATTACATTGATTTGTATGTATTAAACAACCTTGCATTCCTGGGATAAATGGTCAAGGTATATAATTCTTTTTACATTTTTATTTGTTGTTAGAATCTGTATTCATAAGGGATATCGGTTGATTAGTTTTCTTGTGATATCTTTGTCTGTGTTTGGTTATAAGGTAATTCTGGCCTTACAGAACAAGATGGGAAGTATTCTCTTCTCTGGTATTTTCTTTAACAGTTTTTTTTTTTTTCCCTAAGATTTATTTATTTATTGTATTTATTTATACAAGCACTGGGTACAGTCAGAAGTGCGGGAGGGTGAGAGAATTCACCAGAGCCAGAGCAGGGAGCAGAGCAGGCAGAAGGACCGAAGTACACTGCTGAGGGGAGCAGTGGGTGGCAGGAGAGGTCTGCGTGCCATGTGGGACCCTCTTCCATTGGCCGGGGAGCAGCCGGGGATCGAACCGGTGCTGCATAGGCTGCAGGCAGCTTCGCAACCCAGCACTCAACCGCTGCGCCACCAGGGAGGCCCAAGGTATTTTCTTTAATAGTTTATGAAGAATCAATTCATTTTTCTTCAAGCATTTGGTAGAATTCACCATTGAAGCCGCCTGGGCCTGGGTTTTGATTATTAATTCAGTCTATTTGTTGTGGGCCTATATAATTTTCAGTTTCTTTTTGAATCAGTTTCATTAGTTTGTATCTTTCTAGGAATTTATCCACTTCATCTATGTAATCTAAGTTGTTGGAATGCAGTTATTTATAATTCTTACTATTATAATAATAATTATAATTATTACTATTATAGTAATAGTAAGAATAATAATTATAATTCTTACTATTTACATAAGATTGATGGTGATGTCCCCTCAGTCATTCCTAATTTTATTTTTAAAAAATATTTATTTATGTTTACAAGAACTGGGGTACAGGCCAGAGGTGTGGGGGGTAAGAGGATTCACCAGAGACATAGTGGGGAACAGAACAGGCAGATTGACCAAAGTATACTGCTGAGGGGAGCAGTAGATGAGTCAGGAGAGGTCTGCTGCGCCATGTGGGTTGTTCCTGGTCGGCCGGGGATCGAACTTGTGCTGCAGTGGTTGCGGAGAGCTTCATAGGTTGCGTCTTAACCCCTTGTACCACTAGGGAGATCCTTATTTTATTTTTATAAGTATTTATTTATGCATACAAGAACTGGGGTACAGGCCAGAGGTGCAGGGGTGAGAGGATTCACCCCTGAGACAGAGTGGGGAACAGAACAGGCAGACTGACTGAAATACACTGCTGAGGGAAGCAGCGGGTGAGACAGGAGAGGTCTGCTGCGCTATGTGGGTAGCTCCCTGGCCGGGGATCAAACTTGTGCTGCAGTGGCTGTGGAAAGCTACATAGGTTGCGTCTTAACCCCTTGTGCCGCCAGGGAGGTCCTATAACTATAAATTTCTATTTAAGTATTGTTTTACTACATCCCAGATGTTTTGGTTATGCTGTGCTTTCATTTTTTAGTCATCATATAGTATTTTCTAATTTTCCTTGTGATTTCTTCTGTAGCCTATTTGTTATTTAGGAATATGTTGTTAATTTTTCACATATTTGTAAATTTCCTTCTGTTGTTAATTTCAGAGGACATAAACTTACATGACTTTAATACTGTTAGATTTATTGAAGCTTGTTTTATGACCTGGAGAATTTCCATATATACCTGAGAATGTGTGTTCTATTATTGGGTAGAATGTTGTATAGATGTCTGTTATGTATAGTTGACTTTCTCTGCCTCTTTTATAGTAGAAATAGGATAGTTACTTCAGACTACATCGTAATGCACCCTAAAATCACCCTGTTTTGTTTCTAAGGCCACCAAACTACCATGTTTCTTTTTTTTTTTTTTAAGAATTAAAAAAATTTATTTATTTATTTATTTATTTATACAAGCACTGGGTATAGTCAGAAGCGCAGGAGGGTGAGAGAATTCACCAGAGCCAGAGCGGGGAACAGAGCAGGCAGAAGGACCGAAGTACAGTGCTGAGGGGTGCAGTGGGCGGCAGGAGAGGTCTGCGCGCCATGTGGGACCCTCCTCCAGTGGCAGGGGAGCAGCCAGGAATGGAACCAGCGCTGCAGAGGCTACGGGCAGCTTCGTAACCCAGCACTCAACCGCTGCGCCACCGGGGAGGCCCGGAACTAACATGTTTCAATAATAAAATAACAATAAATATAGCAGTCAAAACTTGTATAGCACATTTTCTAACCAGGCACTCTACATAAAATAAATCATTTATTTAATCCCACCATAGGCTCACCTTTGTACCCCAAGCAGCTGCTCCTCAGTATAAGTGGCATTCCCTTCACCTTGCCGGGTCTGGTTCCACTCATTCTCAGACTTCTTTTCCTTTTGTGCCTTCATGCAGTTACAGCAACTACAGGGGTCATGACTTTCAGGAGGTCTGTCTTCTGGATATTTATTTCTTCTAATTGCATCAATGTAAGCTACAAAGTAATAGCCCTTCCATTAGGCCTCAGTCTGACTTGCAAGTCAACTTTGCTACCTAACTTAGCTATCTGGAATGCTAAGCATCCATATAAAGCTGAGCAAACCTCTTTCTTGAGAACACCATATAGAAAATATGGTGGCAACCATGAAAATTTATAAAGTCAGAAACATGAAGCATAATAATGTTCACCAAACCTACAATAATCAGTCAGCAAATCTTGACTTAAAGTCAGAAAAAAAAGGTTTAAGTGGCTCTGCCCAATGCCTTGTTTTTAATGCAGCACAGGGCATGCCTTTTTCTTTTTTTTCTCTTTGATGAGTCAACACAATTTAATAATATATTTTGCACAGACTTGATACGAAACATTCTGGGATACCTATTTTCCTGTGGTCCATGGTCAGAAATGGCACTGCTTATGAAATATTTTTCATTGCAGTGCCTCCCACCACTAAAATTAAAAGTAGAGATGAGTTCAGTTGTTTTAAACTGAAAGTCATAGAACTAATGTGGATCAGACACTTGGTGAGAGTAGTGCAAGGGGTCTTACTAAGCACAAAGAGTATAGTTTAAAGGGAGAGAATTCGATTAATAGCAATCCAGTCAGTGAAGGCAAAGGTACTCAGGTCTTGCCTGGAAGATCTAGGGAAGGCTTTAAAAAACACCTTTCTTCTGTTTACATCCCTACTCCTTTTCCAAAATTCTGATAGACCCAGTCTGCTTCTCCATCTCATCTCTCAATACAGGCTCCTTTGTAGTCTATACTCTAACCACACCAGCTACTTTCAGATCAGCAATACTTTCTCTTTTCTCTGTGCCTTTGCACATGCCTCTGCCTGTGACATTCTTCCCTCTAAGTCCACCTAACTCCAACGCATCCTTCATGTCATCATATGTAATGCTTTCTCCATGAGGCCTCCTCTGACACCCAGGCTGTTAGGTCTTGTCAGTGTGATCCCCAAACCTACGACCTTGCTAAATAGCCTAGGACTTATTGTCTTGTAATTGGCTGTTTACCTGTCAAACTCCCTCAGTGGACAGAGAGCTCTGTCAAATCCCTGCTGCGAGATCAGCATAAAGCCGGGATACATAATAGTATTCGATAGTCTGCCTGATTAGGATGAAACAGGCCGGCCTAGCAGTCTAGAGAAAGGGCTGCAAGTATAAGACCAGAATCCGAGGGCCAGGAGGCGCAGTTTGGCTGTCAAAGAGTAAGGTCTGGATAAGCAAGTTGCAGGAGACGCACCACCCGCTGACCCACCTCCTAGCCAGGTGCGGGCGGGGCATGGGCTGGGGCGGGGCGGGAGGCCTCAGGCCACAAGTTGTCGGGGTACACTCTGGGCTCCGGGCTCAGCTTGAGCCAGCGATCCCATTTTCCTGATCATGGGCCCCAGTCTGGGAGGCCCCCCACGTCATCCGGAGCCTTACTGAGGCTCAGCATCTTCTCAAAGGCCTCCATCCCTCATCTCACGCCCGGCTTCTCAGCCCTTAGGCGCCTCCAAGAGCCCCATACCTGACCTCTCCCGCCTCCCGCCCTGTCCCACCCTCTATCAGGATCTGGTACCTTCGGTCCAGCGCTCCCCGCTGCCCAGGGTCGCTGCCATATCGGTTCCCAGTTAGTAGGTCGGCTGAGCCTCCCCCGCGCCGGAGACTGAAAGGGAAGGGGGCAAGAAGCCTGGGGCATGCTGGTCATTGTAGTCCAACCCATAAAAACGGGGGTGCAGTGGACTACAACTCCCGGCAGGCTCCGCGCGAGGGGACGCCGGAGATGCCGCGGTAAGAAGGGACTCGACCCCTGAGAGCAGGCCTGTGGACCGAGCGTCGGCGGCCTGACTGCTGCGGGGCTCGTGGCTCTCAGCGGGAAGCCGCGGCTACTGCGAGCCGCGCTTTTCCTCATCTGCACTGGGCATAATGCCTTTGACGCCACCTACCACCGGAGATATTCAAGGAGGCCTCATGAGATGCTGCCTGGGAAAGGCTTTGCATACTCTGGCCTCGAGGGTGACAGTATGCCAATTTTTCTATTTGGATGCCCATTTAAATACAGCTATTGCCCGTTCTGTGCACAGTGAGCTAGATCCTGGAGATTCAGAGATGCGTTTGGTGATGCTGAACCCAAACTTGGGAACTTAAGAGCTAAGAAAATACAAACGTGAGGTACATTTATGTATTAATAGTTAAAAGGCAGCCTGGATATCCCCCTCCTCTCCCTGCTCCTCTGGTACAGCGTCATTAGAGGCGCTTTTGTGGTCAGGGGTAGAGAAAAAAGAAAAGGGAAGGCATTAGAGTCAGTATTTAAAGCACCTGTCTTTGCTTTTCCTTATCCCTCTTTGTTTTCCTTACCTTTCATCCATCCTATCCTACATTTCTCTCTCTTCCACCCCAGTCATTTCCTTGATGTTGCCTTCTTTTCTGAAGGACTGTCCTCTAGATGAGTAAAAAGGAAATAAAAAAATATTACTGCCTTCCACACTTATGTTTGCATGAAGCTTAGCAAAGAATAAAAGCAAAGAACTGGGCACCTATAGACTTTTCATAGGTGGATGGGTATCATGTACTGCCTCATGCCTTTAAGTTGGTTAGAACTGCCAAAGGTGCCTTCTGAAAAGGAGAAAAAATGATTATGTTTATTTCCAAACAAAATTACCCGGAATACACTGAGCTCTTACCCAGGAAAACCAAAACAATTATGTCAATTACATTACTAACCATCAACTACTTAAGTGGGTGGTGTGGGATGAGATGTAAAGTCCTAGAAAAGAATCCTAAAGGGCACAAGCCTCCAATGTATGAAGTATGAAGTTCCTGCTCTTTCTTGCAGTTTCAGCCCAGGATATGTGAGCATCCATGTGCTCACAGAGGTTGGGTCCTGAAGAAGCCACTTGCACTCTGCAGACAAGGGACCTGATCAGGGACATATATCTGGTAGTTGACTATAAGGAGGGCATTTATTCAATTTGGGAAGGCTAGACAGATTGCTCTAGAAGAGCAGGAAAGTTGTAATTGGGAGGAAGGGTGTACCTTGGAGTCCAGGAGCACAGGGCTAGGGTCTGGAAGTACTCATGTGTTGGAATACCATGCAATTAGAGGTATCTGAGAGTGGCATGCTAAAGCACTGTAGGAGGTCATTGAAAGCTTATTATGGGGCCTCCCATAGTGGCGCAGTGGTTGAGTGCTGGGCTGTGAAGCTGCTGGCAGCCTCTACAGCGCCGGTTCGATCCCCGGCCACCAGCGAGGGTCCCACATGGCGCGCAGACCTCTCCTGCCGCTCTGGTGAATTCTCTCACCCTCCTGCGCTTCTGACTGTACCCAGTGCTTGTATAAATAAATAAATAAATCTTTAAAAAAAAAAAAAAAGAAAGCGTATTATGGATTAAGGGGCAACATAGAATTAGACAAGTATGCTGAGCAAGATTTGGGGAGCTGGAGCCTCTTGGAGATATCTGGTGCCTTGTCACCCTTTCCCATCATCCTCTGAAACCTTGCGTCTTCTTTTCTAGATTATTCATTTACTCCTAGATGAGTAAAAACTGCTTCAACTTTGCAACCTTTTTTTTTTGGGCCTCCCCGGTGGCGCAGCGGTTGAGCGCTGGGTTGTGAAGCTGCCCGCGGCCTCTGCGGTGCCGGTTTGATCCCCGGCTGCTCCCCCTCCACCGGAGGAGGATCCCACATGGTGCTCAGACCTCTCCTGCCGCCCGCTGCTCCCCTCAGCAGTGTACTTCTGTCCTTCTGCCTGCTCTGCTCCCTGCTCTGGCTCTGGTGAATTCTCTCACCCTCCCACGCTTCTGACTGTACCCAGTGCATGTATAAACTAAACAAACAAACAAATAAAATAAATAAATAAATAAAAACATGCCTCTATTAAAAAAAAACTAAAAAAAAAAAAAAAAACTTTGCAACCTTTTTTATATGTATTGCAAATATGTACCCTTCAGCTCATTTATACTTCATTCAACACTTTTGGATGATTTTATTTATTTTTATTTTTTAAAAAAGATTTATGCATATAAAAACTGGGGTACAGGCCAGAGGTTGGTGGCAGTGAGAGGATTCATCAGAGACAGAGTAGGGATCAGGACAGGAGGATTAACTGAAATACACTGCTGAGGGGAACAGCAGGCGAGTCAGGAGAGGTCTGCTGCGCCATGTGGGTAGCTCCCTGGCCGGGGACTGAACTCGTACTGCAGTGGCTGCAGATAGCTTCATAGGTTGCAATCTCAACCCCTTGCACCACTTTTGGATGATTTTTTAAAAAAATACATATTTTTGCATGGAAGACTGGGGTGTAGGCCAAGGTGCAGGGGTAAGAGGACCCACCAAAGACAGTGGGGAGCAGAACAGGCAGATCTACTGAAATACACTGCCAAGGGCAGCAGCTGGCAAGACAGGAGAGGTCTGCCGTGACACATGTGGGCCAGCTCCCTGGCCAGGGATGGAACTCAGGCCTTAGAGGTGATTGCGCTGAGACTGTACCCATATGCCATCAGGGAGGCCAATATTTTTGGATGATTTTTTATAGATTGTACCTCCAGAAATAACTTAAAACTCCAAGCCTCAACATTTGGAACACTTCTGGGTCAGTTTTTGTTTAAGCACAGCAACCACTCAAAAAAAATTATTCCCACTGTCAAAATCACTTTCTGTATTTGGTAAGAGAGGAGGCTGTAGGCTCAAAGACTTCAAGATGGAGGTGCCAGGGAGAAATAACCAGCAAGTGGAGAAATAGGGAGATCCACAAGTCCCATAAGAGATTGGTGAGAAGAGCCACATCATGTCTTCTAGCAGATTCAAATAGAATTGAGTATTGTCTGGCTTTGGGTAATTGTGTGCAAGAACTAGCCAAGGGGACTGCAGTGATCCTTCGCCTGCCAGAACATTTTATCTAGAACCAACCTCAGAATTCTATCGGCTTTCTTTACTTACTTTTAGAAATACTTGCTGGACTGTGGTGAACTTTTGCTGGTTGTCATCTGCTGCCCCATCCAGTCCTGGAAGAAAGATACTGAGTAAATGAGTCCCCTGTCCAACTGGACCTATATGCCTGAACTGACCTATATGCCTGAACCTATATGCTGTCCTCCCATAGGATGAGGGAAGAAACAAGAGAAGGACACTTTACACAGACCACCCCACCCCTACCACCTGTTCCTGCTTGGGGGCCATGAAGTCCTGTGTTAGAATAGGGAGGAAGCTGTCTTGTAAATGGCCGCCATCCTGTTGCCTATACATCAAGGAAGAGATAGGGTCTCAGGGAAGCTGTAGAGGCTGCAGAAGGCAGCCCTTGGATTTCCTGGCAGGGATGGGGACTTGTATTTGCATAAATAGCAGGATCCTTCAGCAGAACCCCCTCCAGTATGGTTTGCTAGAGAACAGAATTCAGCATTAAGTACATTCATCCTCAACCCCTTCCTAAAGGGTAGTTACTTAGTGACAGAAAATCTGCAGGGCTAATGTGGTACCACAGTGTCAGATTCCAGGTAAAAACCTTTCAATCTCATACTAATATCCATTCACCCCTCTCCCCCACACATAAATACCTTATGACTAACAGCTCATATTTTCGGGATATTGTCCAGAGTCAGGGGGAAGCTTGTGGCCTTATAATGGAGGCAACAACTGAGTTAACTAGAGTGAAACCCATGTCTTTGACATGGTTAGTCCAGCACAATAAGCATCTGAATCAAGTGCCACTGGCAGTCAGAATAACAATAACAATTCACACAGAATCCAGTATACTTCTAGACATTGTCATGTCATCTGGAAAGTTCTGTTCCAACAATGGATTTCTGTGCTGGAACTGGCTAGTAAGTCATGTGCATTTTGTGTGGTTTAAATCAAGTACATCTGGGCCTCCCTGGTGGTGCAAGGGGTTAAGTCTCAGCCAGGGAGCTGACCCACATGGCACAGCAGACCTCTCCTGTCTTGCCCACTGCTCCCCCAGCAGTGTATTTCAGCCAATCTGCCTGTTCTGCTGCCCACTCTGTCTCTGATGAATCTTCTCACCCCCTCCACCTCTGGCCTACCCTTAGCTCTTATATGCATAAATAAAGTAAATCTTTTTTAAAAAATAAATAAAGTATATCTGAATTCTTTTAAAAAATACTAAAAAATACTAAAAAATGCTGTTACATGTTGGGTACTTGAGGAAATAGACGCTGAGATTTGCTTGCAGAAGGTTATTGGTGAGTGCTCCTGGGAACAACAGCTGTGAGGAATATAGGAAGCAGGACTGGACAGAGGAAGAAACAGAGGCCAAAGGTATGGGTCTTCTGAGACATTCTGCAGGAGGGTAAAAGGGAGGAGGATCAAAACGGGTGGGAAGGCACAAGGGACAATGGTGGTGGTAGACAGGTGAATTGGTGGTGGGAATTTCATGGGGACTATAACCGATATGAGAAAGCACACATTGTACAAAATTGAAGAACTGTGTAAAAAATATATAAAATTTAAAAAAAAAAAGGGGGGCCTCCCCGGTGGCGCAGCGGTTGAGCGCTGGGTTGTGAAGCTGCCTGCGGCCTCTGTGGCGCCGGTTCGATCCCCGGCTGCTCCCCGGCCACCGGAGGAGGGTCCCACATGGCACGCAGACCTCTCCTGCCGCCCGCTGCTCCCCTCAGCAGTGTACTTCGGTCCTTCTGCCTGCTCTGCTCCCCGCTCTGGCTCTGGTGAATTCTCTCACCCTCCTGCGCTTCTGACTATACCCAGTGCATGTATAAACAAAACAAACAAACAAACAAATAAATAAATTAACATGCCTCTATTAAAAAAAAAAAAAGGTATGGGTCTTCTTCCCCACCTCCATCCCATCAACCAGTTAGGAGCCCTCAGCAGTCAAGACTCTTAGCTGGAGGAGCAAATGCCTTGATCCTGCAGTGGGGGCACTTCATGGATCCGTGGTAGTCCATGTTGCCTGCTACGATTGCCAACTAATCATTTTACTTCCCAAGTATTATTCCATTTTACCTACCATATAGTGTGTGAAGTAGACAGGTCAGGTAGGGATCATTAGCCCCTCAACATATTGATACACTGGGAAATGTAACTCTGTAAAAGACTTGCTCAACGTTACCTTAGAATTGTCTCTTGCTCCCAACCAGAGTTATTTATACTCAAAAATTCATTGTTCATTTTTTCATACATCTAGAATATAGACTTATAGAATTTAAGAACTAGAAAAGATAATGAAGGCCAAGTAGTCCAGCCACTTCACTTTTAAAGTAAGAAAACAGGGCCTCCCTGGTGGCACAAGGGGTTAAGCACCGCACTATGAAGCAATCTGCAGCCTCTGCAGCACAAGTTCAATCCCAGGCAGACCAGGGAGCAACCCACATGGTGAGGCAGACCTCTCCAGTCTCGCCCGCTGCTCCCCTCAGCAGTGTATTTCAGTCAGTCAGCCTGTTCTGTTCCCCATTCTGTCTCTAGTGAATCATCTCACTCTCCCCCGCCCCCCGCACCTCTGGCCTATACCCCAGCTCTTGTATGCATAAATAATAAATAAATCTTAAAAAAAACAAATAAATAAAAGTAAGAAAACAGGATCTGAGATGGGGCATGATTTTTGCCAAAAGTCAAGCAGTAAGTCTGTGACAGAGCCCAGTCTTGTGACCAGATTTCCTGCACCTGAGAGCCAGTTGTCGTGATGAAGATGTTGGATGCAAGTAGCACAGACCTCAGCATGTTACAGGCCATGCCCTGGCTGTTTTTAGGAGTCAGTGGGTTTCTTCAGCACATTTGAATATTTTCAATGAGACAGAGAAAGTGAACTTTCTGTTCTAAGCTTTTCCTCTCATACCACTTTGTAAAGTCTAAATCAGAAGAAAAGAGCATGTTGTTGCTTCAGAATGGGTAATCTGTGTTCTAAACAGCAAATTAACAGATTTATAAATTCAAATTTATTAATTTATTAAATTTAAACTTAGGGAATTGAACACCCTATACAGACATACACAGATGACTCCTGCCAGCCAGGATACATTTCCAAACCAGTTATAACAGAGATGCCGTTTACTAAAAATACAGGTAACTTCTTTCTTTTCTTCCTCCCCTTTAAGTGACTTTATAGTAGGTTTTAAAAATGTTCCAAAGTACCTAGTTCCTTTTTTTCTGTTCTAGCACAGAAATAACTTCGTGGGGTCAAGTGGGTGGGTTTTTGATTGTGAAATCATAGACCCGTGCTTGCTCCAAACCTTCCCAGTGATACTCCCACGGCCAGGAACAAAGAGTGTGGGTCTGCCTGGAGCAGGCAGAGGACACTTGCCCTCATATTATTCAGCACTCACAACTGGCATTTCCTCACCAGAAACTGTTGTTCCATGTTCTTCATCTCCAAACTTCAAACTTTTTTAGCAGTGATCATCAGTCACTGTTGACAGGTCCTTTTTGCCCCACTCTGTTGCGGTGCTTGGTCACCTCGGTCCTACTTAATAAATCAGGTGACCCAAGGCCCACCCAACAAAATGTCTCCCCCACCTCCCAGGTTTCTCAGAGAGCTCCCCATGGAAGTAGAAAGTTGCATATATGCCTTGCCTAAGGAAGAAGATTCCGGGCCTCCCTGGTAGCACAAGGGGAGCACAGCACTGTGAAGCTATCCGCAGCCTCTGCAGCACCAGTTCCATACCCTGGCTGGCCAGGGAACTACCCACATGGCCCAGCAGACCTCTCCTGACTCACCCACTGCTCCCCTCAGCAGTGTATTTCAGTCAGTCTGCCTGTTCTGTTCCCCACTCTGTCTCTGGTGGGTCCTCTTACCCCCCACCCCACACCTCTGGTCTGTACCCCAGTTCTTGTATGCATAAATAAATCTTTGGGAGAAAAAAAGAAAGAAGTTTCCAAAGTAGCTAAGAAAAGCACATGGAGGCGTAGAACTTAAAAGAAAGTAGACAGCAGGCCAGAAAATAATTTTAATGCAAAGTAGTCCACTTTGTCGTTTTCCTTGCTCTTGTTCTGTACGCTCCTCCTTCCTGTGACTTTGAGGAGGTGGGAGGAGCAGGCTGTATTTCACCTGGGAGTCCCTCATATTGCTAGGTTGCTCCCAATCTGGAAGAATGCCAGTATCCTCTAGACCTCGGAGTAGATGTGACTCAAATAATTTACAATGCCGTGCTGATCCCATTGCTGTTCTCCTTTTAGTCCCTGGTCAACTGCATTGCTCTTGGCTTCATGGGGACCCAAAGTTGCTTCTAAAGAACCTGCGAAATAAAAACATAATGAGGGAGGATCAACTTCCTGGGAGTGGCAGGGAAGAGGAGAACAGAGTCTGGCTGGGTCTTTGAAAGCATTTCCTTTTTGGCTAAGAAACTAGAGCATGTGGGCCTCCCTGGTGGCACAAGGGGTTAAGACGCAACCTGTGAAGCTGTCTGCAGCCTCTCCAACAGGAGTTTGATTCGCAGCTGGCCAGGGAGCAGTTGCCCACATGGCGCAGTAGACCTCTCCTGTCTCGCCCGTTGCTCCCCTCAGCAGTGTACTTCGGTCAATCTGCCTGTTCTGTTCCCCACTCTGTCTCTGGTGAATCCTCTCACCCCCACACCTCTGACCTAAACCCCAGCTCTTGTATGCATAAATAAATAAATCTTAGGGGAAAAAAAAAAGAAACTAGAGCGTGGGGATAGGAGGAGAGTAAGAAAGGAGGAAGGAGCCAGGAAAATTGTACCTTCTCTGCTGAAGAGCATCCTTTGCTGTTATTCATGTTAATATTCTTCATGGAGATGAGGGTGATGCTGTCTTTCTCTCCATTGGCTGTGGAGCAGCTAGAGGTAAGAAGGGGACATGAGTGACAGAAGAGAGCGGGGAAGTTTTGAAATATAGATCTTTGTTTTGATAAACCTACATTTGAGTTTATTTGGACATAATGAAATAAAAGCGTGCTTGGAAGCCAAAAAGACTTGTATTTAAGTCTTAGTTTTACTACCTAGTCCCTGTGTGATCTTGACCAAAGTATCAATACATCCTCTCTTGGCCTCATTTTTTTAATGTATAAAATGCAGTAATATCCACCTTGAAGAATTACTGTAAGGATTTGAGGTAAAATTACAAAATGTCTACCATAGTGCTTGGTACAAAGTTGGGATTCAATAAATGTTTCCCAAGCTTAGAGGGAATGTCTAATTCAAGCGCTGAGTCAGATTGTGAGTTCCTATACTTTTGATGATGGGGTTGTGTTATGAAGTCTTAGTTCCCAGCTGAGAGTTGTAGTTCATCTCCTGTCACCACCTGATTGTTTCCTTTTAGGTCTACCCCCATCCTGCCCACCCCCGGCCCTGGCCCCAGTGGAGGCTGTCAGGATTTCAAGAGAGAGAGAAAGTGTGTGTGTGTGTGTGTGAGAGAGAGAGAGAGAGAGAGAGAGAGAGAGAGAGTGTTGTTTCCCTCCTGGAGTAGGGGAATGGGAGGTCACATAGACAATTTCTCCCTCACACCCCCGACAGTCTTACCTTTCAGATATCCCGGAACTTCCTGGTTTCTGGGGATCTGTAGAAATCCAAAGGCACAGTGGGGAGTCACATGGGGTAACTCAGAAGCCCAGCCTGCCCCTCAAAATTCACCCAAGTGGACCCTCCCAGTTCGTCCAGTGGTGATTAGGTGCTGTTTCTTCCTTCAACTTCAGTTTGAATGTCAGTCCCAAAATCTAGCTCTGGGTTCCCCAGAAAGGAGGGCAAAGGCAGCCCTGAGGGTCAGGGCCTGTACCTTCAGACTCTTTGTTCTTCCGACACTTAAACCTTAGACTGACCACACTGACTAGGACGATCACCACGACCACCAGGATAACAATGAAGCTGATAACACCTGAAGAGGGAAAAGGATGGGGTGAAGGGCAGGCAGAGGAGGAGGCGAAGGGGGAAACAGGAGTCCAAATTCTCTTCCTGGCTAAGTACTGTGTAGACAGGCTCTGGCAATTTCCCTTCTCCGCTAAACAACTACGCTCTCAGCCTGGTGCCTCTGGCCACAGTGGGCTCCATGGCCCTATCCCATTAGACTTCGGAACTCGGAGAGCCAGAGAGAGCTGGTTGGAGGGCCTGCTCACCAGAGCCTTCTTCACCAGCAGGGACAAATGGGCGAGATTTGAGCTTGTGTTTGCAGGCCCAGAGTCCAAGTCAGTTCAGGGTGGCATCCCCTCCCACACCCCACCTTTTCTCCCTCTCACCAAACGCAGCCACAGTGAGCACTGTCTCTGACGTGGGACTGGGCAGGATGGTCAAGTCTTCTCTTGTCCTCAGGCTCATGGTAGCTGATTTGGGAGTAACATTTTGAGAGGTGTCTAAAATGGAGGGGGAATGGGTGCAACACGAAGGGACTGACTTGACCTATCAGAGAGAGAGCTAGCTCCCCTCCTGCTTCCCCTAAGTAACCGACTGCAAAGAGAGCTCGCACCCTACTAAAAAGACTCCTCCCTGCCACTCTGACCAGATCCCAGGAGAAAGGAGATCAGCCCTGTGGTGAAGTGGGGTCACACGAATAGCACTGCTGGTTGTTCTTGTTACCAGTTCCAGAGGCCTCCGGAAGGTTAAAAATGCTTCCCTCATTATAATCTTTTTTTTTAAAAGATTTATTTATTTATGCATACAAGAGCTGGGGCACAGACCAGAGATGGGGGGTAGGTGTGAGAGGATCCCCCAGAGACAGAGTGGGGAGCAGAACAGGTGGATCTACTGAAATACACTGCTGAGGGGGGGGCCACGGGCGAGTCAGGAGAGGTCTGCTGCGCCATGTGGGTTGCTCCCTGGCTGGGGATGGAACTCATGCTGCAGAGGCTGTGGATTGCTTCATAGTGCAGTGCTTAACTCCTTGTACCACTAGGGAGGCCCCCGCTCATTATATTCTTTCCACTACCTGCTAGGGGTCCAGAGGAAAGGGGTTCACACTGCAGAGCAAGGGAGCCAGAGTGGGCCAGGTAAAGCTATTTGTGTTTTGCTACGCATGGAAATGGGAGGGAAGAGGGCACAGATGTTTGTGTCCAGGCACTGATGTAAGGAGCTAGACTGCTAGTGGGGGGCCCTTTCAAAAAGTGGTCTGGTCACCTGTCTCTCCCTGCTTTCAACTTAACCAGACCTGATTACTATTCCATTTCCTTATCTTCACCCCGCCCCCCCCCCAAAAAAAAAAGTCTGGGAGTGTCCAAAAATCCCAAAGTCTAGGGTTAGGATGAGATAAAGGGCCAGGCGGGGTGCCCTTTGCTATGAGCTCAGACATGACGTACCTTCACTTGTGCTGCCACTGCTGCTGTTGCTGCTTGGGACACCTGTGCCTGCATCACGAAACAGCATGACCGAGATGGAGGATGTCACCCCGCCCAGCTGGCGGGTGAAGCCAGCATGCCCTGAGAAGTGTATAGCCCCTTCCCGACCTTTCCTGGCCCCACACATCATTTGGGTTCTCCAACTTCTCCCTTTCCTACTCTGTGCCTTCAGTAGTCCCAAATCCAGGCTCCCTTCACCTTCATTATGGCCAGGCCAAGTTGCTGTCTCTATTCCCCATCAAACTCCTCACATCATCTCCCAAACCAGGGTGCTGTTGATTTGGATCCTGGCCTTGAGACCCCTCATTGTTGGGCAGAACCTGGGCCTACTGGAGATGGGAAGATAGGTACCCCTCCTCCCCCAGATAGGGCCCAGTGTTTCTCGCCCCCCAATCCCAGGGTCTCACCAAGTCCTGACGTGTGCTTCTGTGGCTCAGGCTGAGTCAGGTCTAGCAGGGATGAGGCGTGGCTATCCACGGTGCTTGACCTTGACGTCGTGGATTCACTGGCTAGCACAAGGGTCCATGAGGCCTCTGGCGCTGCTGTGGATTAAGAAGCATATGTGGCCAGATTAGGCCCTCAGCCCTCATGTACACAGGGAGGAAATCCTCCTTTTCTTTACGGTTTTCAATTCCAGAAGGAGCCATCCTCTTTCACCTCTGAGACTTTACCTGTGCGGTTCCCTCTGCCTGGAACATGCTCTGCCCCCCTCCACTCACAGTCTTCAGCTGATTAACTCCTAGGGTCTCAGCTCAGCGGTCACTCACTGTACTGTCACTAGTCTATACTGTCCCTCAGAGCAGATGCTGCCTGCCTCCTCACTGGGCCCTCCCCGGAAGGCACGCAGAGTCTGAGTGGCAGAGTACCTGGGGTACTGGTGCTGCACGGAGGGCTTGAGTAGATGGGCTCTGAGGAAAGACTATTTCCTGCAAGGACAGAGGCAGATGGAGTTGGAGATGGGGCAGGTTTGGTGACACCACATTCCCTCGCCCAACTGAGGACCCTTGGGCATGGGGTGGGGGAGATGGGCCCCTCAACAGCCACACTCGCTCACCTGTGTTGGGAGAAGTTGGCTCTGTGGTCAGACTGAGACTGCTGAAGTTTCCTGAAACAAACCATGTGAGCCTAAGGGCTTGCCGCCTCCGATTGCTCAATCTCCCTCTCCTCCTCTCTTCTTCTAGTGTTTCTTCTTACCCCAACCCCCACCCTTAATCACTCACCTTTCTACTCTTTCAAGGTATGTTAGAGTGGGCTAAGTTGAAAAAAGTTCCTAGAGGATCTCAGCCTCAGATGGCTGAGGGCTCTGACCCCATCCCTAATCTGAGATCAGAGGTCCTTCCACCCTCCCTAAACTCTGAGGCCTACATGCTGGAATCAGTCCTCTGTGCTTGGTCTTACCCTGAGGGCCAGATGGCTGTGCTGTTGTGGGCTGGGAGTTGTAGCCTGTAAGAGAAAGCAAAAACATACAGACTCCATGAATCTCCTGCCCAGTGCAGAGCCTGTTGGCGTCTCCTGCCCGGGCCTTTTGACTTTGCAAACCTCCATGTTGGGAGGTACACACAACTGGCAGAGGACTAAAGGATGTGGCTGCAGCTGATGGTGCTGACTTCCTCTGGTACCACGACACAGTGGCCCCATCGCCACTACCTTGTGGCTCAGGGTTCTGGAGTCCTTTCCTGTCTCCAATACCACATGGGTTTTATACCAGCCTGACACAAGGTCAGGGGAAGGTTATTTCAAACTAGCAATGTAACCATGGACAGAGTGCAACCTTTACCACTTCCCCCTGTGAATATTGTCATCTTTGTCCTGCCCTGAGGGCAGGACATGGAAGGTGTGGTGAATGACACAGGGCTAGGGATTGGGGTGGTGTCTTGGGCCATCTCTCTGCCCTCTTTATGCTGGAGGTAGGGACGCACACAGGAAGCAAGTTCAGAGGTAAATACTGGAAGCTACAGAATGGGCAGCCAGTTTATTCTCACAAAGGCTTCTTCAGAAATGGTCCTTGTTGACCAAACCCAGAGAGAAGGCTCCAGTCAGAAGCCCGCGAGCTTTCTCGCATGTGCTGTGGGCCTCTTTGCAGATGTGTGCGTGTGTGCACGAGTTATATGGGCCGCGCTGTATGTGTGGGACCTGAAAGGTCAGGTTGTGTTTGCTCATTTTCCACAATGAAATCATTCTTGAAACCTGTGAACAATATGAAAGGAAAACAACTGGGGAAGTGGAGCCGCCCAGCTGGGTTCCCGTCCCGTCTCTCCTCTGGGGCTGGGCCTGAAGCCTCTGGCCCTCCTGCTCTTCGGGCCCCTCATCATCAGGAAGGTACCAAGCCTGGATCTGGATGAACAGAAAGCTGGGGGCCAGCGCCCCGCCCAGCCCAGGGCAGCCTGCTGGCCTGTTTATTTTCCTTAGCCACTGCCTTCCTCCATTTGGCTATCACTTGAATTCTGTGAAATTAATTGTTTTCAAGCCCAAGCTTGGCCAAACCTTGAACCAGGTTTTTCCAGGTCACCATCTCTGAAAGCCTCATTCCCTCATTGGGTGGCAGAGGGAGTAGTGGCGGGGGTTGATTAAAAAGGGACTTAGAGGGCCTCCCTGGTGGCACAGCGGTTGGGCGCTGGGTTGTGAAAGCCGCCGGTTCAATCCCCGGCCACCAGGCGAGGGTCCCACATGGCGCGCAGACCTCTCCTGCCGGGCCCGCTGCTCCCCTTAGCAGTGTACTTCATCAGTCTGCCTGTTCTGCTCTCCCCACTGGCTCCCCACTGGCTTCTGACTGTACCCAGTGCTTGTATAAATAAATAAATAAATAAATCTTTTAAAAAAAAAAGGGGGGGGGGACTTAGAACTTGTAGGTTTCCTAGGCAAGAGAGAGGTCTTCCCAGGTGGGTCCTGGGAAGCCCTTGCAGTTAGAGGCACTTCCTGAAAACTTGAACTAGTGACTGATCAAGCATACCTAAGTTCTAAGTTCTATAAAGTTTTAACTTTAGTTGTTGGGGGAAGGGGACACACTGTACGGCCTTGCACAATTACCTAGAAATAAAACTAGATGTTCCTGAGTCACAAGCTCCAACTCCCAGTAGCCTGATCTCTCTTTGCTTCCTTCCCACTCCCCCCCACTGGAACTTTTGTTGCCAGTAGATTCTTCTGTAAGTGAAAAAGGGATTTAGGGAGCTTTTGTTTCTTTCTTTTTTTTTTTTTTTTAATAGAGGCATGTTTTCTTTATTTGTTTGTTTGTTTTTGTTTATACATGCACTGGGTACAGTCAGAAGCGCGGGAGGGTGAGAGAATTCACCAGAGCCAGAGCGGGGAGCAGAGCAGGCAGAAGGACCGAAGTACACTGCTGAGGGGAGCAGCGGGCGGCAGGAGAGGTCTGTGCGCCATGTGGGACCCTCCTCTGGTGGCCGGGGAGCAGCCGGGGATCGAACCGGCGCCGCAGAGGTCGCCGGCAGCTTTGCAACCCAGCGCTCAACCGCTGCACCACTGGGGAGACCCGTAGGGAGCTTTTGTTTCTATAGGCCAGGGTGCCTCTGCCCCCTAAGCATGCAGACAGCCAAAGAACACTGGCTATTAGGATTTCTTATTTTCCTGGCCTCCCTTCCCTAAAACCTACCTGCTTTGTTCCTTCCGGCCTATCTCTCTTCCCCTTTTACCAGCCACTACCCTGTTTTTCCTTAGCAGCATAGTTTAGTAGTTATAATCATGGATTTTGAAGTCTGACGGGCTTGAGTTCAAGTCCTGTTTCTGTTACTGTCTTACTTGGGCCTCAGATCCCTCTTCTTTAAAATACAAGTGATTTTAGTACCTCCTAAGTGGTTGTGAGGATAAGAAATTGCATATAAAGCTATAACACAGTGCCTAGCAGATAATCCATGCTCAGTAAGACATTTTTTATTTTTGCCTCATTCTCTCAAATGCTCCAAGTCCCAAGTTTGCTCTGAATCCCTATCCACAGTCAAGTCCCTTGTGGGTCTTAATATCCTCCAAAGGATTCCTTAGACCGCTGCTCTCTGAGCTTGGGAGGGCGAGAGTGGCTTAGGTGGAGCTCACCCGGGGCACTCCCAGCCCTGCACCTGCCTGGAACAGGACAATGAATAGGGAAGCTGGAATAAGCAGAAGCCGTGAAAATTCACCTCACGAGTCTCACCTTTTAATTTCCTCGTCTGCCACCTCTGCAGTTTCTACAACAGAATCGTACCCCAACCTCAGAGCAATCTGTGTGACTATCCTGGGACCCGGTATTGGGGGCCGGGGGATGCAGGTGATCAGGGTTTGAACTCCAGCCCATGGGCTTTTCGAGAAATGTCTGATGCTTCCAGAAGGCTGAGTGTTCTGGTACAAGGTCCTCTCTTCTACCACCAAGTTAGACTCATTATTCCTCCCGTCCAAGCCCTCTTGTATTCACTTTCTTCTGTTGCTTTGAACACAGGCTTGTGAATCTTCCATAGGGGGCTCTTGTCTGGTGGGGTGGGGGTGGGGCCGGGATGACCGAAGGGAAGTTGCTGCCCTGTGAGTCAGAATGTCCTGGATTTTTCATGGTTCCCAGCACTGATCCTTAGTGAGAACACCCCTACTCCATAACACATGGGCTAACAGTGCTGGTGCGAGAGGTGTTGTTTCCGAGTCCTCTCCTCTGGAGGTCAGCTCGTCTAGCCCCCTGCATGAAAAAAGTTCTTGGTAGCTAACCTGAGTCCCTCTTGCTGTGATTTGAGTTTAAAGTCAATGGCAGGCATTTCCAGGTTGTTTTTTCTCATATGAAAGGGAAAAAAAGATCATCTCTCAAGCGCAAGGTACAGACAGTTATGTGCTACAGCAGTGAACAGTGGCGCTGCAGCCAGACCAGGGGCTTGCTGGGCCAGCCAGGGCCTTCTCTGGTCCGAGCACACCCTGGAAGTTGGTCTCCAGTCTCAATCACACAGAGACAGTCACAGCCCACACATTAGGAAACCAGCCTTTGTGGAAATTTCCCCATGAAAGAGTTAAACCATTTATCTATTTTACCCCTGCCTGGTAATGGCTACCTCCTGATAGAACTGATCTTCAGAAAAAGGCTCTGGAATTCCCCTTAGATACAACCCCCATGGAAAACATGTTTGGTATGTGATGTGAAGGAGGGACAAGTACCCAGGCAGCCAGTGTGGGAGAGGAATGCTGAAGGAGCGAGGCCAGTCCTCTTACCTTGGAGCAGGAGGAAGCAGAGGATCATCCAGCACAGCTGCATCGCTTCGAAGATCCCCATGTCAGCTGGGTCGTTGTGGGCTGGCAGCTGCTAGCTGGGTGGAAGCTCTGTCCATAGTGGAGAAGAGAGAGGGAGTGCTGGGGCGGGGTGAGGGGTGGGGGTTGGCTCTCCAGGAGCTTCCTGTCAAAGAATAGAAGGAAACAGATTGGGACTGGCTCCAAGGGGCCCTGCTCAGACCACAGTCCAGATGAGGACTGAGGATGTATGGTTGTAACACTGTGTACCCCCATCCCCCTGCCGGGGGCCCCACGTGGCCTGGGCCAGGGCCTCTATGTCTCCTCAAGGCTTATGCACAAAGACCAGTGAAAGCAACCTGGCCCCACACCCCTCTCTGCCCCTCTGAGGAGTCCATCAGCTCCTTCCACGCAAGACCTGAGGGATTCCTGGAGTCTGACTCCCATCCTTTCCAAGCTGTTCCAGACCAGCCTGCTCACCCACCAACCGCCCATGCCCATGCGCTCTAGACTGAATTCTCCGCATTCCTCTCCCTCTGCAGCTCCCAATGTAGATGGGACGCCCAACATCTTTCAGAGAGTCCTTACAAATCTTGTTTTTCTTTTTTTTTTTAAGATTTATTTATTTATGCATACAAGAACTGGGGTACAGGCCAGAGGTGTGGGGGGTAAGAGGATTCACCAGAGACAGAGCAGGGAACAGAACAAATGGATTGACTGAAATGTACTGCTGAGGGGAGCAGTGGGAGAGTCAGGAGGGGTCTGCTGCGCCATATTGGTAGCTCCCTGGCTGGGAATCAAACTTGTGCTGCAGTGGCTGCTGACAGCTTCATAGTGCTGAGACTTAACCCTTTGTGCCACCAGGGAGGCCCCACAAACCTTGTTATTCCTAACAAAAACAGGAGAATCACCAGGCGGGTCCTATTCCAAGCATCCTTCTCTTGGCGCTCCTCTCTCATTGGGGACAGATGGTCCCCTTGCTTAATGCACCCTGTCCTTAATCTCCACTCCCCCCTCTCCGCCCCCACTCCCACAGTTCTTTTTCTGCAGACTTGGGCCAGCATTTTCACTTTTTTCAGCATCCCTGAGACCTGCCACCATGCCCAACATATAGTAAGTCCTCAGCAGATATTTATGGAATTAAATTCAAATATTAAAGATCAGAAAAATGTTACACATAACCCCACCTCTTCAGTAGAATTAATATCATTATGAATTTCCTTCCAGTGAATGTCTTCCTGTCTGGGAAATATGCACAGGCATTTGCAATCATTTATATGATTGTATCTTTTTCTCCCTTTTTTAAAAAAATAAATATTTTATTTGAAGTGACAAATGTACAGAAAAGTTGGAAGTACATTACACAGAACTTTTTTCTCTGAACCATTTGAATTGCCAACAAAATGCCTCATTGCCCCATCATTCTCAAATGCTTAAGTGTGTATTTCCTACACACAAGCCCTACACACACACATAAGCACAAGGCAGCTATCAAAATAAGGAAATTAACATTGATATGTTAATACGTTCTAATCAGTTACCATTTAAATTTTTTAAAATTTATTTATTTATAAAAGAACCGGGGTACAGGCCAGATGTGCGGGAGGGTGAGAGGATTCACCAGAGACAGCGCGGGGAACAGAACAGGCAGACTGACAAAATACATTGCTGAGGGGAGCAGCGGGTGAGACAGGAGAGGTCTGCTGCGCCCTGTGGGATTCTCGCTGGCTGGCCAGGATCGAACCTGCTCTGCAGAGGGCTGCGGACAGCTTCACAGTGCAGCGCTCAACCGCCTGCGCCACCAAGGATGTCCTGTTACCATTTAAATTTTGACAGTTGTCCCAGTAATGTTCTTTATAACGAAGGGGTCAGTCTAGAATTACTCATTCCAAGTCTCTTTAGTCTCCTTCAATCTGGAGTCTAGTCAAGTCTTTTCTTGATTTTCATGACACTTTTGAAGGTTACAGTCCAGTTATTTTGTAGATGTCCCTCAATTGGATTTGTCTGCTATTTCCCTTGTGATTAGACTTTGGTCATGCATTTTTAGCAAGAGTGTCACAGAAGCTATGTGATTTCCCTCTCTTTCCATCCTGTCAACTGGTGCATGATTTTGGTTTGTTCCATTTGATTTGAACATCCGTTCCTTGATCACTTGTGTAAGGTGGTGCTGCTTGTGTGATACTCTGCAAGTGTATTAGTTTCCTTTGGCTTCTGTAACAAGTTATCATAAAACAAATAAATTGTCATAAACACAATATCATAAACTGGTGCCTTAAAACAACAGAAATTTATTCTCTAACAGTTCTGGAGGCGAGAAGTCAAAATCAACGTATCAGCAGGGCCACACTTCCTCAGAAGGTTCTAGGATGAATCTGTTCCTTGCCTCTTCTAACTTTTGGTGACTATTTGGCTTTCCTTGGCTTCAATCTCTGCCTCCTTGTTCACATTGCCTTTTCTCTGTCCTCTTCTCCATGTCTCTTACAAGGACACTTGACATTGAATCTAGTGCCCATATAGGTCATCCAGGATGACCTCCTTATCTCAAGATCCTTAGCTTAGTTACATCAGCAAAAACTCTGTTCTCAAGTTCTGGGGATTAGTTTTGGACATAACCTTTGGGGGAGCCAGCATTCAGTAACTATACCAGCTTTGTCCAATTTAAAATTACTCTTTTCCCTTTTGTAATTGACAAGTATTTTGCAGGGAGATACACGTATACCCTCACTTTTCAAAAATTCACATTATGCCACTTCCTTTTTATGAAACATCTATAATTAGTACCTGCTTTTGTAAACCAGAGGAAATCCCAAGAGGGTTTTCACTTTTATCACCACAGGTATTTAAAAAAGGGTTCAGGCCTCCCTGGTGGTGCAAGGGGTTAAAGGGGTTAACTCTAAGCACTGTGAAGTTATCTGCAGCCACTGCAGCACCAGTTCTATCCCTGGCCAGGGAGCTACCCACATGGCACAGCAGACCTCTCCTGTCTCGCCCGCTGCTCCCCTTAGCAGTATATTTCAGTAGATCTGCCTGTTCTGCTCCCCACTCTGTCTCTGGTGAATCCTCTGACCTACACCCTAGCTTGTGTATGCATAAATAAATAAATGTTTTTTAAAAAAGGGGTTCAGGGCCTCCCCTGGTGGCGCAGCGGTTGAGCGCTGGGCTGCGAAGCTGCCCACAGCTTCTGCAGCGCTGGTTCGATCCCCGGCCACCGACGAGGGGCCCACATGGTGCGCAGACCTCTCCTGTCGCGCCCGCTGCTCCCCTCAGCAGTGTATTTCATCACTCTGCCTGTTCTGTTCCCCGCTCTGGCTCTGGTGAATTCTCTCACCCTCCTGTGCTTCTGACTGTACCCAGTGCTTGTATAAATAAATAAATCTTTAAAAAGAAAAATAAAATAAAAATGGGTTCAGCATTGCCTTTGCAGCAAGCCAGTCTAGAGGCAACACACACCCTAAGCAGCAAGAGTAGCCCTGCCAGACTCCTTCCCACGCAACTACTTTATACAGGCTCTTTTATTTATTTATCATATTATTCCTGGTTTTACTATCTGTTAGTGTTATTTTAGGTTTTATGCTATTTGGTATGATAGTTTTGGGGTCTGGGAACACACCAAAAGTTTTCATATAAATTAATGGTAACTACTTCTTAGCTTTATATAATTTGGGTTTACAAAAGGCTCCCAGTGACCAAAAGGGGACAATCTGGGCATCAAAATAATAAATAATTGTAATATATAACATTTACATCATTTCTTTTTTTTTGCATAGAAGAACTGGAGTGTAGGCTAAAGGTGTGTGTGTATGTGTGTGTGTGTGTGTGTGTGTAAGAGAATTTACCAGAGACAGATTAGGGAACAGAACAGGCAGATCGACTGAAATATACTGCTGAGGGGAGCAATGGGTAAGTCAGGAGAGGTCTGCTGTGCCATATGGATCACCTCCCTGGCAGGGGATGGAACTCCTGCCACAGTGGCTGCCAATAACTTCATAGTGCTGAGACTTCACCCCTTGCACCACCAGGGAGCCCCCCCAGCTGACTTTTGTGTCCTTTTGACATGTCTCTAGATTCTTTGAGTACTTTCTGGCATAACAGGATCTCTCAGGTTCAGCTAATGTTTTATCTCCCTCAGCCCTGGAATCAGCTATCTCTCTCAGGAGCCCCAGTTTCTGTTAGTGGCAAATGGTATTTAGAAAATGAGATCCAGGTGGTAGGTGTGCGTACTGCTACTCGAGAACAGCTTCTCCAAGGCCCTTCTCTGAAGTCTGACTCCCGTTTTCCTTAAATGATCATTCCCATCTCTGCCATCACCCTCCACCTCAAATACCTCCCAAACCCCACTCACTCTGACCTTGGCCCCTGATTCTTCCCCCACCACGCAGATGTGCTCTTCACTCCTCATGGGCCCTGACACCTATTCTGGGTGACTGTGACTCTCCCATGGGCACATTGCCTACTTTGTTCTGCCTCACCTTAAGGACTGTGTCTTCTGAATTATTTCAAAAGTAAAGGGAGAAGAAATGTTCCCCTTGTTCTTCAATCATAAGTATTTTCTGCCAGCTCACAGTCTTCACACAGTGACCATTTTATTTTTATTTTATTTATTTTTTTTTTTAAAGAGGCACGTATTTTATTTATTTATTTATTTGTTTGTTTGTTTGTTTATACATGCACTGGGTACAGTCAGAAGCGCGGGAGGGTGAGAGAATTCACCAGAGCCAGAGCGGGGAGCAGAGCAGGCAGAGGGACCCAAGTACACTGCTGAGGGGAGCAGCGGGCGGCAGGAGAGTTCTGCGCGCCATGTGGGACTCTCCTCCAGTGGCCAGGGAGCAGCCAGGGATCGAACCGGCGCCGCAGAGGCCGCGGGGAGCTTGGCAACCCAGAGCTCAAACCCTGCGCCACCGGGGAGGCCCCACACAGTGACCATTTTAAACAATGTAATTACTACTCTGTGGTTAATTAATCATCCCCCTATTTTTTTTCCTGAATCTTATATCTATTTTTATTTTAAAAATTTATTTATTTATTTATATTTTACATCATTGTTTTTTTTTTTCCCTCAATGTTTACTTTCTTCTCTCAGGTGTACCCCCATAGAATTCCCACCACCAGTTCACCCTTGCACCATCACCATAGTCCCATGTGTTCTTCTGGCCCTCGTTTTGATCCCTCTCCCTCTCTCCCCTGTAGAATGTCTCTGATTTATAATTGTCTGTTTATTTTGTTTTGTTGTGTTGTTTTTTATTGTGATTATTTTTTCCCTGATCCTTTATTTGATTCCCTTATATTCCTCCTATAGGTGAAACCATCTGATATGTTTCTTTTTCCTCTGACTTATTTCACTGAGTATAATCCCTTCTAGCTCCATCCATGTTGCCACGAATGGCATTAGTTTATTTTTTTGATTGCTGAATAATATTCCCATTGTGTATATTTACCACACCTTCTTGATCTAGTCATCTATTTGGGGGCATTTGGGTTGTTTCCAAGTTTTGCCTATTATAAATAGTGCTGCAATAAACATAGGGGTGCAGGTATCTTTTTGAATTAAAGTGTTTGTGTCCTTTGGGTAGATCCCTAGGAGTGGAATTGCTGCATCATATTGATGTGGTTGTGATTGCTGCATCATATTGATTGTGGGGTCCTTAGGTTCACTCTGGGAAAGGTTTCACCAGAGCTCCTGTTTCAGCGGCACATGGCGAGTTTCCCCGGTGAGTTTCTCCACGAGACAAAGACAGTAGTGATATTTAAAGAGCAGGTTTATTAGAAAAGGGATAGGATAGTAAAAGACACTTGCATAGACACAAGTGGGCAGGAAGAGCTGCCCCAAAAGGGACAGGTTTGCTGCGAGAGGCCTGCATGGTTGCAGGAGGGTAGCCTTGAGGAGAGCTGCTTCCGTTGAGGGAGGTCAGTGAAGAGAAGTCCCTGCATGGTGCAGGTCACGGGCAGGCAGGAGGCTGCTGCTCTGCAGAGGGAGAGATTTGGTGAAAGGAAGCACCTGCATAGGAACAGCTGGGCAGACGGAGTGCTACCCCATTGTGAGGGCTGCATTAGGTTTTATCATCTTCAGAGAGGGCCTCATCTTTGTGAGTGGATGGTTTGTGCCCCTATAGCACTCTGATAGTTTCTGGGTGTTGCACCTCCTGATCTGGGCATTGATGCCTAAGGGTCTTGGATTCTATAACTGGGTTAATGGATTATGGTAACCCCTTCTACCCCTATGTCCTTGTGTGAGTTAGGTTCTTGACCTTGTATCGCCTTTCGGCCAGGCCAACGGGACCACTTCTGCCTCCCCTAGGGAGTTGGTAGAGAAGCGAAGTAAGTGTGGCAGTAGCAGAAAATTGCAAAATAAGAGCAGATTCTTGATCATTTTATTTCCTTGAGCCCATCTAAGAGGCTCCATGAGGACAAAGAGTCAGAAAGAGACAGGGAATGAGTCAGTGAACACTGTTATGGCTCAGAAGGGCCCTCCCATGTCACTTACAGACCTCCAGGAAGGGGAGAGGTGTGGACGGGGGATTCTTCAGGTCCAAGTTCTGCTCAGTGAACTTGTCTAGCACCTGCTGTGTAGTACCAGGCACTATGACAAACTCTGAGACACAGACAGGATGCCTTCACAGAGCTCACAGGCTAGGGAGAAAAATGAGCTCAACAGACCTGTAACATAAGACAAAGTATGACAAATGTTAGTAGCTGGGTAAGAAACATAGTTCTATAGCATTTTAAAAAGGAAAGAAAATGGGGCCTCCCTGGTGGCGCAAGGGCTTGGGACGCAGCACTATGAAGCTATCTTTAGCCACTGCATGAGTTTGATCCCCAGCCAGGGAGGTAACCCACATGGCACAGCAGACCTCTGCTGCTCCCCTCAGCAGTGTGTTTCAGTCAATCTGCCTGTTCTGCTCCTCACTCTGTCTCTGATAAATCCACTCACCCCCACCCCCTGCATCTCTGGCCTGCACCCCCCCCTTGTATGCATAAATAAATCTTAAAAAGAAAGAAAACTACTTAATACAGTGGGCTAAAGAATACATTCTGGAGGAAGTAACACTTGAATGAAGTCATAAAAGCTGATTAGGAGTTAGATAAGAAGCAGTGAGAAGGAGGCAAGAGGGTGGAGCGTCTATTTTATTTGTAAATTTAGTTCCTCAAAGTTTTTGAAATGAATAAGACAGGCTACTGAGAGGTGGACAGAGCAGGTGGCTGGCTAGAGAACTTAGCATGTGATAGTCTCCACTTCCCAGTGTGTTTGTGATTTTGCAATTAAAAAACAAAATCAAAGGATTGTAACTTTAGGAAATCGCTTGGGGTGGGGAGTCAGCATGTAGGAGCCCTGGCCAAGTGTCTGGAGCCTGGTGGAGGAGGGGTGGGCAGGCAGACGCAGACACCTGAAGCTACCAGGGGGGCACAATAGGAAGTGCCACGACCTAAGATGAAGGAACAATCGATTAGAGGTAAGGGCTGGGCCCAGGGTAGTCTCAGAGCTCACGGAAGTGAAAGCGCGGGAGAGAGCAGTAAGGGTGTGTGTGCAGAGGGTGTGTGCCCCGTGAGCCCCATAGACGTGGCAGCTCCGGGTAGGGGCCCGGCTTGGGCATCAGGCTCTCCTTCTCTCCGTTGCCTCTCTGCTGCCAGTTCTGAGGGAGCCTTGCGCTGGGCTGGCAGACAATGCACCAGGTAAACTCTCTGCTCACTCTCTCCTGATAGCTTAGCCATGAGACCGGTAGGGGCCCCATGACTTTCACCAGCCTGCGCTTCCCTTTTCCCCTCCCCACGTACATCCGGTGCCGCTTCCCCGCCCCCCCCACCCCCACCCCCCCCACTCCCCACCCCCACCCCCCCACCTGGGAGCTGTAGGTTGCCCCCTCCCCGCCCCCCCCTCAAACTTTCAAGGGAGATGGGGGGATTGGGGATTGGGCTTGCCCCAGGTTCTGGGGGGCGGGAGGGGGTGGAGATTATGACTGAGGGACTAAAGGAATGGGCTTGTCCTGGACACAATTGCAAGCCCACGGGGAGGGCCAGGCTGAGGACTCAGGGTCTGCTCCTGTTGGTCCATCTGGGAAGGGAGGCTAGGGAGTTTCTTGAGCCTGTGGATACCTCACCAGCTCAGGGGCTTGCTACCTTCACTGCAACTGCCCCCCTCATCCAGCACTTAGCAGGGTGACCTGCAACTTCAGGTAGAACAGTGCTGGGACCCTGAAAGAGGCAGAGGTTGGCATGGGTACTCCACAGCCCTGACAGAGCTAGGAATGAACAACAGACACCCCCTCCCCTCCAGGATCCGGTTGTGATTCCACAACCTGGGGGGGATGTTATGGGCTGATGCCGCACCCCAAATGTGTGGTTCCTGTCTCCTCTTCCTCTCCCCTCCCCCCAGGATACCACTGCAGCTTGCCTTCCGTGTGAGTCAGGGATAGTGGGAACCTAGGATGCTGGTCACAGTGCTCTTCCCAGGAGTTAAAGCACAGCTACTCTCTGCCCACTGCCCAGGGTGCACTGCAGCCCACAGTGGATTTGGTGCCTGACCCAGGGCTCAGGATCTGTTTTGCTGGAGAACTGGGACAAGAAGGCTTGGGATTGGGCTTGGGGGCCAACTCTGTGGCAGGCCGTAAGGGATTCTCTTGCTTTGTCCTCTTTGTCTGAATGACTTTTGTCTCCCTGTTTCTTCCCACCCCCCTGCCTCCCCTCCTGCCTCTCAGCTTGTCTCTCGCTCTCTGGATTGCCCTCTCATTTTCTTCTATTCTCTGTGATGCTGCGTATGTGTCTATTTCTGTCAGTCTTTAGCTCTCTGCTTCTCTCTCTCTCTCTCCATGTTCTTACTCTGTCACTCTCTGTCTCTCTTCCTCTCTCCCTGAATCTCGTTGTCTCTCTCTCCCAATTCCCTTTGGGTGTCTGCCTCTCTATTTTGGTCCTTTCCTTTGTCTACATGGCTAGGTCACCCTCTCTCTCTGCCACTCCCCTCCCAGGCTGGCCATTCTTCCTGGACTTCTCCGGCTGTCAATGGCTCAGTGGGGCAGCAGCCCTGGGCGCCCCCTCACCAGGATGGGCTGCCAGCGCTCACCGTCATCGTCGCTGTCTTTGTCCTGCTGGCAGTCTGCATCGTGGTGGCTGTCCGCCTTGGGCCAAGGCTCCAACAGGGCCATGTCACTCTCCACACAGAGCCACCAGTGCCGAAGCCGGAAGGGGGCATTTATCTCATCCACTGGCGATTGCTGGGCCCCCAGGACAGTTACCAAGATACCCGGCAGGGACCTCTTATCCTTGGCTTCTGCCCTGTGCCAGATGGGCCTCGGCTCAGCATTGATGAAGTTACATATCTGTAGAAGGGAGACTTTGGAAAGTTGGCCTGACTTGACTCAGAACAAGAAACTAAACCGAGAATTTGGCCAAAAGCAAATTGGGGCCTGGATAGTAGAGCTTCAGAAGAACACATATGGATTCAGCTGGAGCTGAATGTTTACAGAGAAGGCCCTGTGGTGGACTGGAGAAATAAAGGAAGTTTAAGGTCCCTGTCCAGACACATGCTGCTATGAACATTCCCAACACCCAAGACCACCCTTCCAAAGCTACTCCCTCCTCTTCAGAGACCACCAGGCTCCTTCTCCAAGTCCCTCCTCCCACCTCTAAATTCCTCCCCTTTTGGTGTCAAAGTGCTTTCTTTTTTTTTATTTTTATTTTTGCGTACAAGATCTGGGGTGTAGGACGGAGGTGGGGGGTTGAGAGGATTCAACAGAGACAGGGTGGGGAGCAGAACAGGAGGATTTACTGAAATGCACTGCTAAGGCTAGCAGTAGGCGAGATGGGAGAGGTCTGCTGTGCCATGTAGGTTAGCTACCTGGCAGGGCATGGCTGTAGTGGTGATAGCGCTGAGACTTAACCCCTCTTGGAGGCCCTAGTGTCAAAGTACTTTCTATGCCCTTGCAAAGTCTCATTCACCTTTTATAGCTCCCCAGACTGTCTTTCAATGGCCCCCACTGACTCTCTCTTGCCTTCCCAGGATGGGATGGGAGGAATTTGGGGGCTCTCATTGCCTCCCATTTTCTGAAACCAGCCTAGAATCTATCCTAGATCCAAAACCTTCCAACTGGTAGGAAAACAAGAAAGGAAAAGGATCTCCATGGATCTTATCTGGGAGAAGGAGGGAGGAGGAGGTTTTCAGAGGAGGGACATGGAGGTTGGGAAGATGCAGGGGGCCAGGGAGGCAGAATGGAGCCCCCCCGGTGATTGTCTGGATGGACATCACTCTCTTTGACACCACTCAGCCTCACTCACATGCAGTCAGGAACTTGCAGACGGATGTCTATGGAGGACTCTTAGTGCTTTACCCTGGGGAATGCCTGAGGGTGACAAGTCTACCCTGGGGACTGCCTCTGATGAGGTTCCCACACAGTCAAGGAATCTGGGGAACAGCAGAAGTCAAAGAGGTACTGAAGTGGAGACTGTAAGTGCGCAGAGAACTAACTTGCATCCTTGGGCCTGGCAAGGAGCACCTATAATGTTACCAGCTGCTCCTGCATGTGGACCAGCTATGTGCTGGGCACTGGGCTCACCTGTGGACCGTTATATATTGTACTGTTCACCCCTCAAACAGCCTTGGAAGGAGAAGTCACAGTTAGCAGGGGATAGCAGGGAGACACAGATATTAAATGGTAAAGTCGGGATTTGAACCTGGGACCATCAGATCCTAAATCCTGAGCACCACATTGGCACTGGGTGGATAGAGGAATGTCCAGTAGGGAGGCCCTTGATTCTGGGCAGGTTTCTAGGTGCAGAAGTGTCTAGCGTGGGGTTGGAGGGTGTTCAGACTTTGGGGGCAAAATGTCTGGGACATCCAAGGAGAAAAAGGGCTATTTCCCTTTTCACACCTTTGGCTCTGTCATCCTTGGGGGTTGTGTCTATGTAGAGAACCTTTCTCCACAGTGATGTGCAACTCAGAAATGTAGACTGAGCATTTGTGATAAAAGCAAAGGTGGGAGGGAGGGGCCAGTCCCAGGGGACATGTCCTGAGTGGCACAGGTGGAACTGACAGAAGTGGGCCACCTGCTTTCCCGGATGGGGGCAGTTTTGCCCTCTTCATGTTGTTGCAGTGGCTCAATAATGGCATCCCTGGCCCCTCATCCTGCGCAGGCCCACTTATCCCAGGACATTGCATCAGTGGCCCCTGCCGCTTTCAGTGACCCTTGCCCAGGCTGCAGCTATGTACCCCTTGTGGGCTCTGTGTGCTAGCTGGGGCCTGCCACTCCCTGCCCCCCCAGGCCTGCACTGGAGATGCGGGCACAGAAAGAACAGATGGAGTGGGGGGTGCTCCCCCACTCTGTGCCCTCAACCTGTCTAGGGGACTCTGTCCACATCAAAATGACACTCCCCACTCACTGCCTTCTTCTAGGATGAGGAGAGGTGTGAGGACGCAAATTGTCGCATGCAGATTTGGATAATGTCAGCCAGAGTCTGACTGGGGTGCAAGAGCACACACTCTAATGGATCATCTGAGGAGTGATTTTAAAAAGGAACTACTTATAAATGGTAGGGAATAAGGAAACCACGTGAGAGTGAGTACCCCAAGCAGAGCATGTGGGGTACCACTATAGACCTGAAGGGGCAAGGGATGTTGCTGTTGATGGGACCTGGAGTTACGGAGGGTTACTGAGCTGTGACTGGACATGAGAGCTGCAGAGAGCCCACATGACCTTGATATCACAGCACGAGGGCTGGGGAGTAAATGCCCCAACCTTACCCTCTTTTTCTTCCCCCGGGAGTCCTCACTGACCTAACATAACCAAAGTGAGAGGACAAGGGAGCCTGTTGATGCCACTCCAGGGCAGAGGAGGAAGAGAAGGGTGGTGCATAGTTCGGAGGGTCCAGTGAAAGACATCTGGCGTGTCCCTGAAGCTTACCTGATTTTTTTTTTTTAGAATTCACAAAACCTTACACTTATAGTCATTGTCCTCACAACAGCCTTGTCAGGTAGGTAAGGTAATGATTATAATCCCATTCCATTGATGAGGATACTGAGGCTCCAAGGGGTAAAACAAGTTGCCCCAGATCATGGGATTCCTTTTGTCATGTCAACTCCAGGAACCTTGTCTGAATGGCCCGCTGTGTTAGGACGTGGACATCCAGACACTGAAGGAGTCTTAGGGATCGCTCGTGCTCAGGCAAGATGAGCCTCAGAACATATCCGTGCGGAGCGGGAGGGGCATGTCCATGCCACTGATGAGGAGCTCAGGCTCTTGGGACAGCGTGGAGGCAGGAGGCACCGCTGGGGCCTCTGTGCTGCCCACAGAAACCTCCTCCCTTTCCTCCTGCCTCAGGTGCCGGAGAATCTCCTGAGACAGTGAGAAGTTGCTCCCCTCTGAAGATTCTGGAACAGGAGAAGGTGGAGAGGAGTGGAGTTAGGACCTCACAAATTCTCACTTAAGCACATACCTGGGGGGCCTCTGGCCTGAGTTCAATCCCCAGCCAGGGAGGTGACCCACATATGGAACAGCAGACCTCTCCCGTCTCTCCCACTGCTCCCCTCAGCAGTGTATTTCAGTAAATCCTCCTATTCTGCTCCCCACTCTGTCTCTGGCAAATTCCCCCCGGCTCCCCACCTCTGGCCTATACCCCAGTTCTTCTAAGCAAAAAAAAAAAAGCACACGCCTGGGTCTTACTGAGTAAATCCTCCAACCCTCCTCCCTCCCCAAAACCTCCCACTCCTTAGCCATGAGGCTAGAGTTTCATGGAATCCTAGAGCTAGAGTGGCTCTAGAAATAATGGGATCCCATCCCTCTTGATGATGCCCCCAGAGGGCAGACATCTGCCCAAGGAAACATGGCAAGGGAATGGCAGAGCTAAGGCTGCAGCCTGGTCCCTTGGTCCCTGACTGGGAGCCCTCCTGCTTTCTCTGGCATCTCTAAATGAAATGAGGGACCCCTCTTCATGTTCTACCCCGGGCCCATAGCCCCAGACCTCAGAAAGCAATCAAGTGGCTCAGCGAAGTGAAGGCCCAGGTTATAGTGCTACCGTATCTCTGGATCCCCTGGAAGATCCCTAGTCTCCTTCTGCCCTCCAGCCTGTCAATCCCTACCCTGGTAGACAATGAGGCGGCAGTTATTCTGAGACTCAGGGGCCTCTGCCAGGATGTCCTCAAGCGTCCGGCAAAAGAGTTTGGCCTGCTCCAGTCGATCCTCCCGGCTAAAGCCAGCTCTGCTATCCTGTGACATGGCAAACAGGGTCTGCAAGGGGGTGGCGTACTCTAGGACACAGGCGCCGGCCTGGAGGAGGTGAGAGAAAGACTAGAGTTAATTAGGGACTGGTAATGTTATAGGACAGGGAGAGGGGCAGCCCAAACCCCGCAAACCTGCCTATTCTAAATGGGTTCTGCCATCCGCCGCATCAACACAAAACATAGGAGACTTTAATGGGAAGGAACTTTAATAAAACTAGCAAACAATACAGGTAAGGCAAAGAGTCTAGTTTCTAAGTGAAGCACCCAAAGTTACCCGTCCCCTCGTGGGTAAAAGTCCATCCAAATGGGATTGGCCCAGAGCAAGGCCCCAAAGCCTGCCATGAGTCTAAAGCACCTTCCAGTGGGGACCCACAGAAAAGGGTCACAAACAACCGGACAAGCCCGGAAGGAAAAGAGCAAAATCAACATCAAGATAAAAGCTGCCATTGTCACCTCCCCATGGGTCTCACCCACATCTGTGTCACCCAGTCCACGACCAAAAGACAAGCGCAGCTTCTTCACGTGTCTCTAGGCTCCATGCGCCTCCTCCAGGGCTCCTGGCTCAATCCTGCTTCTTTCCTCAGTCCCTTCTGCAGCTTCTCCTCTTCCTGCTCAGCTCCACCCTCCCTTGGGAGGGGCAGGGAACCTCCCCCTTTCCTGGGGACTACCCTGTTACAGTAAGACAGCCTAAGGGCCCCACTGCCACTGGCCGGGGCCCCTGCTCCCTTAGTCTGTAGGTGCTGATGGGGTCTATCCTGTCTGATTGGTCTTTGCCGCTGACATCCTACTCCTGAAATCCGGGCCAGGGCTGCACTAAACCCATCTGCCCATCACGGATCCTCTCCTCCTCAGAGAGCTGGGCAAGGTCCACAGAGCTGGGCTGTTAATCACTCCAGCTGGAAATCAAATCTCGGGGCTGGACTCTAGGGTTCAACCCTGATCTGGATCCCCCCTTCCAACACCCATGTGAAATCCTTTAGACACTGGGTCAGTCTTCATCTAGGGCAACTTTTCAGTCAAGAACATGGTGGGCCTCCCTGGTGGCGCAAGGGGTTAAGCTGCAACCTGTGAAGCTAACCTCAGCCACTGCATGAGCTCCACGAGTTTGATCCCCGGCCAGGGAGAAACCCTCATGGCGCAGCAGACCTCTCCTGACTCGCCTGCAGCTCCCCTCAGCAGTGTTTTTCAGTCAAGCTGCCTGTTCTGTTCCCAACTCTGTCTCTGGTGAATCCTCTCCCCCTCTGGTGAATCCATCCCCCACACCTCTGGCCTGTACTCCAGCTCTTGTATGCATAAATATAAAATAAATCTTAAAAAAAAAAAAGCATGGTATACTCATGTTGAAATGATCTCCTCTCTCATTGTTTCAATCTTAATTTTTTCATCTATAAAGCAGGGGTCTTAACAGTCCCTAGCACACAGGGCGGTGGTGAGAGTTCAGTGAGGTGGTCAGTTGAAGCCTCTAGAAAAGGCTTAAAAAATGTTACTTAACAATGGCCAAATCTTGCCATTCCCCGGAACCAGTTTGCTGCACCTCCCCCTGCAGTGACCTTTAGGGCTAACCGTCCCTAGGTCCGGCTGGGCAACCGGCACGCAGGGGGAGAACAGCATAACACCCTGAAGCAGAGGAAGTACAGCGGAAGTTCCCTGAAAAGGCAGAAGCTTATCAAAAGATAACGACCACCAGGAACCACTACAAGAATGCTAAAAATCTTATCCGGTCTTTCTAGAACTACAAACTTTAATCCCTTATTTGTCTTTCTAAACTTCCTTCTTTCTTCTATAAAAGTCATTGCTTGTTATGTAGATCACCTCCCTGATGGTGATAGACTGAGCCCATGAGCAAGCTGATTTCATTGATATTCATTGTCCCTGTGCCTTTGGAAAACATATATATTGGTCACAAACTCAAAGAAAATTACACTCAGATTTTCACTCTTAAAGTGTGTCTGTTTGTCATTTCTTTCACCGACACCCTGACCACCCTGCACGCTTCTCTCAACCCTGAGGTGGCCTCATCGTCTACTGCTGTGCTGGTCCGCGCGGCACCAGTTGAAGAAACTGAGACTCAGAGAAGGGTGGTTAAGTTTTATCAGTGCTTGGTTAGGGCCAGAATTCTGGAATGCTGCTCCTGACCTCTCCCCCAGGGGCACCCACCTCCCTGCACACTCACCCGCTGCCCATTCTCCAGAATCTCATAGACGCTGTTGGAGTAAACCCGGCCCTTGACGCCAGCACGGTCAGTGTTTTGCCTGGGGAGCTCATGCAGGAAGCAAATGTTGGGGTCGGCTACACTCAGGTCATCAGGCACCCCACAGTCCAATGGGAAGAGGATGTACAGTTGACGGCTCCCTGCACCCCGCAGAATGTTGTTGTGGAGTCGGTTGTAAGTTTGGATCCGGGCCTTGAGCCCTGGGTGGAAAAGCCCAAGTAGTCATCTCTCTGTGTCCCACCCAACCCAGGACTAGGACTCAGGCCTTTAGTCCCCTCAACATGTAGGGTGACAAAGAACTGGGAGTCCAGCCCACTCTCATCTAGGGCCAGGGGGCCAGGAAGGGCAGAGCAGCTAGGAACCCTTCCCACTCCTTGCCCAGTATACTATGTCAGGCTGCTGGCTGTAGTTGTTTCCTGGCACAAACCCCAGTGTTCAGGGAAGACATCACTGGGATATGGGAGAACCACAGCCTTGGCTGCCAGGCCAGACGCAACACGTGGGCCCTCAGAGTCATGGCCAAGGGCTCAAATCCTGTCTCCCCTCACTAGACTGTGATTTTGGACATGCCAGAATCACAATTGATTTATCTCTAAATCAAAGCTGATTATCCCTTCCTCACAAGGTATGAATTAAAGGAGAAATTGCACATGAAGGGCACACAACATGTATTGAATATTTATTGAAAGGATTCATGGGTTACTCTGGCCAAGTCACTTAATGGCTCTAAGTCCCATATTCCTCATCCCTGCCCCTGTAAAGTGGGCATAATAATAACATCCTTCATGCCTACTGGATAGCTTTGGGGATCAAATTATTTATTGAAACTGAAAATACTTTGAAAAGTATAGAACTAGAGGGAATTATGCTCAGTGAAATAAGCCAGAAGGAAAAAGAAAAATACTGGATGGTTTCACTTATAACAGGAATACAGGGGAACCAAATAAGACATCAGTGTAAAAAAAATAATAACGGTACAAAACACAACAAAGCAAAAACAGAGACAATTATAAATCAGAGACATCCTGCAGGGGAGGAGGCGGGAGAGCGATCAGAGGGAGGGAGGGAGGAGCACAGGGGACTGAGGTGATGGTGCACGGGTGCATTGGGGAAGGAAAGTCTATGGGGACTACACCTGAGGGGGTGGGGGGAAACAAATATTGTTTGAAAATGAAAAATGATATAAAAATAATAAATTTTTTTTTAAATAAAAAAAAACAAGAAAAATATAGCAAGTTCTGGAAACACAGAGGCTGCCTGTCTTATTGTCTGTCTTATATATCTGGAGATGGGGCAGAGTGGATGGCTCACCTGGCAGGATCAGCCTCAGGTACCCGATATAAAATGACCATGCCAGCCCATGTGCCACGTTGAAGTTCCCTTTTTCACAGACTGCAGAGACCTCAGCTGGGGGCAGTTCCTGTGGATGGCACGGAGGGGCCTCCATGAAGGACCACCAGAGGCCTCCTCCTCAAACTGGATTCCCCAATCGACTGCTGACTTGCTCCCTTCTTTGCCATTGCTGAACCCATTGTCCCAGGACGTTTTAGGTGTCAGCCCCAAGGACCAACCTCTAAACTAGTCCCTCTTTTGGGAGTTCATACCCTCCACCTCCCTCTGTGTCATACCTGGAGCCTCAGAAGGATGTCCAGTGACCGTGAGAGACCCATGAAGGCAAGCATCCAAGCAAAGGACATGCCAACCTCCTTTGGGTTGAAGAAGTAGAAACAGCAAGACAACAGCAGCAGGGTCCCGCAGCGAAAGGGGCAGCCCACGCAGGCCCAAATGGCCTTCCAATAGCTGCCCTGGTACCTGTGGGTGACAACACAGCCCCAACTCCAGTCTAGCTCAGCCAGAGGGCCAAGGGTGGAGGTGAAGGGAGGAAGGCCTGGGTGCTGCAGGGAGTTACCTGGAGTGGATGTGGCACAGCTCCTCAGCCATACTGCACATCCCCTTGAATAGCAGTCCCAGCTGCAGGGAAGCCAGGTAGTGCACAAGCTTCCAGAAAGTGTGTCCTTGCAGCTCCCCCAGTCCCCAAAGGGCTGCCATGCAGATAACCAGCAGGACCAAGGCTGCCTTCTGGGCCCCGTAACCCCGGGGCCGCGGGATGGATGGATGCAGGTTAGAGTGGGGCATCTGTGGGGACCAAGAAATGTATGGTGTGTTCCCCTCACTCTCCTGCTGTTCTCATGCTGGGGCTCTGGTGGGCACCTTTCCCCCCAGACAGCTATACCCAGGGGCTGCTCTTAGAGACAACTCTAGGGAACAGGGTGATTATACAGCACCCCGGAACTCCTGTCTAGGAAGGATTTGTTGAAATTAGAGCAGGTGGGCCTCCCTGGTAGTGCAAGGGGTTAAGATGCAACCCATGAAGCTACCAGTAGCCTCTGCAGCACAAGTTGGATCTCTGGCCAGGGAGCTACCCACATGGTGCAACAGACCTCTCCTGTCGCACCCCCCACTGCTCCCCTCAGCAGTGTATTTCAGTCGATCTGCCTGTTCTGTTCCCCACTCTGTCTCTGGTGAATCCTCTCACCCCCGCCGCACCTCTGGCCTGTACCCCAGTTCTTGTATGCATAAATAAATAAATCTTTAAACAAAAAAAAGAAATTAGAGCAGGTGAAGTACAGGTTCCCACACGCATCTGCCACCCAACCCCAGTGAGATAGCAGGTCTGGTGAAGAGAGAAGTCAGCCACTATCCCAGACCCAGTCCTGAAATTGCCCTATGACAGGTCACCCACCTAGGGACTACTGGGGACCTGGCCTTCCCTCTCCCAGAACATACCCAACAAGGACCTTAGTCAGCAAAGCAGAAAAAACAGAGTTGAAGGGGTGGGGCGAGGCAGCCAGAAGGGCCCTGGAGGATCTCTGCCTTGGGTTCTGGACGCACTGTCTTGATCCTACCTCCTACCTCCCAGATAGGTTGTTTCTGGAAAAGGCCAGATGTCACAGCTCGCAGGGACCAGGGGCAGCCTTCTTGGTGCAAACTGAAAAGGGAAGTAGGAAGTAAATGGAATTTCTCCACAACACTCTAGCCCTGTGTCACCTCCCCCCAACCCCACCCCCCTCCGCAGCCCACAGCCAAGGGTGTCTGGGGAGGAGGGTTTTTCCGGTGCCCCCCCTCCCCAGGAAGGGCCCTTCCTCCCAGGCCCTGATAGGCCACACCACAGCTTGGAGGAGGTGGAGCTTGAGAAGGCCCCCATTCCATTGCCCTTTGCTTCCCCAAAACTGAGGGTATTCAGAAACCCCCTCACACACCCCTGCAGTCACAACCCTGATCACCAGCTCCCCCCTCAAGCCCCCACCGTCAAACCTACCCCACCTATACTCACAGGGGACTCCACAAGCAGCCGAAGACAGTGCAGCAGCTATGCCATGCTGTCTGCCTGCCTGGCTTTAATAGTCTGATTTCTAGCTCGGCTCTTCTTTCTCTGAAGAGGGAGCTGTCAGGAGTCAGACCAGGGAAATGAGGTTATTTCCTGTAACAGCAGCCTTTCTAGTAAAGGGCTGGAAGAGAACAGAAACCCTGCAGAGGAATGAAAGTGGCACTCTTTAAGAAATGACCACACCCCTAATTTCTCTGCGAGAACCCCTTGGGAGTCAAAGGGAGGGGGAGACAGAGGAGGGACAGGGAAGAGGAGAAAAGGGAGGAGGGGGAGGAAGGCTTGTCTTGACTTGGGCAGGGTCTGTGGCTGCTCCCTGGCAAATAGTTTAGCTAGCTGGATGGGGCAGGATGGGGCAGGCCTGGGGAGCAGGATTGGGCAGCATCATAGAGCAACTGTAGCTCCTCCCTGTCCAGCTTGGAGGGTCCTTGCCTGGATCCTTCTCCACATCACAACCATACGCAAGAAGACACAACTTTCCTAGATCTATTGACCTCTCAAGGGTAATGAGATTCACTGAAAACTCATTTTCAAATTTGTTTCCTAAGAATGGCGGGAAATTCCTACACTCTCAAAGGCATCTCCTGAGTATGGCAAAGGCTTAGTTGCTTCCAAACCAAAGCAGGTCATGCTTTCCAAGGACATGCCCAAGCAGAAGACTCCCAGAGGAGACAGCTCCACACCACCCCAAGGCCCAGCTGCCTGGCCTCCGGGAGGCTGCCTGGCCACCAGCACCAAGTCTCCTGGTGATGACAGTATTGCCAGTCCCACTGCTCCACCCTAGTCCTCATTCTCACCCTGCCCCTTCTCCTGGAGGAAGAGCCTCCGGGAAGAACATCTGGACCAGGTTGGTACTGCGTGTTGGAAACCTTAAAAACACAGCGAAATAATGGAGCCAGCAATCCACTTCTAGAACTCCTTCATCAAGAAAGAATCAGTGGTGGGCCTCCCCGGTGGCGCAGTGGTTGAGCGCTGGGTTGCGAAGCTGCCCGCGGCCTCTGCAACGCCGGTTCGATCCCCGCTGCTCCCCGGCCACCGGAGGAGGGTCCCACATGGCACGCAGACCTCTCCTGCCGCCCGCTGCTCCCCTCAGCAGTGTACTTCGGTCCTTCTGCCTGCTCTGCTCCCCGCTCTGGCTCTGGTGAATTCTCTCACCCTCCCGCGCTTCTGACTGTACCCAGTGCATGTATAAACAAAACAAACAAACAAACAAATAAATAAATAAATAAAAACATGCCTCTATTTTTTAAAAAAAAAAAAGAAAGAAAGAATCAGGGGAGGGCTTCCCCGGTGGCGCAGCGGTTGATTGCTGGGTGGCGAAACTGCTTGCAGCCTCTGCAGCGCCGGTTCGATCCCCGGCTGCTCCCCAGCCACCAGAGGAGGGTCCCACATGGCACGCAGACCTCTCCTGCCGCCCGCTGCTCCCCTCTGCGGTGTACTTGGGTCCTTCTGCCTGCTCTGCTCCCCGCTCTGGCTCTGGTGAATTCTCTTACCCTTCCCCGCTTCTGACTGTACCCAGTGCTTGTATAAATAAATAAATAAATCTTAAAAAAAAAGAAAAAAAGAACAGGTCGATCTACTGAAATACACTGTTGAGGGGAGAAGCATGCGAGACAGGAGAGGTCTGCTGCGCCATGTGGATTACCTCCCTGGCCAGGGATCGAACTCATGCTTCAGTGTCTAGTGATAGCTTGATAGCATTGAGACTTAACCCCTGAACCACCAAGGAATCCAGGGATACCTTCTTTTTTAAGGAGTAACTTTTTTAAAGATTTATTTATTTATGCATACAGGAACTGGGGTACAGGCCAGAGGTGTGGGAGGTGAGAGGATAGACTGCCAGGGGAGTAGCGGGCGAGTTGGGGGAGGTCTGCTGCTCCATGTGGGTTTCTCCCTGGCCAGGGATGGAACTCGTGCTGCAGTGGCTGCGGACAGCTTCATAGGTTGTGTCTTAACCCCTTGCGCCACCAGGGAGGCCCCTTAAGGATTAACATTAGTCACCTTTGGACGGAGCAAAGCCGTGTGTGTGTGTGTGTGTGTGTGTGTGTGTGTGTGTGTGTGTGTGTGTGTGTTTTGAGAATGGGGAGGTTGGGGACTGTGAGTGTAGAACCTTCTGAAAGAGCCACAAACAATAAAGGCCCTGGGGTGGGAAAGGTCTTGGCCTATGGAGGAATACAGGGAACACAGGAACGCCCACTGTGGTTGGAGCCTGTGAGCATTAGAGCATAATGCAGTCTTTATTACTTTCCTGTGGCTGCTGTGACAAAGTCCACACATCTAGTGGTTGAAAACAACAGAAGTATGTTCTTTTTCAGTTCTGGAGCCTGAAAGTCTGAAATCAAGGTATTAGTAGGGCCATGCTTCTTTTTCACTTCTCTCACTTTCTGGTAGACTTGGACGCTCCTGGATTTGCAGCTGCAGCACTTCTGTCTCTGCCTCTGTCATATTCTGTCCCTAGGTCTCTAATCTGCACTTGCTCTCTCCTCTTCAAAGGAGCCAGTCCTTTTGGATTAGGATCCACGTTAATGACTTAACTTGATTACAACTGCAAAAGCTTTATTTCTGAGTAACTTCAAATTCACAGATACTGTGGGGCTAGGACTTCACCATATTTTTGGGGGTGGGACAACACAATTCAACCATGACAGGATCAGTGGTGTAATAAGGGGCCTGGAGAGTGGGTGGGAACTTGTGGGCTGGGAATTTTCGTGACAGCTGCATACATGAGCCTGTCCTCAGCGCTCCGTCCAGCTGTACTGAGGGGCAGGAACCTTGAGGCTCTTGTGGTCTGACCATATGGCATCTGAGGAACTAGTTGAGAATCACAGAGGGAAGTTAGGCCCAAGTCCCATGGTGCCAGGCTCACAGCTTGTGAGCCTGCTTTCCTCAGACCCATGTCTCTGAGTGCCAGCACCCTGCTCCGCAGCCATTACGCATCTGAGGCCACATGCTCACTTTGTGGTAGTTGCTTCTTCTCAGAACCCCTGGAAGTGCTTGTTTGGGCCACTCATGTTTCTATTTCTAGTTCAGTTACAGCTGCCATGGGTCTTTTCCTGAAACTGGTGTCAGTGTTCCTGGGAGAGAAATAAACCTCTAAGCGCTTGCTCAGGGGTTGGAACACTGTGTGGGCGAAGGAGTCTGTGACCTCTAAAGAGCCACTGTTTGCTTATATAACGACTTTCATGGTCAAAGATCTCTAATATTCATGTGTAAATGTCCCTGAATCCTGGTGGAATTCGATGCAGGGAGTGTAATGTCAGTTGACCATGATACACTTGGAATCCAATCTGACCTCTGCCTCTCCTTGCTATGTGACCTTAGCTCAGGTATCTAACTTCTTTGGGGCTTAGTTTCCTCATACCTAAAATATGGATGGCAATACCTTTTCTTTTTTTTTTTTTAAAGATTTATTTATTTATGCATACAAGAACTGGGGTACCAGCCAGGGTTGTGGGAGTTGAGAGGATTCACCAGAGACAGAGTGGGGAACAGAACAGGCAGACTGAAATACACTGCTGAGGGGAGCAGTGGGCTAGACAGGAGAGGTCTGCTGCGCCATGCGGGTAGCTCCCTGGCCAGCTGGGAATCGAACCTGTGCTGCAGAGGCTGAGGACAGCTTCATAGGTTGTGTCTTATTTATTGCTCCACCAGGGAGGCCCAATAATACCTTTTATCTCACAAGATTGTCATGAGGGTGAAAAGAAATAATGTACACGTAGACTGACTTGTTGGAAATAGTCATTGCTAGCTCCATTCATTACCATCATCACAATCATCATCTCTGACGATCACTCTTAGAGTGGCCTGTCCCCATCCTCTTGGCCTCTGTCGTGGCTCTGGTCACCTCTTCAGCAGGCCCAGAACTTGACGTCTGATCCATGGGTGGCTCTGAGTCTGACTCCAGACATCCCTTGTTGTGATTCCATTGTCCCATCATGGAGCTGATTCCTGTGTTTCTTGGACAGCGTGCTCTCCTAGTAGATGCGATGGAGAAAAGGGATGGCGCATGATTGTAGGTGAGAAGGCAAAGGTGATTGAACTACTGTACCCTCAGGGAGTGAATAATGGACCCAAGCCCTCCAGGAAGGAAGTACCTAGCAGGGTAGGGAGAGCCACAGTTGTTTTCATTTTTATTTTATTTTTTAAAAAAATTTTAAAGTTTATTTATGCATACAAGAACTGGGGTGTAGGCCAGAGGTGCGGAGAAAGGGATTGGAGGATTCACCAGAGATGGAGTGGGGAGCAGAACAGACAGATTGACTGAAATACCCTGCTAAGGAGAGCAGCAGGCATGACAGGAGAGGTCTGCTGTGCCATGTGGGTTAACTCCCTGGCCAAGGATCGAACTCATGCTGCAGTGGCTGGCGATAGCTTCATAGTGCTGATTTTAACCCCTGTGCCACCAGGGAGGCCCCTACGGTTGTTTTTAGAAACAGCTTGAGATATACTGAAATTCATACATTTATTAAAAATACACATTTAGCTTTAAGTATAGTCATATAATTGTGCAATCATCATCACAATCAATCTTAGAACATTTCCATCACTTCAAAAAGAAGTCCTGTAGCCTCTCTGGTGGCACAAGGGGTTAAGTCGAAGCTCTATGAAGCTATCGCCACAGCCACTGCAGCAGGGCAACAGTTTGATTCCTGGCCAGGGAGCTAACCAGCCTAGACCTCTCCTGTCTCGCCCACTGCTCCCCTCAGCAACATATTTCAGTAGATCCATCTGTTCTGCTCTCCACTCTGTCTCTGGTGAATCCTCTCGTCCTCGCACCTCTGGCCTACATCCCAGTTCTGATATGCATAAATAAATAAATCTTTAAAAAATAAAAAAGAAGTCCTGTAGCACCCCCCCCCAACTACCCTTACCCCCATTTCACCCCACTCTCAGGCAACCTTTAATCTACTTTCTATCTTTATAGACTTGCCTATTCTGGACGTTTCACATAAATGCATCACACAATAAGTGACTATGTCTGTCCTCTTATATGTGTTCAGAGTTCATTCATGTAGCATTTAACAGTACTCCATTCCTTTTTATTGCTTTATTCCTTTTTATTGCTATTCCACTGTGTAGATATATATCATTTTATTTATATTTATTTATTTATTTTTGCATAGAAGAAATGGGTATAGGCCAGAGGTGAGGGGGTGAAGCATGGAGTGAGAGGATTCACCAGAGACAGAGTGGGGAGCAGAACAGACTGATTTACTGAAATACACTGCTAAGGGGAGCAGTGGGCAAGACAGGAGAGGTCTACTGTGCCATATGTGGGTTAACTCCCTGGCCAGAGATCAAACTCAGGTCGCAGTGGTGATAGCGCTGAGACTTAACCCCAGGGCACAAGGGAGGGCCCATATTTAAATTATTGAGGAACCAACAAACTGTCTTCTGTTTCCTTCTTTTTTTTAAAGATTTATTTATTTATGCATATGAGAACTGGGATGTAAGCCAGAGGTGTGGGGTATGAGAGGAGTCACCAGAGAGAGTAGGGAGCAGAACAGGCAGATCTCCTGAAATCTACTGCTAAGGGGAGCAGTGGGCCAGACAGGAGAGGTCTGCTGTGCCCTGTGGGTCAGCTCCCTGGCTGGCTATAGTTTGATAGCGCTGTCTTTAACCCCCGCACCACCAGGGAGACCCTCTGTTCTCTTCTTTTTTAATGCTATAAGTGGAATTGTTTTCTTAATTTCATTAGCTCTATAGTTCTGTAACTTTCTTTTTTCACTAAGGAACAAACATATTACAGATATATTTGTGGGTCAGTAAAAATAAAACCACATCATAATTTTTGGTGTTCACCTAGCATTCCTGACATAGAATGATGAGCTACGATTTAATCTGTCACATATTAGTGAGCATTTAGATTCTTTTAAATTCTCTACCATAAGATTCTTTGCAATAAACATAAGGATGTGCATCGCTATGCATTTACTTTTCTGATAAGGAAAGACTGTAAGAAGTGGGGTTGCTGGAACAAAGAGTATGTCTATTTCTCAGACTTCCGATGGGTAGTGCCAAAAGGCTCACTAATGGACATTGTTTGCTTTAAAAGTCACCATGACAAAGTAGAAAGCAACATAAACTTTCAACCCCAGGGGATTGGTTAAAATAATGACAGTGCATTTGTAGAGTAGCAGGTTGAGCAGTCACAACAAATGATAATGTAGCACCAGATTTGCTGACACAGAGAGATAGTATATTTTTAAGTCACGGAACTGGTTATAAAACAGTTCATATTAAATTAACTTGGGGCCGGGCCTCCCCGGTGGCGCAGCGGTTGAGCGCTGGGTTGCGAAACTGCGCGCGGCCTCTGCGGCGCCGGTTCGATCCCCGGCTGCTCCCCGGCCACCAGAGGAGGGTCCCACATGGTGCGCAGACCTCTCCTGCCGCCCGCTGCTCCCCTCAGCAGTGTACTTCGGTCCTTCTGCCTGCTCTGCTCCCCGCTCTGGCTCTGGTGAATTCTCTCACCCTCCCGCGCTTCTGACTGTACCCAGTGCATGTGTAAACAAAACAAACAAACAAAACCAGCAAACAAATAAATAAAAGCATGCCTCTATAAAAATAAATAAATAAATAAATAAATAAATAAATTAATTAACTTGGGGCCTCCGTTCAATGACACTCTTTGCAGCTCTTTAAAAAAATGAAACAGGTCCTTCTGTATGAATATGGAAATATCTAAGGGATATTTAGTGAAGTGAGTGAGGAAGTTGCAGAACAGTGAGTATGGAAATCAAAGGGTAGATATGCATATATGTTAATGAGATGAAAAGGGCTGTAAACTTCAGGGAGTGTCCCTGAATGACTGAGAGCAGGGAGGGAGACTCACTATAACTGCACATCCTCTTGAACTTTTATACCTTTTAAATTCAATATTTTTGTTAGGGGGAAGTGATGTCCTGAGTTAATCCCATACAGGTTTTGTGGACTCCACCCCCACTCCAGACTAAAGCCATCAAGACTCTGGGAAAGACAAATCCCATCACCACCAAGGGAGGGTGGCTGGGACCTGAGGGTGGAGTTGGGCAGCCAGGTTGGATATAAAAAACCAAACACGTGGGCCTTGGGCTCGCTCTCTGGCTCGCGATCGCTCGCCTCCTGGCTTCACTGCTCCTGGCTCGCGGCCAGCTCTCAGAGCACCATTTTGGGATTCCTGATCAGCGGATCCGGTAGGACTCATTTAAAACTTTGTCTCCCACTTTTCTCCCAGAGCTGTACATTTCCTCATTTCCCCTTCCCTTGTAAATAAACCTTTTATTAACCTTTCACGTGTGCCTGCAGTAGAGCATTGATAAGTCCTTTTAAGCGCGCGGGTGAGGACCCACAGTCAGGCACCCCGTTTTGTATCGGGGTTGCTCTACAACATTTTGTCGATTGTTGCCTATTGAAACATTAAGCAAACTAGTAATAAACCACCATATACATATTATACCACATTTGTGTATGTTATATCATTTTTATTTTTTAAAGTAGTTGCATATATTTGCAACTACTTGAGAAAAAGTAGTTGCATATATTTGCAACTATTTGAGAAAAATTCTGGTTATAAATACAACAAAATGTTCATAATCATTACTTTGTTTTGTTTTTTTTTTAATTTTTTTTTTTATAGAGGCATAATTTATTTATTTGTTTGCTGGTTTGTTTGTTTGTTTTGTTTATGCATGCACTGGGTACAGTCAGAAGCGCGGGAGGGTGAGAGAATTCACCAGAGCCAGAGCGGGGAGCAGAGCAGGCAGAAGGACCGAAGTACACTGCTGAGGGGAGCAGCGGGCGGCAGGAGAGGTCTGCGCACCATGTGGGACCCTCCTCTGGTGGCCGGGGAGCAGCCGGGGATCGAACCGGCGCCGCAGAGGCCGCGCGCAGTTTCGCAACCCAGCGCTCAACCGCTGCGCCACCGGGGAGGCCCCATAATCATTACTTTGAAAGGGGGTTTAGATATCTGGAGGTTTAAAAAGATAGCATCGGGGCCTCCCCGGTGGCGCAGTGGTTGAGCGCTGGGTTGCGAAGCTGCCCGCGGCCTCTGCGGCGCCGGTTCGATCCCCGGCTGCTCCCCGGCCACCGGAGGAGGGTCCCACATGGTGCGCAGACCTCTCCTGCCGCCCGCTGCTCCCCTCAGCAGTGTACTTCGGTCCTTCTGCCTGTTCTGCTCCCTGCTCTGGCTCTGGTGAATTCTCTCACCCTCCCGCGCTTCTGACTGTACCCAGTGCATGTATAAAAAACAAACGGACAAACAAACAGACTAAATGAATAAAGCATGCCTCTATAAAAAAAATAAAAAAATAAAAATAAATAAAAAGATAGCATCAAGGGATGTGAGCTCATGATTCCCCTGGGCTGATGTCAAGCCAGATCTGGGCATTGGACACTTGTGTTCAGAAGCCATAGAAGGACCTGAAAGTGCCTCTTCCTTCATTTTGGGCCCCCTGACTCACTGTGCCTTTCTCCATTATACACTTTAGCAAGACTTAACCTTGTCAATCCTCTAGAAACTCATGAGTTCTCTCTCTGCCTGGATGGTTCTTCGAGTCCCCTATACTGTCTCCCAACCCCCAACCCCAACGTTGCTGCATTTCCCAATGAGTAGACTGTGCTCAGAGTACCAGCAAAATTGTCCCAATTTATCTCAAAAAATGTTCAGATTTTAACAGCTTCAAGTTGTCCCTGCCCTGACCACCTAGGAAGTCTCCCCAGGTCCCAAGCTGGGTGAGGGTCTTGCCTCCTGCTCTAAGTCAACCCAATCTCTCCTATTTTTTTTTAAAGATTGCTTTATTTATGCATGCAAGAGCTGGGGTGTAGGCCAGAGGTGTGGGGGGTGAGAGGATTCACCAGAGACAGAGTGGGGCAGAACAGGCAGATCTACTGAAATCTACTGCTGAGGGAGTAGCACGCAAGACAGGAGAGGTCTGCTGCGCCATGTGTGTCAGCTCCCTGGCTGGGGCATTGGCTTTGGATTGCTTTATAGTGCTGACACGTAACCCCTTGGGCCATCAGGGAGGCCCCCTCTTTCCTATTTGATCACAAATGTTCATCCTTTATTGTTATTGCTGGTTTGGTTGGTGGTTTCTTGGACAGACAATAAGCCATGGGAAGATAGACCTCAATGTGGCTGACTCTCCACTATGGCACCAAGGCCAGACCTATAGGAAATGCTTTGTATATACTCCTGAATGATGACCAAATAAACAAACTCAGGGGTCTGATCAGTTTATTCAATTGTCTGAAGGGCTGGATAGGCCAGAAGAACCTTCCTCTTTGTGTCCACAGAAGGAAAATCTAGGGCAAGTCAAAGTCAGTGTCAAATTTTGGTTCTATATCAGAAAAACTTTTCTAATAATATAGGCTGTTTTGTGAGCTGTGGTTACCATTGAGGTTTACAGGAAGCCTAGATGATGATCTATGGGGACAGACTGCAAAGAGAATTCCATTCTTGTCAGAAGTTGTGAGTTCCTAAGGTCCCAAACAGGGCTGTCGAGAAAGTTCTGAGGGTGTCCTTTTGGTGGAGGAGGGTCAAGGAGGTAGATTTTTTTTCCATTTGAGGAATTTACTTCTGATTGAGGCTAGCAGAGCTGGTCACACTTCCCCATCTCAGGCAATCTCTTCTCAAATCTGCCAGAGGCCATGTGGCTAGCACTGGTGACACCTGGTGGCCAGTTGTTCTAAGACAGAGGCAGCCCATCACCTGCCTGTCCAAATTGTCCCTGGCTATATCCCAGGGCCTAGTAGCATTATTGACACAGAGATGCTGTCAACCTTTGAAGAAGGAATGAATGAATAGACTAGAAGAGGAGGAGGATGAAGAAGAAGAGATGTCTTCTCTGGGTCTGGAGACCTACCCAGGGCACCAATCAGGACAATCCATTGACTCAGGCATGTAGAAACAAAAGGGCCTCAACTCTCTCCTCTGAGTCTTCCCTGTGTCCTGGGGGTACCTGTGAAGTTGGAGAAGGAGCTATTTGGGGGCAAGACTGAAGTAAGTTAAAAGCTGTTCTGTCCTGAGATTGTGTTCGATAGCTATGAAAAGACCCATTGGCTGCTTGGAAGTGCTGAGTCAGGCTCCTTTCAGAGAGAGAGAGAGAGAGAGAGAGAGAGAGAGAACACGAGGCCCAGAGACAACAGGAACCTGACTGAGGTCACACAGCCAGCCTATAGCAGAGCCAGGACTCCCAGCTCCAGTTCCTTAGGTCGCATTATAGCATTTGACCACTAACATCAAAACACAGAGGAAAGTTGGTATGGAGACTACAGGAGCAAGTATCAGCTCCTTGGCCTGGCAAGCAGGGCTTATATATCACTGGTGACACCCCCCCCTCCAATACCTACCTTTCCAGCTAAAAAGTTGAGGCCACTTTTGTCCCAACCCAAACTGGTGTTCATCTTCTCCCGACTCACCTGGAGTCCTCTCGACCACTCGCATCTGTATGGATTGGCTTAACCTCTCTCACCTCAGTTTCCTAATCTACAAAGGATTGTCTGAGGTGTGACAGGGGCTGCATGTCAACTGTCTAAACAATGTTTGGCACATGACATGCCTTCAGCAAGAATCATAGCTGCAGTTATTGTTGCTATTGTAACTAAGGCCCAGTTCAAGACCTTCCCACAATGCACAACTAGACAGAGACACTCTCAAGGGCAGTGGTGAGAATACTTGACTTTGTATCCAAAGACGGTCCAAGACAGTGTTGGTTCTACTGGGCATCTGCCGCCTAGTTTCCCTGAACACCTTCACTATTGAATGGGCAAAGCCTGGTTTTCCACTTTCATTCCTTGAAGCTATAATGTCATAAGTTTGGAATGGGTTTTTGATTTCTCTGATGGGTCAGAAAACAGACACAGGCTGCTACTGAAGTACAAATATGCTGTCTCGGGGTCTCCCTGGTGACATAGGGGTTAAAGACAGCGCTATCAAGCTATAGCCAGCTACTGCAGCTTGAGTTTGGTCCTGGCCAGGGAAGTGACCAACATGGCACAGCAGGCCTCTCCTATCGTGTCCACTGCTCCCCTCAGCAGTGTATTTCAGTAGATCTGCCTGTTCTGCTCCCCACTCTCTCTAGTAAATCATCTCACCCCCCCATCTCTGGCCTATACCCCTGTTCTTATATGCATAAATAAATAAATCTTTAAAAACAAACAAACAAATATGCTGTCTCCAGATGCCCTGGATCTGGCAGGAAGAACTCAAGACCCCAAGCAGAGGAGTGGGGGTAGGTCCATGAGGCCACAAGAAGAAAGCTAATATAGGGGCACAGGTTCTCCTTGGTGTCCATGGCCTCTAAATCAGACCTGTAGGGACCTCCCCTGGTGGCGCAGCGGTTGAGCGCTGGGCTGGGAGGCTGCCCGCAGCCTCTGCAGCGCCGATTCGTTCCCTCGCCGCCACCGGCAAGGGTCCCACAAAAATAAACAAATAAATAAATAAATGAATCAGACCCTGTAGGTGGTAGGTGGAAGGGCCTGCCACTCCACCACAGGTCTTAGAGTCCTTGGCCAAGTCCTTGCCCAAGTACTCATTCATACATTACCTAGTCGACAAATATCAATTAAGGCCCACCTCTGTGCCAGGCACCTTGCCATAGGAACTTACTTTTCTTACTGTTCCGGGCACAAAGAGCAGACAGGCAGAATTCCACATAATAAGAGCTGTTTTAGAAGTTAGCCAGGGTTTGGGGAGAGCAAGAAAGAGGTGATGGTTAAATTCAGCTGGGGGCCTCACTTGTGGTGCAGCGGGTTGAGCGCCACTCTGTGAAGCTGTCCCCAGCCTCTGCAACATGGGTTCAATTCCCAGCTGGCCAGGGAGCTACCCACATGGTGCGGCAGACCTCTCCTGTCTTGCCTGCTCCTCCCCTCAGCAGTGTCTTTGGTCCATCTGCCTGTTCTGCTCTCCACTCTGTCTCTGGTGAATTCTCTCACCCTCCCGCACCTCTGACCGTACCCCAGTTCTTGTATAAATAAATCTTTTAAAAAAAAATAAAATTCAGTTGGAAGGACATGGGAAGGTATGGTCTCTAGGCAAGGGGAACCTGTGTATGGGCCAGGAGGGAAGAGAGCCCTGTTATTTTTGAGGAGCTGTAAGAAGTGGGTCTTAACTACAGGTGCCTTGTTAAGCATAGTTGCCATTCTCAGGGATTCTGACTTGGTAGACCTGACCACCAGACCCTGCGTATTTAACAAGTGATTTTGTTGCAGGTAGAACTGTGGTTCAACAAAGAGGAAGGTATTATGAAAGATGGGCTAGAGTAAAACTAGCAAATGAGGCAAGGACTTGATCCTTACACTAAAGGAATCAGAAGGCTTCTGAAAAGTGTTAAACTTGGGAACAACAGAATCTTTATAAAGAACCTTCTTCTAGGGCTTCCCTGGTGGTGCAAGGGGTTAAGTCTAGGCACTATCAAGCTATCCCCAGCCACTGTGGCATGAGTTCAATTCCGGCCAGGGAGCTAACCCACATGGCACAGCAGACCTCTCCTGTCTCTCCTGCTGCTCCCCTCGGCAGTGTATTTCAGTAGATCTGCCTGTTATGCTCCCCACTTTGTCCTCTGGTGAATCCTCTCACTTCGCTGGCACCTCTGGCCTACACCACAGTTCTTGTATGCATAAATAAATAAAAATAAATCTTTTTTTAAAAAAGAAAGAACTTTCTTCCAGCTGCAGAGTAAGTGGACTGAAGAGGGACGAGCTGCTGGCCGATGTGATCTTCCAGCCTGCAGTGGATACTGGCCTGAATTAGGAAAGAAATGGTTTGGGACAGAAAAGTGGCCAGATTTGGGAGAGGAAAGGAACAGTAGCTGGTCCTGGTAATGCACTGGTTGTGAGATCCCAGTGTAGGGAGGAAGTTAGAGGCAGGGGAATGGATGGACAGGAGCCGAAACCGGGTAAGGAAAGTTGGAGTGTGAGGAGTGGAGGATCCAATGTGGAACGCGAGGGGTCGGAGAGGGACAGGCCATGGTGCACAGGCTGCTGCATAAGGACGCAGACTGGGGAGGGAAAGGTGCCGCACGCGCCGGACCCCCCGTGACGGGGACCACCACATTCAGGTGTGGGTTGAGTCCGCAGCTGGAGAGAAGCCAGCGAGGTCCGGACCACCTTTGGGACCACGTCCCCAAAGTGACCCGCTGCGAGGCTCCAATTCCCGGCATGCCTCTGGGCGGTGACCTCATGGGCCCGGGTGCTATGGCCTCGGCCTCCGCTAGATGGCGCTGCTCCCAGCAGTCCAGCGCGCCCCGCCGGCGGCTGGGGGCTGCAGCCCGGGAGGAGCGGGAACTCCCGCCCGCTGCCTGCTACCGCGGGGCGCCGCTCGGACAGGCCAGGCCCGGACAGCCCCTGGCCGAGCGGTCAGCGCGACGGAGCTGGGGGCACTGACCGGCTGGTTCTCGCCCCCATCCCCGCGCTGTTGCCCATAGTCTGTGCAGGCTTTTCCCGGACGTGCACGTCAGAAATCTGGGCATCCTCCTTGAGGAGCCCTGTCATCCTCACGCCCACACAGGCGGTTCTGTTGCTCGTTCTGCCTCTGCGGCATCTCCAGGACCCTTCCCTGACCCCAGGCCTCTCGCAGACCCACGGCCGTGGTGATTAAAAAGACTAGACAGGGCCTCCGCGGTGGCGCAGCGGTTAAGCGCTGGGTTGCGAAGCTGCCCGCAGCCTCTGCAGCGCTGGTTCGATCCCCGGCTGCTCCCCGGCCACCGGAGGAGGGTCCCACATGGCGCGCAGACCTCTCCTGCCGCCCGCTGCTCCCCTCAGCAGTGTCCTTCGGTCCTTCTGCCTGCTCTGCTCCCCGCTCTGGCTCTGGTGAATTCTCTCACCCTCCCGCGCTTCTGACTGTACCCAGTGCTTGTATAAATAATAAACAAATAAATAAATAAATAAAATATTAAAAAAAAAAACAAATCTAAAAAAAAAAAAAAAAAGACTAGACAGACTCCAGGATAACAGACTCTGTGACCTTGAGGAAATAACCTTCCTATGCTCTAATTCCCTTAAAATCAGTTGGAAATAATATTACCTCATAAGGTCGTTGGGATGACTAAATTATATCCTTTTTCACTACAAAGCAGGTGGTCAGTAAATATCAATTATTTAACACTTATCTCTGTGTTGCTGGAATGTATTCATTCACTGGCCCCAAACTCCTCAGTGGCTTCTGATGGGCCAGGATCCAGTCCGCACCTTTCGCTTGGCCCATAGGTCCTGTGAGTCTCATTTCCTGTTACTTCTCATCTCTTCCTCCCCCACATCCTTTGTTGGCTTTATCACAGATTCTTTTGTGCCTTTGCTTGAGTACACTTTTCCCAGTTTCTCTCCGTGCACAGACTCTCTTCACCCCTTGAGACCCACCTCAAAAGCCTTCCTGTCACATATCCCCCAAAGTTTTGAGATGCCCAGAACTGACATGATCAGAAACAAAGTGGAAAGACTATGGAACAATATGTCACGGTTATAAATATGTTTGAGCACGCTGTGCTTAGTTTTAGGGACAAAAATAGTCCCACTTCTGGGTTTGCAGTAGGTGGCTGGGGAGGTGATTGAGCTGGGATATCAGAAGAGGCAGGAGAAAGGAAAAAAGAGCTTCCTCTACCCCTTATCCCACGAGGTGCCAAGTGCTGAAAAAGTCACCTCCCTGGAAACCAGGTCGGGTCTCCAGATGCAAGTGTTTTATAGATTCTTGGAGGCAGGCTGCACACCCATTTGAGCAGTTTTTCTGGCTGTAGAAATGGGTGCCACTGAGTCAAATGCCCATTGGCGCCTGGTACTTTGAAAACCAGAGGCTAGAACATGTGAGGAAGCCAGCCTGATTTGGGTAATGTAACTTGGTATACCCATGCCTATGCTCAATGTCCTTCAGCCACTCAACTGTATCAACTTCACAGAAGTGAGGGGCACAAAATGTAAAATCCCTTCCCAACTATCTCAGTTCATCCACATACCAGAAAGTGTGCCAGACCTCATCTGGGCAATGCTGGATTGTTGGGGCAGATAGAGGAATGTCATTTTTGCCCCTTGGGACTCAGATTAGTGCAGGAGATGAATAAGCCATGAGGGTAACATATGACAAGTGCTGTGAGAGGATTAAGTGAATGAGGAGCAGGAATGTAGTGTGGTGATTAGAGACCTAGACTGGCATCAGATGATGCAGTAAGAGTGCTTTGTGCCATGTAGGAAGTGATCAAGAATATCTACCTAATGCTATTTACCCAAGATGCATTGCAGCAAGCAAAGGTTTTTTTTTTTTAAAGATTTATTTATTTATGCATACAAGAACTGGGGTACAGACCAGAGATGCTGGGGGTGAGAGAATTCACCAGAGACTGAGTAGGGAGTAGAACAGGCAGATCTACTGAAATACACTGTTGAGGGGAGCAGTGGGCAAGTTAGGAGAGGTCTGCTGCACCATGTGGGTTATCTCCCTGGCTGGGATCGAACTTATGCTACAGTGGCTGAGGACACCTTCATAGGTTGCGTCTTAACCCCTTGCGCCACCAGGGAGACCCCAAGCAAAGATTTTGTACCCAGCTCATTCTCATCTTTTTGCAGGCTTCCCAAACAAATGTGAACTACCCCCATATAATCCCTGTACTTATCATTCACAGTCCCCCTGAGTCCAGATGAGTATCTCTCCTCTCCAGTAGTCTGCGGTTTTTCACCTGAAGAGAGGATATGTGGGGAAATGGGCAGGACAACAATGGAAGAAAGACTGGGGGAGGGGCTGCCACCTCTGCAGGAGGTAGCTCAGGCCCTTGGGGTCCCAGGGAACAAAAGAGGGCTTCCCTTGCACATCTTGGGGAAGGAGGCCGCTGGAGGACTTTGCATGAGAATAAGAGAGCCGCAATTATCCATGTCAAAGAAAGAGAAGGAACTCTCTTGGCACTTGCCACTGCCAGGCTCAGGTCCCCAACAGTACAGATCATCAAAGACACAATTAATGATGCCAAAGAGTAACAAAAAGGAGACCAAAGATGTGGTTGGATCTTCTTTCTTGCCCCACTGCTTTTCCTTTGACCCAGACTTTTAGTTGTGCAAGGCTACTTACTGTGGAGCTCACTGGGGACACAGGACTCCATCGAGGGTCTAAATATAAAGTCAGTCAAAGGCCATTGACTCCCATCTTTATCCAAGTGTTGCTAAATAGCAGCTTTCCATTTTTCATTTCAGGATTAATATGTATTTATTTGCAAATATGTTGGAAACCACAAATGAGCAGCAAGAAAATATATTTTCTTTTTTCAATTTCCTTAAAAATATAGAAAGTTAGGGCCTCCCTGGTGGTGCAGTGGGTTAAATGCCACACTGTGAAGCTGTCCGCAGCCTCTGCAGCGTGGGTTCGATTCCCAACCGGCCAGGGAGATACCCACACAGAGCAGCAGACCTCTCCTGCCTCACCCGCTGCTCCCCTCAGCAGTGTATTTCAGCCAGTCTGCCTGTTGTGTTCCCCACTCTGTCTTTGGTGAATCCTCTCACCCTCCACACCTCTGGCCTGTACCCCAATTCTTTTTTTAAAAGATTTATTTATTTGTGCATGCAAGAACTGGAGTACAGGCCAGAGTTGTGGGGGTGATGGTGAGAGGATTCACCAGAGACAGAGTGGGGAACACAACAGGCAGACTGTTAGAAGATATAGCTGCTGGAGGTGTAGAGGGGTGGTCAAGACATGGGATGTTATTCCTAGGGGGAGCCCTAGACAGGAAAATGAGAAAAGAAACATAGGTCCAGTGAGCCACCCCACTCCAGCTTCTCTGCAGGCTGTCTTAGTTCTCCATCCCCAGGGCTTCTATCTAGAAGAACTGTTTAGCAGGGCAGGGTACCAGCCCTGGGGAGTGGGGAATTAGGAGATAAGATGGTCTCTACTTGGGGCCAACGTGCAAAACTAATGACCTAACCCATTCTATTCTTTTTTTTTTTTTTTAAGATTTTTATTTATTTATTTATACAAGCACTGGGTACAGTCAGAAGCGCGGGAGGGTGCGAGAATTCACCAGAGCCAGAGCAGGGAACAGAACAGGCAGACTGATGAAATACACTGCTGAGGGGAGCAGTGGGCGGCAGGAGAGGTCTGCGCACCATGTGTGACCCTCTCCAGTGGCCAGGGATTGAACTGGCGCTGCAGAGGCTGCGGGCAGCTTCGCAGCCCAGTGCTCAACCACTGCGCCACCAGGGGAGGCCCCTAACCCATTCTATTCTTCCTTAACACTTACTTTTAGGCATTGTGCTAAATGATGGACAGGCATTTAGCATGTAAGAATCTTTAATTCTTACTAAGTTCTGTGGGGTAGGTGTTCTCTATTCCCAATTTATGGATAAGGAAACTGAGGCACAAAGGAGCTAAGTGATTTGGCCAAGTTCATAGAGCTAGCAGATGGAGAAAGAAGAGTTGTGAAGATTCCTAAGTTTTCCTCATTATGACGGGTGGGCTGCCTGGGTTGGATCCAGATGCGCTAACCCTGGGAAGGCCAGGCCACCTCCAGCCTTCTCCAGGAGCTGACCCTGAGAGGAGGGAGACTTCCGCAGGACCCCTTCCCAGATCTGATGGCTTTTGATCGGCTGGCTAGCCCCAGAAAATATGGGGGTGTGGCTGGGCTGGGACGGACTGGGGATCTAATCCCTTTCTGACCCCAGGAGAGTTTCTTGACTAGTTGGAATAACAATGATTGATCATGGGGGTTACTGAAAATCCCACTGGGTAGGCCTGAGGTGAAAGAGCAACCCAACAGATATGATACAAGGAGGTCAGAGGAAGCTGACATACCAGCAAGAAGGCTAGGATGGATAGATCTGGATCATCAACCACTGCAGCACCAGTTCAATCCCTAGCGGCCAGGGAGCTTCCCACAGGGCACAGCAGACCTCTCCTGTCTCATCCGCTGCTCCCATCAGCAGTGTATTTCTGTAGATCTGCCTATTCTGCTCCCCATTGTCTCTGGCTTACACCCCCATACCTCTGGCTTACACCCCAGTTCTTATATGCATAAATAAATAAATCTTAAAAAAAAAAAGATGGGGCCTCCCTGGTGGTGCAGGCAGTTGAGCGCAGCACTGTGAAGCTGTCTGCAGCCTCTGCAGTGCCGGTTTGATCCCTGCCGGCCTCGGAGCAACCCACATGGCGCGGCAGACCTCTCCTATCTCGCCCGCTGCTCCCCTCAGCAGTGTATTTCGTCAGTCTGTCTGTTCTGTTCCCCACTCTGTCTCTGGTGAATCCTCTCACCCTCTTGCAATCTGGCCTGTACCCGGCTCTTGTATAAATAAAAATAAATCTTTAAAAAAAAAAAAAAAAGATGGATAGGACTGGAAGTGCAGCTGACCTGGAAGGAGAGGATACCCTGCAGGGGGTTTCAGTGACAGCCTGGTTTTTCTTCCCTGTGACTTAGAGCAGTTAAGTGCCTTCCACTTGCTTTCCCTTGTCTGTAAGAATTTTGTCCTCCCAGAATAGTTGTGATTGGTTTGGTATCTAATAAGCACTCAATCATTGCTAGCTACTATTACCAAGTACTGAAGATGTTCCTTAAGAGCATGCCTAGACATCCCCTCAGAGTGGGGTGGGGATGAAAGGAAGCCCCAGGATTCTGAATGTGAAAGCCCATTCGGAGGCTCCAAGGCTCTCTAGCCTAGAATGCATTTATGACGCTTATTAAGTCCTAGGCCGGGGTCCAGTCCCAAACTTGGCCCTACCCCCTCCTCTTGAAGAGGTCAAGAACTCTTCTGGGACTTTGGCTGGAGAAGTATAAAGATCTGGGTAGAAATAGACAAAAACCACAAACAGAAGCTCTGCCAGATGAGAATGTTCCCCACAGTTCCCCTCACCAGTAGACAACATATGGGTCTCCAGAGATAGGTGCAGGGCAAAGGAAGAGTGGGAGGTGCCACCATAAGCACTCATTCCTCTCTGCTGTCTTCTCTCTCCCACAGAATGTGACAAATTGTACCTGAAACTGAGGAAGGGGGAGGGGAAAAAGAGAAGCAACAGGGGCCCTTAAAAATGACTTCCCCTCACTACAGAATTTAAGAGAATGAGCTCAAAGGGTAATGGGAAGGACTGAGATTAGACTGCAAGAGGGATTTTATTTACCTACTGATAGCTGTGATAAATGATCAACTTATAAAGAGGTGACATCCCTTTTGTTGATCTATAAGAATAACTACCTGGGGGACTCCCTGGTGGTGCAAGGAGTTAAGACACAACCTATGAAGCAATCTGCAGCCACTGCAACACAAGTTCGATCCCCTGCCAGGGAGCAATCCCCATGGCGTGGCAGACCTGTCCTGACTCGCCTGCTGCTCTCCTCAGCAGTGTATTTCAGTCAATCTGCTTGTTCTGTTCCCCGCTCTGTCTCTGGTGAATCCTCTTACCCCCCACACCTCTGACCTGTACCCCAGTTCTTGTATGCATAAATAAATAAATCTTAAAAAAAAAAAAAAAGAATAACTACCTGGCTAGGTGCCTCGTGCTCTCAGGCATTAGTTCACCAATTCCTACAGTGAGTGCTAATATCCCCATTTTACAGATGAAGAAACTGTACCCAGAGTTTGGGAAGCCATTTGCCCAATATTATTCAGCAAAGAAAATGGCAGTGTGAGAACTCTGGAGGTAGATTGTGTTGTGCCCAAGATCAGCAGACTCGGCGAGCATAGCCTCCAAGAATCCAAAGACAGCTGATGCAAATGCGAAAGGGAGTTTATTACAGGCTCGAGTCTGGGCTCACGGCACCTACCAACGCGGTGGCAGATAGCAAGAGCCCCGAACAGAGGAAGCAGCGGTCTATTATAGGGTCACAAGCGGCGCGAATTTTGAAAGAAGCTGGCAATTACTCATTGGCTACTACAAAGGCATTTTGGCATGCACGGTTATAGTTTCAAACTGATTGGACGGTTAGAGATGCTGTCCCATTTATGGATAGGACTGCCCTCATTGGCAGCTGGGGTGGTCTGCTTTTTCATCACCAAGTGGAGTGAGGGTTGTGACTATAGAAACTATCTCCGGAATGTGGCTGTACAAGGACTAACATATCAAGGTGGAGGATATACAAAATGGCGAAACCTTGGCTAAACTTGGTTCCACAGATTGGAAACCCAGTCAGGGCAGAACTCTGCCTCTTGGACCCCCACCTTCAGAAAGGGACTTCATAAGCCTGACATAGAGCCTCCTACATGTCTCTCTACAATTCTAGGGTTTAAAGCTGCGTCACCTGGGATATGCATATGGGTGCTGTCTGTCACCGGTTGCCATTGCCTGGGAGCGCCCAATGAGTTACAAAAAAGGCTTAAAAGCCATCAGAGCAGGGCCTCCCTGGTGGCACAGGGGTTAAAGTCTCAGCACTACCCAATCCCTAGCAAAGAGCCAACACACAGGGGATAGCAGACCTCTCCTGTCTCATCTGCTGCTCCCCTCAGCAGTGTATTTCACTGCTCCGCCTGTTCTGCTCCCCACTCTGTCTCTGGTGAATCCTCTCACTCCCCGCTTCTCTGGCCTACACCCTGCTTCCTATATGCATAAATAAATAAATGAATCTTTTTTAAAAAAAAGCTATCACAGCAGAAGTCCCTAGGGTCATTGTGCCATCAGGGCCAGAGCCCTTTTTCAAAAGGGGAAACGTCACGTGTGGGGTTCTCAGCCACAGTGGTAGGGGTGAAGGAGGCAGAAACTGCACAAGCATTGACATCTATTTTTGATATTGTAGTTCTCATGCTTGGGATTCCCAGAGTCATATCCCCATTTTTACAAATGAAAAAGTCAAGCCTCAGAAAGATATAAGCATACGAATCTTTGAGCAAGAAATATAAGCAGCCAAAAATCATGTGAAAAGGTGTGTCTGACTTCATCTGTGTTGAAGGATGACTTTGGGTGTGGGAAACAGGTGATCTCATATACTGTTCGTGGAGGGTGTAAATCTTGCAACCTCCTTAGTAAACAATCTGAAAATATCTATTGAAATCTTAAATTTGCATATCCTTTCACTCAGCAATAATGCACGTAGGGATTTATTCTACAAATTTGCTAAAAAATTAAGGATACTTAAATATCCTTAGGGATATTAGGGAATTAGTTAAATAAATTATGATACAATCCTTGTTGTGATATACTCTCCAGTCTTGAAAAGTGTACACCTCATGTCACATATAACTATCTCCATGATATCTTGATGTATAGTCAGTTGCAGAAAATACAGTGGGGTTCCATTTATGTAAAAATACACATGAAGCTGCCATGAAGGCATGTCCCGGGTAGTGAGATTTGGGGGGCTTTGGAGAAGGGGGTAATTTTTACTTTTATGTCATACACTTACACGTCACACACACACACACACACACACACACACACACACCCTTTTTTAAGAAAAGTTGCCCAAGTTTAAATAATTAGTAATTTGTGGAGTTGTGATTTAATTCAGCTGTATCTGACTTTTCCACTGCTCTCGATGCTCCTTCTTCTGGTCTCCTGAGTTACATGGAACAAATTCCTTCACATTTAGGTATTCCAGCCAAGGCTCCAGGTGAAGACTCATCCTTGCATGCTAGCCTCAACTAGCATACCAGTGGGTGAGCAAACCTTCTGACGATCCTAGGCCCTTTGAGTTTTCTGGCTGAAGCCTTAGACACGGCAGAGCAGATATAAGCCATCTATACTGTGTCCTATTGGAATTTCTGGCCCATAGAATCTGTGAGCATATAAATTAGTGTCTTTTACCATTGAATTTTGGGGTTAGTTACATAGCCATAGTAACTAACAATTCTCTACTAGAATGTAAATTTAACAAGAGCTGGGACGTTATGGAGCCCATCTTGGACCCCAGTGGTTAAACCCTGGAGCTGATATAGGGGGTAACACAAAGTAGCTGCTCAGTGAATATTTCTTCATTCTCTATCAAATAATCAATACAATTGGTCCTAGAGTATTTTTTTAAAAAAAGATTTATTTATTTATACAAGAACTGGGATACAGGCCAGAGGCGTGGGAGGGTGAAAGAATCACCAGAGACAGAGAGAGAGAGCAGAACACGCAGACGACCGAAAACACTGCTGAGGGGAGCAGCGGAATTGAACCCGTGCTGCAGAGGCTGCAGACAGCTTCACAGCACTGCACTCAGCCAGCTGCACCACCAGAGAGGCCCAGTCCTAGAGTGTTAAAGGCTGACAATGCCCCCTTGCAGTGCTTAATTACATTTTATTTTATTTTATTTTTTATTTTTTTTTTTAGGCATGCTTTATTTATTTGTTTGCTGGTTTGTTTGTTTGTTTTATGTTTATACATGCACTGGGTACAGTCAGAAGCGCGGGAGGGTGAGAGAATTCACCAGAGCCAGAGCGGGGAGCAGAGCAGGCAGAAGGACCGAAGTACACTGCTGAGGGGAGCAGCGGGCGGCAGGAGAGGTCTGCGCGCCATGCGGGACCCTCCTCAGGAGGCTGGGGAGCAGCCGGGGATCGAACCGGCGCCGCAGAGGCCGCGGGCAGCTTCGCAACCCAGCGCTCAACCGCTGCGCCACCGGGGAGACCCCTTAATTACATTTTAGAAGGTAAATACTGATCCCCAGGAATAGACCACAAGGTGGAGATTCAAGGCTTAAGGGTTGGGTGACAAAGAGGATCATGCATGCACACATGCATGTGTGTGTATGCATGCTTGAATTCCTGTCTGGTTATAGTGTCAGCAGTGGGCCACATTGACCTTGCACTGGCCATTTTGAGTATGACAGCCTTCAGTTCAGTCTCTATTTCCCAGGGCCTGGCAGTAATCGGGATGATCCAATACTCCCAAAGGGCAATTTGGATGCAGGCTCTGGTCTAAAAGACTACAAAGAGTTTTTTTGACAGAAAACAAGAAGAGCTGGTGCAGAGCATTTGCTTAATCTGACGCTTTTGAAGATTTATTTTTATTTATTTATGCATAGAAGAACTGGGGTGTAGGCCAGAGGTATGGGGGGCAGAGGACTCACCAGAGACAGAGTGGGGAGCAGAACAGGTATATTGACTGAAATACACTGCTGAGGGAAGCAGCAGGTGAGAAAGGAGAGGTCTACTGCACCACATGGTTATCTCCCTGGCTGGGGATCGAACTCATGCCATAGTGGCTGTGATAGTTTGATAGCCCTGTGACTTTAACCCCTGCACTACCAGGGAGACCCCAACCTGACACTTCTAAACCCCAATCCCTAGTGCAAGGGAATAAGAGGCCACAACTGCTTGCCCCCACTTACAGGCCTCTGTATGTGCTTTTCCTCTGCATGGGAAAGGCAGCCCATCTCCAGTGAGGCCTGCTTACCCGCTGCCTGTAATTCAGATTTCTGATGAGGTATCATCACCTCCATGACTCCTGCTCTCAACCCTACCATTCAGATTAGGACCCCTCCATGGTGCTACACAGCCCTCTCTGCTTATCCCTACCAAAAGCCTCACTTTCCTAACTGTAAAATAAAAAAAAAAAATAGTATCACCTCATAGTGTGGTTGGGAGGATTTAAATGCAGCAGGCTGAATCAGGGTTTAGTAAGCAATGATGATTGCTGGTTTTGTCACTGTAGGATTATAGTTTCTTATATATCATGGCCCTGCTTGATCATGAACACTGTAACTAAGTCTAATTCACTGTATCCCAAAATCCAGGCATGATGCTTAGAACACAGTGGATGCCCATTTATTCATTCATTGGGCAAATAAATATTGATCCAACACTTTCTATATGTCAGGCATAGCACAGGTGTTAAGTGCTCAGGAACTATTTGTTGAAAGAATAGCAGAAAACTGAGACACTTCTGATAAGATCACACTCCAATTCAGAGTGATGGTAGGATTCAGAATGTCTGCTCTTTTTCCCCAAGTATTCATTAAGTATTCTTTGGGTGGGTATTTCCCACCCTTTGCACTTTGATCTCCCTTCTCAAGCATACCTGAAGCAAACTGAAAGTCTTAGCTACAGAAGTGGACAAGTGTAGCTCAGTGGGCAAAAGGGTGGTGTCTGGAGAGAGACAGACCACATGGACTCTCGCTCTGTGGGCTTGGCCATGTTATTAAACCTCCCAGACTCATTTCCCTCATCTGTAGCAAGGAATCTGACAGTGGAGAGATAATTATCTATGTAAGATGAAGCAGAGCACCTGGCATACTTTGTAAGTTGCCAATAAATTAGATTATTAAAGTTCTTGAGAAGAGATAGGAGATGGAAGAATAAAAGATTATAAGTTGTGAGTAAAAACTATTATCTGGGGACCTCCCCAGTGGCACAGCAGGTTGAGTGCTGAGCTGTGAAGCTGTCTGCAGCCTGTGCAGCACGTGTTCAATTCCAACCAGGGAGATTGCCACATGTTGAAGCAGACCTCTCCTGCCTCGCCCACTGCTCCCCTCAACAGTGTCTTTGGTCCACCCATTGCTCCTCTCAGCAGTGTCTTTGGTCCATCTGCCTGTTCCGCTCCATGCTCTGTCTCTGGTGAATTCTCTTACCCTCCCGCGCCTCTGACCTGTACCCCAGTTCCTGTATAAATAAATAAATCTTTAAAAAACAAAACTTTATTATCTTTGTGTTTCTCTATAAGGTATTATTCAGGAGCAAGTGTGAGATACCATAACCAAGGGGCAGTTGTTCCACTGGATTGTTTCAGCATGGCCAGAGGTTAAAACATAGTGAAAGTCATGAGGATATCAGCTGAACTTTAGGATCAAATACTTTGTACCCTTGGATAGCACCAAGTACTCTCTCTATAACCTAGTTGGCTGAGCTATTTGGATATTTGTTTTTTAGCTGTTTTTTTTTTTTTTTTAGAAAATAAACTATTCTTGGGCCTCCCCGGTGGCGCAGCGGTTGAGCGCTGGGTTGCGAAGCTGCCCGCGGCCTCTGCGGCGCCGGTTCGATCCCCAGCTGCTCCCCAGCCACCGGAGGAGGATCCCACATGGTGCGCAGACCTCTCCTGCCACCCGCTGCTCCCCTCAGCAGTGTACTTCAGTCCTTCTGCCTGCTCTGCTCCCCACTCTGGCTCTGGTGAATTCTCTCACCCTCCCGCGCTTCTGACTGTACCCAGTGCATGTATAAACAAAACAAACAAACAAATATTAATAAATAAATAAATAAAAGCATGCCTCTATAAAAAAAAAATAAATAAATAAATAAAAAAAAAGAAAATAAACTATTCTTTTTTGAAAAGATTTTTATTTATTTATGCATATAAGAACTGGGGTACAAGCCAGAGGTGTAGGGGATGAGAGGATTCACCAGAGACAGTGGGTAACAGAACAGGCAGGCTGACTGAAATACACTGCTGAGGGGAGCAGCGGGTGAGTCAGGAGAGGACTATTGTGCCATGTGGGCAGCTCCCTGGCTGGGGATTGAACGCAAGCTGCAGTGGCTGTGGATAGCTTCATAGGCTGCGTCTTAACCCCTTGTGCCAGCAGGGAGGCTCTTATTTGGGTATATTTATGACGGTGGAATGCATAGTTATTGTAGCTAAACTGGAAAATTTGGGAAAATTTTATTTATTTTATTATTTTTTTGTGGGACCCTCACCGGCGGCTGGGCGCCGGGGAACGAACCAGCGCTGCAGAGGCTGCGGGCAGCCCCGCAGCCCAGCGCTTAACCACTGCGCCACCAGGGGAGGCACTTGGGAAAATTTTTTTTTTTTTAAAGATTTATTTTATTTTATTTTTATTTATTTATTTTATTTATTTATACAAGCACTGGGTACAGTCAGAAGCGCGGAAGGGTGAGAGAATTCACCAGAGCCAGAGCAGGGAGCAGAGCAGGCAGAAGGACCGAAGTACACTGCTGAGGGGAGCAGCGGGCGGCAGGAGAGGTCTGCGCGCCATGTGGGACCCTCCTCTGGTGGCCGGGGAGCAGCCGGGGATCGAACCGGTGCCGCAGAGGCTGCGGGCAGCTTTGCAACCCAGCGCTCAACTGCTGCGCCACAGGGGAGGCCCGGGAAAATATTTTTAATGTTTTTTTTTTAAACTTTTTTTTTTTTAAAGATTTATTTATTTATTTATACAAACACTGAGTACAGTCAGAAGCGCGGGATGGTGCGAGAATTCACCAGAGCCAGAGCAGGGAACAGAACAGGCAGACCGACAAAATACACTGCTGAGGGGAGCAGCAGGCAAGTCAGGAGAGTTCTGCTGCACCATGTGGATCACCACCGTGGTTGGGTGCTGCACCTCCCCCGACCGAACTCGTGCTGCAGTGGCTGTGGATAGCTTCATAGACTGCGTCTTAATCCCTTGAGCCACCAGGGAGGCCCCTGCTGATGTACTCTTATCCTGACCACAAGGTCCAAGGGAAACAGTGGTTGAGGACTCTGAGAAGTTACAACAGGACACCAGTCCCTATTTCACAGGGGCTGATCTTACAGACTTTTCTCAGGGGCAAAGGTTTGCAGGGAATGTTTTTTAAAATCCTGCTTTTTTCCAGAAGATTCATCATTATTCTTATCATAACTAATACTGATGAGCACTCCTTCAGACCAGGAACTTTACCTTTTGTTAATCTCAAACCCTCTGACTATGCTAACATCACTCCCCACACCCACTGGTTTTACTGCCCATACTTGATAATATGGGTCAATAGCAAAGTAGAGCTTGAACTCACTGACTGCAAAGCCCTGTTTCTAAGCCACTCTGTCACTGTTCCATGTGACCTCTCAGCACTGTTGACCTCAGGAAGGGAAGAAACACATGTGAACACACCATTTCCTTCTCCATTCTATTTAACCAAGGGGAAGTCCACATTTACACAATGGTATCTTCTCCAAGGAGACAGCAGGGTTAGTATTTCTCCAACTTTACAGGGCAACCCCAATGTGAAATGCGGTGGCCTGACTGTGGGTCCTCATCCGTGTGCTTAATTCGATTCCAAGTCAGGGAGCTACCCACATGACGCAGCAGACCTCTCTGGCTCGCCCACTGCTCCCCTCAGCAGTGTACTTCAGTCAATCTGCCAGTTCTGTTCCCCATTCTGTCTCTGGTGACTCCTCTCACCCCCCACACCTCTGGCCTGTACCCTAGTTCTTGTATGCATAAATAAATAATCTTTTTTTTTTTTAAAGATTTATTTATTTATTTATACAAGCACTGCATACAGTCAGAAGCACGGGAGGGTGAGAGAATTCACCAGAGCCAGAGCGGGGAGCAGAAAAGGCAGACTGAAAAGGTGTAGCAGGAGAGATCTGTCGCACCATGTGGGACCCTCGCTGGCGGCTGGGAATCGAACTGGCACTGCAGAGGCTGCGCCACCAGGGGAGGCCCATAAATAAATAAATGTTTTTTAAAAAAGGGATTTATAATGAAACTTAACCACAGGTATACACAAAAAGATTAAAAAAGGGGTTATTTACAAAAAGGGGAAATGAAGAAATAAATAATTTGGGGAGAGAGTTAAATTGGTGACTGTGTCTATCAGTTCCACTGATCTGGAACCCCAATAGCATGATAAAGCTGGCAAAAAAACAAAGGACCCCCAAGACCCACATGTCTGGTTATATACCAAACCTGGCTGCTTAACTCCACCCTCAGTTTCCAGCAATCCTCCCATCAATGGTGATGACATTATGGGATTTACAGTCCTTGGTGGTGTCTTGGATCTCTCTGGTCTAGGGTGGGTTTGGGATCCATAAAACTTATTTATGGAGATTGTTCAGGACTTTCTTTCCCCCCAACACTTCCTACTAAATTTTACCCGTCTACACTGGATTTAGACTGCAGTTCTATGACATAAAGCCTTGGAATACCATGGAGTATTTTTGTTTCCTTTTTTTTTAAAGATATTTTTTAAAGATTTATTTATTTATGCACACAAGAAGTGGTGAGAGGAGTCACCAGAGACAGAGTGGGAAGCAGAACAGGTAGGTGGATTGACTGAAATACACTGCTGAGGGGAGCAGTGGGTGAGGTAGGAGAGGTCTGCTGTGCCATGTGGGTAGCTCCTTGGCCGGGGATCGAACTCATGCTGTAGTGGCTGCGGCTAGCTTCATAGGTTGCGTCTTAATCCCTTGTGACACCAGGGAGGCCCTTTTTTAAGATTTTATTTATTTTTGCATAGAAGAACTGGGGTGTAGGCCAGAGGTGCAGGGGGTGGTGAGAGGATTTACCAGAGACATAATGGGGAGCAGAACAGGCGGATTAACTGAAATACAGTGCTAAGGAGAGCAGTGGGAAGACAGGAGAGGTCTGCTGCGCCATATGTGGGTTAGATCCCTGGCTAGGATTCGGACTTGGGCCTTTGGATGTGATAATGCTGAGATTTAATCCCTACGCCTCCAGGGAGACCCCTTGTTTGCTTTTTTAAGGGAGACTGCTTCTTACCTAACAATTTGTAAGTATAAAGGAGGGTTTCTCAAGTACCTCATTACTCATGAATTCATTCAACAAGTATCTTGGTTTGTCGGGTATGGGGGAGTTAGAGAACAAAAGAAATTTCATCTCTGGTTTCCATAAACTGAGAGTCTATTCCATGTAAAAGTTGTCCAACAATTACAATAAAGGATGACCAGTTTCTGATGGCGGGACTCTAATTAAGGGCAACTAACCAAGTGTGGGTAGTAAAGACTTCCTGAAACAGATGACTTTTAGGTTAAATTATTTTTTTTAAATTTTAGTCATTCCAGTGACCAGTGTGAAATGGATTTTATTGTGATTTTATTTTGCTTTTTCCTATTAACTAATAAATTCAAAAGTATTTGAAAATAAAACATTAGTCAAAGATAAATCACAGGAAATTTTGAACAGAAAGAAAATGGAAACAAAAAGTCAAATTGTGGAATATAGGAAAAACAGTGTACTTTTTTTAAAGATTTATTTATTTATTTATTTATGCATACAAGAACTGGGGTACAGGCCAGAGGTGTGGGGGGTGAGAGGATTCACCAGAGACAGAGTAGGGAGCAGAACAGGGGGACTGACTGAAATACATTGCTGAGGGGAGCAGCAGGCGAGACAGGAGAGGTCTGCTGTGCCATGTGGGTCACTTCTCTGGCTGGGGATTGAACTCATGCTGCAGTAGTTGAGGATAGCTTGATAGTGCTGACACTTCACCCTTTGTACCATCAGGGAGGCCCTGTATAGCAATATTTTTAATAGTAAAAATTAAATATTTGCCCAGTTAAATAAACATAAAACATTTATATAGAGAGTACTCAAATATAGAAGTGTTTATTGATACTGAAGAATTTGTGATCTATTATATATTTGAAAAAAATCACCAGATTTTAGATGCTCTCACCAACCACACACAAAACAAAGTGAGAAGATGAATGTTACTTATCTTGACTGTGGTAACTATTTCACTATGCTTATGACACCAAATCATCATGTTGTATGCCTTACATATGTGCAATTTTCAATTTTTAAAAAAGGTAGGTTACCATATTATATGGTGTGATCTTACATTTCTCAAAGAAAAATATGTATTTAAATATAATATAAAAAGACTGAGAGGACATAAATGTTAAGCGTGGTTAATTATTGAATGAGAGTATGGTTGACTTTTATATCCTTCTTTTGCTAATCTGTTTTGCTAATACCAAAAAAGTTCATAAGGAAAAAATTTTTCAAATCTGACCAATGGGCATTTTTGTGCCTCTCCCAATCACATTTCTTAGGAAGATCTGAGACTGTGGAAAGTTTCTCTTCACTTCCAATCTCAAACATACGCACCCTGGACCAGTGCAGTTTTTCCCTCCTTTGACTAATGGGCACCCTGGCAGCTGGTCCTTTTATTTCAACCTTCTCTGCTCAATAGGTGAGGTGTTAACCAATGTTGCTATGGAACTTTGTGTGACTTTTGGCAAGATCCTCCTTTTAGGAGTTTCATTTGTCTCCTTTCCAAATTCAGGAGTTAGAATGAACGTCTTCGAGGTCTCTTCCAGCTATAGGAAACATTTATAATAAAAAAAAAAACCCCAAAGTGGACTTGAGAATTTGGGCATCACTTTCCAGGAATATATTCCTTAGCATTCGCTGTCCCAGGTAAGGGTCCTCAGCCAGAGAAGCACTCTCCAGCCCAAGCCTGGTTCTGTCTGGAGTAGGGCTTCGCTCAGGTAAGTTGATCAGTGAATTAACGTTCTGCCTCCACCTTCTAAAAAACAATTCCAGGATGGGTTTTCTAGGCTTACCCCTCATGGTGATGTGGACCATAAAGTTGATTTTAAATACTGCGGCACACACTGTGCATGTTTTTTTTCTTAGGTAATTGAGAGTGCTTGTCTGTGACAACTCACCAGGTGGAGGGAGGTCTAAACACCTCTCCTACAACTAACTTGCCAAGCTGTCATCCAGCTGGGGTCTTGGTCTGCAAGGCTATGTCGGGGCTGCCCGCGGCATGCTCCAGGAACCACATTCCCGGCAGGTGCCAGGCGGTGGCGAGCCGGCTTCCAGACGGGATCTGACCTGACCCGCAACTTAAGGGCGGTCTCAGCTTTGCCACCGTGGAGCTGGGTGACCTTGGACAAATCCCTTCCTGCTTCAGGAACGTTGCAAGGGGAATAACTGCTCCTGCCCGGCCTATCTAGGCGAAGGGGACAATCAAGTGATATGGAAAACATTCACCTTTCAACTTTCATTGATCTTCAGTAACGTGCTCGGAAGGGCCAGGCAAAGGCCGCAGGGGTTGCGGCGTGCGAGCACCCGCGTTCCGCGTCACGGCTCTCGCGAGATTTCCTCCTTCTGCTTCGCGGCGTCATGCTCTCGGCGGCCGTGGCGGCGACGGCGACGGCGCGTAAGATACCACAGGGGCGGCCCGTATCCCTCCGCCGCCGGAGCGGCCCGGCCCTCCCCTCCCTCCCCTGGCCCGCCAATCCCGCGCCTCCCGACCTGCCCCTCGCCTGGGCCCACCCCGCGCTCCGGCGGCCCCACCCCGGCGGTGCCGCCCGCCCGCCCGCGCGTCCCTCGGTCCACCTGCAGCAGGCGGTCCCTCCGGCTGTCCGACCCAAAGGCGCCGGCCGAGTCCGAGGTCTGAGCTCTTGCTCCCCGGCGGAGGGATTCGCGGAGGCCGAGGAGGCGGTGCGAGCTTAGAAGTGGAGGCTGCTACGGCGGCGGCGGCTCGGGCGGCAGCGCATAAAGGGGCCGCCGCCGGGTGATGCGGTGACCGCTGCGGCAGGCTCAGGAGCCGAGTGGGCCCCGGCCCTCAGTCGGTCCCGCCGGACCCGCGCTCCGAACTCCCCATCTTCTTCGGTCTACCCGCGATCACCGAGGCGGCCTAGCGCCCCCTCGCCCCTTCCCCGTCCCTCCCCTGTCCCCGTCCCCGCCCCGGGGGCCGCCGCCACCCGCCTCCCACGATGGCTCTGAAGAGAATCCACAAGGTAAGGGGCCGACTGTGGGCACGGGCCGCTGGGCGGGCCAGCTGGGTGGGCTGCGGCCTGCACTTCTCGCCGTCGCGTCGGCCGGGCTCACGGCCTCCTCGGACCCGGCAGCCGGCGAAGCCCAGCTGGGCGGCCTTCACACCCCACTCCCAGTGATGGCGCCGGTAGAGGCCACGGCGCGCAGCCCGCGCTTAGGCCCGAGGTGCGCTCGCTCGCTCAGCCTTCCTCCTCGGCGGTCTTCCTAGGCCCCTCGTGGTATGGAGTCCCAGGGCCTCTTCCCGGCCTGGGACGGCTGCGCTTGAGGGCCATTGTCCGGCCAGGCCGGGGGGTGGGGGCTGGGGCGTTGGGCGGCCCGAACTACAGAGGTCGAAAGGGCTCCTTGCCCCATTTCTGTTCCCTCCCGACCCCCACCCCCCACCTGCCTGCTACCTCCACCGAACTGCCTGGTCTTGGGGCGCATATCTCTGGCAGAGGAAGGAAGCTGTTTTATCCGATCCACAAGTATTTCTTGAGTTCACTTACCTCTGGGCGGTCGCACACTTCTTTCTGCTCTACTGTCCAAAAACTGTTAGAGTAGGAAGTTCAGAAGGGAAAAAAACATGACTATTGAGGGAGGAGGGGAAGTAGGAACAGCGTTTTTATTCCTTAAGATTGCCAAATACTAAGTCTTCGGTTTTGCGGGAATGGACCTATTAGAAAAGCTGGTAAATTGCAAGGTTAGAGGAAGAAACTAGAACATTGAAAACCACTGGAGAAATTACACAAAGTTTTCTTTTACAGTATCTTCACATGGTGGATTTTTATGCTTACATTCGATATGTTCGGAAAGCTTCTGAATTGAGAAATGATTTGCTAATTTTTTCCATTAGAAGGTATTTCCTTGCCCTTTTTAGATGAGAGATTATTCATTTTCTTATATATAAGGAGGATTTCCTGATACTTCATTACAGTGTGAACTTTGCTTAAATTTTAGCCCCCCCCCCCCCCCACATTTCAAACTCTTAGTGTGTCTCACTATCTTAGAAGTAGGGAAAGCACCACTAGTGCCAGTTATTTTTGTTATATGTTTCACTTGGCTACTGGACTGTATTCAACTCTTAGTCTCTTAGTAAGAAGTAGATCCTGAGATTAGGCATCATGAATGATAATGAAGATTCGAGGAGAACCAGTTTTTACCTTTCCTTAAACTCAGTGGCAATGCAGATTGTTAGACGATTTTAATACCTCATCTCAGCAGTTGGTCCTCATTTCTTTCCTGATCAAAGACCTTTAATACAGTGGTTACTGTAAACTGGGTTAGATCCTTACCAACTACATTTCTAACAGTTGATAAAGGGCAGACTTTAGTGTAAATCTTATACTAAAATGAGGCAAATTATTTGTTAGAAGTTGTTTCAACCTTAAGCAAAGATCTCTTAAGGAACCCTTTGAGGGGCAGGAGCACCCTGAGAAGCAAATAATCAAGTAAAAATACTTGTGTATTTAAAGGATTTTTGGAGTTACTGGGTTCCCTTAGAGACTGAGAAGTTATCAATTTGATATTGTACCTGTAGAAGAGAATGTGTTCTTAAATATTTTCAAACGTGAAGAGGAATGAGTATATGTGATAGTTTGCAGATCAAGAACTGTAGCCTTTAATCACTTATAATTGATATGTGTATTATAGAGATTTCTTCAGAGAGAGAAACAGCACTCAAACATTTTGATCTAATATGCTAGCTCCTAGTTGTAGGGTTTTTTAAATTACTACATATTTTCTAGATTTTCCCTAAATTATGCCTTCATAAACATTTTAATAAGAAAAATCAGGTTTAGACAGTGACAGTTTGAACTTTTAAAACTACATGTTAATTTTCCCCCTCTGGTTTATAACCTAGAGCTCTTTTCAGAATGTGACTTAAAAATTATTTTTGTTGTAGTAGTCAGTAAGATTGTGAAAACAAAATGGATTCCCCCCCCCCAACTTTTTCTAGGACACCAATTTTAAGTTGAAATCAGATTTACTAGGTGTGGCTAAGACCATTCCTATTTATCTTCAACCCTAGTAATGTATTACAGTGGAATCCCCAAAATACTTACTGCTCTTAAGCCTTCCCAATTATAATTCTCTGAAAAAATAGTTCTACTTAAATGCTCTCTAAACTTTGGTTAATGTGAATTGCTGGGTCCTAATAGAATTTTGCTAAGAACAAATTTTGACATGTATCTTTTTAAATTGAGTTTCTTTGACAGAGTATTTTAAAATAGTGTTCTGTGGATTTGACAGTCCTTTAAATGCCGTGTTGTTTTTTTTTTTTGTTGTTTGTTTGTTTGTTTGTTTTTTGGGAAATGTTTGATGGACTTAATTTTCACAAACACATTGAGATCTCTTGACCGATGCTTTATTAATTAGTGTACCAAAGAGGGCCATTGTGAACATCCAGTGTAGTTGTATGTGGTGATGGGGACCCTCTGAAATTGTTTCTCTCTATACCAAATGGTCCCAGCCTGCAGTGTTTTGAGGTTCTCTGCTGACTTTGTAGGTCTTCAGCTTTGATTTTGATGTTTCAAGTGTCTGCCTCTAGCAGCACCACCCCCAACCCTTTTCCAGTTGGTTGCATCTCATCTGCTGTGGGCTGGGAAACAAGATCGCGGAGCTTATTAAAATTATGTCTAAAATAAGATCCAATAGGCTCTGAGTGAAGAAAGGGCTTCATGTGTTCTGTGAACTGTGTGGTCTCTTTAAGCTGATCTTTTTTGTGTGTTACTTCCTGTTTTTCTTCTTTAGTTTTGTTGTTCAGATGTAGGAAGCTTTTTGGTGCACTTCAGTATATAATGTTGAAATTTAGGGTGAAAGTCTTTATTCTTGGGAATGGTTAAAGACTGAACATCTTGATTTTCTTTTGAGGAGTTTAAGACAAAGTTAGGATACTAGAAATGCTTCTTTGAATAGTAATAGTACCTTCTACATTTTAATTGATAATCCTGCTAATTATAATTAATATTTTATATGCAAAATTTTAATATAGGATCATCACTTGATTTGTTTTATTTGTGATAGAGATTTTTGTGACTAACTCCTTTTAAAACTCCTCAAGATAAAATTCTCAGTAAAATAAAGATTTCAGACGCTAATGGCTTTAAATGACCAGGTGGGTAACCAAAATGAGCAAAGAGAATGGGGGGAACTAGAAATAGCACTTTCTATCAAAAGAGGGCAGCTGCTGCTCAACTCTCTCCAAATGTTGCTATTGTCAGGATCTGTGAACCCAATTGTTGCCAGATTCCCCTCTCCTTTTTTTTTAAACTAACCCTTAAACCCAAATTTTTGTAGCCAATTCAAATTTTTTAAAAGCGCACCTTATTTTTGGGGAGGCACTAGTTTAATATGTGAGTTAAAAATAACAAGATTACAAGATTGAAAAAATAAAAATGACATGATTGAAGTTAATTTGGTAAATAATCAGCTGTATAAAGATTAAGTCATTTAAACTGTATTTTCAGTCTTTTTAAAATATTTTAGAAGCTTCAAAATACTGCTTTATTCTGTAGATGGACAAGATTAACTAGTTTCTCTTAACCTTCTAATTATGGTTATATGTGAGGTCATAGGGAAAACAATTTGGTAGATTAGGTACATGGATACCATAGTCAAACTTAACATCTTCCTCTTTATTATGATCTGTTTGTGTTCTGAGTCATCTTTTTACAGACTGCTTTCAAAATGTCTCAGACTGGGAGATTACCAAAGGATATTTGTAAGGATAGGAAAGGAGATTTAGCACTGTAACAGTGCTAAATACAAAAACATTATTATAAAATACTGTACTGTATTAGAAGTATATAATGCATATTATAGAATCAGAGGTAATGACTGAGGTAATGACTGAATGAATTCCTGTTAAAAATGATAAAACAAATTAGCAAATAGTACTGGGAACTTTAATAAATGGTTGGCTGAAGATGACAATTTGTTTTATCTTGGAAAGCAGACATATCTTCTTATTCCAAAAAATTAAGCTGCTTGATGTAGATGTCTCTAGGATGATTTTTTTTTTCACTAGAAAAGTATTCTTCACTTTACAAATATTCATCATACTGAGAAACTTTTTTTTTAAGATTTATTTATTTATTTATACCAGCACTGGGTACAGTCAGAAACGCGGGAGGATGAGAGAATTCACCAGAGCCAGGAGCAGAACAGGCAGACTGACTAAGTACACTGCTGAGGGGAGCAGCGGGCGTGGCTGGAGAGGTCTGTGCGCCATGTGGGACACTCATGGTGGGGGGGGGGTGAAACCGGCGCTGCAGAGGCTGCAGGCAGCTTTGCAGCCCAGCGCTCAACGGCTGTGCCACTGGGGAGGCCCATACTGAGAAACTTTTTATAGTTTTCCCAAGTTGCTAATTAAATGTAATTTAAACAGCCATCATTGAAGGGTAGTGTAATAAATCTAGGTTTTCTTAAAAGTTTGGCGGTGTGCATTACTGAATTGCTGACTAAGAGGAAGTTTGACAAAGTCCAATTCTGGATATTTTAGTCCAGAGAGAGAGGGCTGCTAAAATACCCTAACCAGTCTGAGGATAGGAATACCTGACTCATGCCTGATGCTGCCAGGAACCTCTGCAGCCTTATCCCAGAAATGCAAGGAGAACACTTGTTTTTTCTGTAGAAATGAAGTTTTGGTGGTTAGGTTTTCAGACTAACCTTCAAAATCCTGTGAAACTATGCAATTGGAAAATAAAGTACCATTTGTTCTATCTTCAGAGGCAAGTGAGACTTCAAGTAATAGGATCATAAATATCTCAGAGCTATTGTCTAAGAAGACCATATGACTTACAAGGGCTGGATCAAGAGCCTGGATTTCTTGATTGTGTCCAGTGTCTTTTTCTGGCAAGCCATGTGCTGCATATCTGTTTGGTATATAAATCCAGAGGACGCATTGTTTTTTCTTTTTGTTCAAACAGTTGGGTATTTAAACTGCTCTAGAGGGCCTCCCTGGTGGTGCAGCGGTTGAGCGCTGGATTGCGAAGCTGCCTGCAGCTCGGGTTCGATCCCCAACTGTTCCCCGGCCACCAGAGGAGGGTCCTGCATGGCGCGCAGACGTCTCCTGCCTCCCGCTGCTCCCCTCAGCAGTGTGCTTCGGTCCTTCTGCCTGCTCTGCTCCCCGCTCTGGCTCTGGTGAATTCTCTCACCCTCCTGCGCTTCTGACTGTACCCAGTGCTTGTATAAATAAATACATAAATAAATCTTTAAAAAATAAAAAATAAAAAAATAAACTGCTCTAGAACCTGAGGTCTTTTACCAACATCTTTTTTTTATTGTTGGGGTCTATGATGTCCCTTAAAACTTTTGGGTGTCTGTTCTCCACATATCATTCATCAGAGTTAAGTGTGCTTTTTATTTTTTTAAGATTGATTTATTTATACAAGCACTGGGTACAGTCAGAAGTGCAGGAGGGTGAGAGAATTCACCGGAGCCAGAGCGGGGAGCAGAGCAGGCAGAAGGACCGAAGTACACTGCTGAGGGGAGCAGTGGGTGGCAGGAGAGGTCTGTGCGCCATGTGGGACCCTCGCCAGGCGGCCGGGGATCGAACCTGAGCTGCAGAGGCTACGGGCAGCTTTGCAACCCAGCGCTCAACCACTGCGCCACCAGGGAGGCCCAGATGTGCTTTTTTAATCTTCAAAAGATTAAGAATCACTCTCCTACCTCCTTAAAACTATTTTTGTTTTGTGTTTTTATTTTAAAGATTTATTTATGCATACAAGAACTGGCTTGTAGGCCAGAGGTGCCGGGGGCTTGGCGTGGGGGGTGGTGGGGTGGTGGTGGTGGATGTGAGCGGATTCACCAAAGACAAAGTGGGGAGCAGAACAGGTGGTAGTAGAGGTGGAGGCAGGGTGAGAGGCAGAGTACAGAGCAGAACAGGCGATTTACTGAAATACACTTCTGAGGGAAGCAGAGGACGAGACAGGAGTGGTCTGCTGCACCATGTGGGTTAGGTCCCTGGCTGGGGATCGAACTCATATTACAGTAGCTGGCAAAAATAGCTTGATAGTGCTGGGCCTGCCTGATGGCGCAAGGGGTTAAGCACAGCTCTGTGAAGCTATCCACAGCCTCTGCAGCTCGAGTTTGATCCCATGGAGCTACCCACATGGCGCAGAAGATCTCCTGTCTCGCCTGCTGCTCCCTTCAGTAGTGCATTTCAGTTAGTCTGCCTGTTTTGTTCCTCACTCTGTCTCTGGTGAATCCTCTCACCCCTTCCACCTCTGGCCTGTACCCCTGTTCTTGTATGCATAAATAAATAAATCTTTCAAAAAAAATAGCTTGGTAGTGCTGAGAGTTAACTCTTTGTGCCGCCAGGGAGGCCCTCCTTAAACATTGTTTTAATCTCAGTAGGTGACCCAGTTACCTAGTCTACTAAGAAAATTGAAATATTAAGTATGAATTCTTTGAGCCTTTCGAAAACAGAAACAGAACCCCACAGTTACCATCTTTAGCGTATACTATAGCAGGAATTTCTGAATTTTTTCAGTAGCCCTGTGATAATTCTGATCTTCCCAGATTAGATGAGAGAACAAGGTTGGAGAAGAAAACAAGTTTATATGGTTATGGTAGGAAGCCCAGGATTCAGATGCATGTAGGTGACTCCAGAGTAGTAACTGCTTCAGATTTACGCGTCATCATTCTTCTCCCCTCTTACCTCTGGAGAAGCTATATGCTTTTCTCCTTTGTGCCGAACTAACATGCTTTCCATCCTATTCATTTTTTTTCTGCCAGGTCCTTGTTCTCTAGTAATTGTCCATGCTTTCCTAGTTCCAGTCTCTTCACTACTAATTTGCCCCAGTATCCAAACTATCCAAGATTTCTCCCATCCTAAAAAAAAAGTTGACCCCTTCCCCAACTGCTGTTAATTTTCTTTCTTTTTAGCCCTCCCATCTTTGACATTTCAGTGCCAAACTTCTTGAAAGAATCCCTGGTGGCCTGGGGGTTGTTTCAGCTCTGTCACCACTGAGGTCTTGAGTTCAATCCCTAGGCAGGGAGCTAGTCCATATATGGCCCAGCAGACCTCCCCTGTCTCACCAGCTGCTCCCCTCAGCAGTGTATTTCAGTAAATCGCCTGTTCTGCTCTGTACTCTGCCTCTCACCCTGCCTCCACCTCTACTACCAAGTATATTAAGCTGAAACACCATTGTCATTCGGTCATACAATAAACACTTTAAGAATAGTATTTTTCTTATATAATAAAGGGGTTCCTCATTAGGTGCTATATTAAATGTTACTGTATATTGATTTCATTACAGTATAATGTGAAAATTTGTTTCAAGAAGGTGCATTGTAACAGGAAAGAACACAAACTCCTGTTTTGTAATATTCATGGAATTAGGCTACCAACAACATTGTTACTGTCTCAGGGATAGGTCATCTAATTTCTAAGAAAAATAGAAGTTATGCTTATTTGAAAATTGATTTTGGGGGGCTTAAGAATTAAATAACTGCTTTTTGTTTAAAACATACTTATTAGTCCATGGGGATGCACTAGTATAGTAAAATATTTAATATACAATAGCTTTAATTAAATAACACTTGCTATATTGAATTATAGCAAGAAGCAGGGTAGACCAGTAGAGTTGAACAGATAGTAATGTCCTTGGCTAAATGCTGTTTATATCAAAATACAAATTGACATTATTTGATTTGTGATGTACAAGTTATTTTAGGTAAATTATTACTTTAGATCTGCAGATATATGTAATTATTTCTTAAAAACATTAAAGCTGGGGGCCTCCCCTGGTGGCGCAGCGGTTGAGCACTGGGTTGCGAGGTTGCCCGCAGCCTCTGCAGCGCCAGTTCAATCCCCGGCCACCGGCGAGGGGCCCACCAAAAAAAAACACCAAAAAAACCAAACATTAAAGGTGGATAAGAGAAGGACAAAAAATTTTAGTCATCTTTATATCAGTAACTCATGACAAATATTATTGTGATTGAAATAGTTGTAATAGATCCTCTCACAATCATTTTCCTTTAGTGTTCCTACAGAAAAACTGTCTTCTTTCTTCACCCCTTCCTCCTGAATTCTTTGTTCTCTTTTGGAGACCCAATAGAAGTGGCTTCTCTGTGAAGCATGCCCCAGGCATGCTGGCAATGAGGTTCCACTACAGAACTGTTTCTTAGTATGTAGACATGAATGATTATATTCCTTTCTCTAGACAGAGCTCTCCTGGGCAAAGTCCCTATATTATTCATTCTATTCTCCATATCTAATGTATAGTAGGCACTCATTTATTGCCAGCAACATCCAGCAAGTGCCAACAGCAAGTGGTGTGATGGAATAGGGAGAATTTTGGAACAACGTGCCTACTGCGTCATGTTCTAACCCTGTGGTTTTAGACAAGTTACTTCACTGATTTTCTTTACCCACAGCTTCCTTGTCTGTATAGTGGGGATAGTGCCATATACTCCATAAATCTGTGGGGTATGATTAGAAAAATATGGACTATCTGAAAGGTAGTTTTAAGTATTATCACTGTATGAACTGGCCAGCAGTGCAGACCTATGAGATTGGTAGACTTTTGAAATCTTAGGTGTCTTTGTTAAGTATCTGTTTAGTATTTCATTTCATTGCCACTCCAACCAAAAGAAGAAGAAAAAAACCCCACAAAACCTGATGTTGTAAAAGTAGTGTCTTGTAATATTTCTAAATGGAAAAAGGCACTGAATTCCACTTTTTTTCTTAAGCAAACTTCAAAATACTGTTATTTAATATGTGATATTTTTGTAGTTCTGGAAGTGAAAACAGTTATCTTTAACATCTTATAGAAAGTGGCTGTACTTTGACCACTTGCACCCATCACCTGTAGAGCATCACCTGTAGAGGTCTAAGGAGTGATAGTACTTGTTGGCCAACTTCTCAAGGGTTTATATCAGGTAAAATTTTTTATTTATTTTTTAAAGATTTATTTATGCATTCAAGAACTGGGATACAGGCCAGAGGTGTGGGGATGAGAGGATTTACCAGAGAGAGTGGGGAACAGAGCAGGAAGATGTACTGAAATGCACTGCTGAGGGGAGCAGCGGGGGAGACAGGAGAGGTCTGCTGTGCCATGTGAGTCAGCTCCCAGGCAAGGGATCGAACTCTTGCTGCAGTGGCTGCGGATTGCTTCATAGTGCTGCGTCTTAACCCTTTGTGCCACCAGGGAGGCCCTGGTAAAAAATTTTAAATCAAAATTCACTTTACAGAAGTAAAAGCATTGGTTCGTTTCTTGTAATTAGATTTAAAAAAAAAAAGATTTATTTATTTATGTATATAAGAGCTGAGTACAGGTGTGGGGGATGAGAGGATTCACCTGAGACAGTGGGGAACAGAACAGGCAGATTTCCTGAAATACACTGCTGAGGGAAGCAGCGGGCAAGACAGGGTGAACTCGGGGATCGAACTTGTGCTGCAGAGACTGCGGATAGCTTCACAGTGCTGTGCTTAACCCCTTGCGCCACCAGGGAAGTCCTACATTTATTCTCTTTACCTTTATAATAGGTAATTTGTTGTTGGGGCCTCCCATGTGGCGCAAGGGGTTAAGCACCGCTCTATGAAGCAATCCGCAGCCTCTGCAGCGCTAGTTCAATCCCCGGCCAGCCAGAGAGCAACCCACATGGCGAAGAGACCTCTGATGTCTCGCCTGCTGTTCCCCTCAGCAGTGTATTTCAGTCAGTTTGCGTGTTCTGTTCCCCGCTCTGTCTCTGGTAAATCCTCTCACCCCCCCCGCATCTCTGGCCTGTACCCCAGCTCTTGTATTCATAAATAACTCTTTAAAAAAAAAAGTAATTTGTTGGGAGATGATTTGAGACTATATACTTTCTATATACTAAATATTTGTATTATACTTATCAGTACATTAGTATTCCCAAACTTGGCTGCCAAAAACGTTTATTATCAGTTACTGAAGATGAAGAATCTGAGAATGATTATAGCTAGGTGGTTCTAGCTCGAGTCTTTTTTTGAGGTTGCTGCCAAGCTGTTGCCTAGAATTCTAGTTCTCTGAATGCTAGAGCATCTCATCCCAAACTTAGTCTGTGATTGTTGGCAGATTTCAATTCCTTTTGAGTTGTTGGACTAAGGGATGAACTCTTTTCCTCCCTGTGTGGGTTTTCATTGACTGAGTGTACTTAAGACATAGCAGCTACCTTCCCTCAAATTGATGAGAGATAAACAATAAAAGCCACAATATCTTTTATAACCTAGTCTCAGAAGTGATGTAGCATCACATCTGCCAAATTCTGTTGTTCTCACAGACTACCCCTTGTATCACGTAGGAGAGAGAGCTATACAAGGATGTGAGTACTAGGAGTCAAGGAGCATTGGGAGTCTTCTTGAAGTCTGCTTACCACACTTGGGGCTCACATTGTTTCGCTTATTTTAAGTTTGTATTTGTATGTACTGATGATTTCCTGTTTATTCAGGTAGGTTATAATATTTATTTATTTTAATGCTCAAATTGTCCCAGTCTTGTTTTTTTACCCCTTATGAGTCTTTGAATACTTTGTTACACCACAGTATGTTTCTGACTTTACCATTGTCCCCTGCTCTAGCCTTAAAATCATCAATTTTTTAAAGATCCTTTATTCTTTTTAATGGAGAATGGTATCTAGAAACTGAGAACTAGATGCTTTCATAGTGTAATCAGTGGGTAGGGAACACATATATAAACACATTTCCATGTATATTTACTATGTTAAAAATTACGAGCTTATACTGGTGCTTCTAATTCTGGTCCAATAGAGTAGGCTTTACCTCATGTTTATTTATTTTGCATAGAAGAACTGGGGTATAGGCCGTGGGTGGGTGGGGGTGAGAGGATTCACCAGAGACAGAGTGGGGAGCATAACAAGCAGATTTACTGGTATATACTGCTAAGGGGTGCAGCAGATGAGACACGAGAGGTCTGTGTGCCATGTGGGTTAGCTCCCTGGCTGGGGTGGAGTTTGGGCCTTAGTTTTGATAGTGCTGAGACTTAACCACTAGGCCACCAGGGAGGCCCTTTATCTGATATTTCTTACTTTCAGTGTTGTAGATAATCAGCCTACCATTGCTGTGGCCCACCTCATAGATACTGTTTTTGCTCTCCCTTCTCTTGGCGATGCCATTCTTAACTCTTCCTTGACTTGGATATCATGTATTGGGTCATATCTATCTCCCCCATGGATGTACTCACCTCTAAAAAGGAAAAGAGGTGCCTCCCTGGTGGCGTAAGGGGTTAAGCACCACACTATGAAGCAATCTGAGGCCTCTGCAGCACAAGTTCGATCCCCAGCCCACCAGGGAGCAACCCACATGGCGAGGCAGATCTCTTCTGTCTCACATGCTGCTCCCCTCAGCAGTGTATTTCAGTCAGTCTGCGTGTTCTGTTCCCCACTCTGTCTCTGGTGAATCCTCTCACCCCCCTTATCTCTGGCCTGTACCCCAGCTCTTGTATGCATACATAAATCAATAAATCTTTAAAAAATAAATAAGAAAAAGAGAAAAATAAAGGACTTATTTTACATAGACATTCAGATAAAAACAATTTTAAATATTAGTAATGTAAACATCACTTAAACAAATGAACTTAAACCCATTGATGTTACCACATAGCACTTTCCTCATTTAGGAACTATGACATTTTATATCTAACTTATTCTTGTTGAAAAAGACCGTAATTTTGGGCCTCCCTGGTGGCACAAGGAGTTAAGACGCAACCTATGATGCTAGCTGCAGCCACTGCAGCACGAGTTCAATCCCCTGGCCAGGGAGCTACCCACATGGCGCAGTAGACCTCTCCTGACTCACCCACTGCTCTCCATAGCAGTGTATTTCAGTCAGTCCGCCTCTTCTGTTCCCCACTCTGTCTCTGGTGAATCCTCTCAACTCTCACAACTCTGGCCTGTACCCCAATTCTTGTACATATAAATAAATAAATATAAAAAATTTAGTTGTCTTTTTATTGCTATGAGTGTTCTTTATATATTCTGGGTATTAAATAATCGGATATGTGATTTGCAAAATATTCCTCCTATTTTGTGGGTTGCCTTTTTACTTTCTGCATGGACACACAGAAATTTTTAACTTTGATAAAGTCCAGTTTGCTTTGTCTTTAGTCATTAGTGTTCTGGGTATCATAGCTAAGAAACCATTGCTTAATCCGAGGATATGAAGATTGACATGTTTGCTTCTAAGAGTTTTATAGTTTTAATTTATATTTATGCCTTTCATCTATTTTTTTCCTCAGTTTTTTTTAAAGATTGATTTATGCGTACAAGAACTGGGGTGTAAGCCAAGGTGCAGGGGAGTGAGAGGATTCACCAGAGGCAGAATGGGGAGCAGAACAGGCAGATCTACTGAAACACACTGCTGAGGGGAGCAGCGGGCATGGCAGGGGAGATCTGCTGTGCCATGAGGGTTAGCTCCCTGGCTGACTGGTTATCGAATTCATCAAACTGCAGTGGCTGGCAATAGCTTGATTGCACTGTGTCTTTAACACCTGTGCTACCAGGGAGGCCTTTTCCTCAAATTTTTATTGTGAAATACATATGATTTAAAATTTACCTTCTTAACCATTTAAAAATATATATGTTACTAAGTTGTACTGTGCAACCATGACCATCAATCTCAAGAATTCTTTGCCTCTTTCAAAACCAAAAGTGCTGTAGACCTCTCCTGTCTTGCCCGCTGCTCCCCTCAGCAGTGTACTTCAGTCAATCTGCCTGTTCTTCTCCCCACTCTGTCTCTGGTGAATCCTCTCACTCCCCCACCCCCCACACCTCTGGCCTATACCCCAACTCTTGTATGCATAAATAAATCTTTTTTAAAAAAAAAAAAAACCTAAATATATGTATATATCACATTTTGCCCATCCATTCATCTGTTGATGGACACAGGTTGTTTCCTGCATTTAGCTGTTGTAAATAATGCTGCAGTTGTCATGAGTACAGATACATTTAGAGACCCTGTTTTCAACTATTTTGGGTATATATCTAGAAGTGAAATTGCTTTTTAATTCTAACAGTGCACAAGGTGTCTGCTTTCTCCACAGCCTTACCAAAACTTGTCTTTTTCGGTTTTTTGTTTTTGTTCTAGTTGTAGCATTCTGATGAATGTGAGATAGTTAATTTTTATGTCTGGTGTGAGGTAGGGGACCAGGTTTATCTTTTGCATGTGACTAGTTGCCCTAGCACCATTTGTTGAAGGGACTATTCTTTCGTCCATTGAATTGTTTTGACACCTTTGTCAAAACCCTGTTGGCCATAGATGTAGGGGTCTATTTCTCTGCTCTGGTTGCTGCCTGGTGGGCTGGGGATCCCAGGGATTGAACTCATGCTGCAGCGACCTCAGATCACTTCATAGAGCAGTGCTCAATCCCTTGTGCTACCGCGGAGGCCCCTGTTTTCTGCCTATTTGTGCCAGTACCATATTGTCTTAGAAATGGTGGCTCTGTATTAAGTTTTGAAATCGGAAAAGTGTGAGTCTTTCAACTTTGTTCTTCAGCTTGTTTTGGCTCTGTGGGTCCTATGCACTTCTACATAAATTTTAGGATCAACTTGTCATTTACGTGAAAAAAGCAGGTGGAATTTTGGTGGCGTTGCATTGAATCTGCAGATCAGATTGGGGAGTGTCAGGGCTACTCATTTTCTGTTTTCCATCTACTTATGAAAGACTCATTTTCAGAATGTTTGTTTTAAGAATATTACTTTTTTCCCATAGAAAAATTAACTTCTCTTACCTTTAAGCCTGTTCCATGATAGGTTTTTTTTTTTTCTTACTTTTTCTGTCCCTGCGTCATTTATTTCTGCTGCTCCTTTTTTTCTCCACATAGTTCTGTTCTTTATTTTTCATGTTGAAGATGAATCATTAGATGACTGATTACTTCATTGTCGGTTGTATGTACTTATTTAAGAGTAGAGCACTAAAATGCTGATTGAATGGTATGAATATTTGGAGGTGAGGTTTGGCAACTGTGGAATTTAATTTAAGTTTTGCTGACTGAGCTGTTTCTCTGGAGTAGCCACTCATGTCAGTAAATTGTATAGTTCTTTGTTGTATGCTAGTCAGGTTTTCCTAAGAAGGATCTTTTAATCTCCCTGGAGTACAGACTAGGCTTCCAGGACCTTCAGGAACAAAGTATAGATGTAAATGTTCACTTAACCTTATTTAGAGTAACCCTCTAACCTATTGCTTGAGTGGGAAGGGTATTCACTGGAGAAGTCTATAGAGTCAGAAGTGATCTAGAAGTCACTTTAAACTTTGTTTCCCTATGAATATATTTGTTTCCAGGTTTTTGTTTCTACATACCCCTACATCAACACCCCCATAAACGTCTTTTGGTACACATAGGTGAGTTTCCCTTTGTAGTCAGAAGAATTGTTTGATTATAGATTTTTGTGAAGTATTGCCACATTGTCTTTCAACATTTTCAGACTCCCAACTATAGGAGAATTTCTAGTTAATTTTTTTAAATGTCTTGTTAGGAATTTAACACTATAGAAAAATGCCTAAAATGACCATCTGATAAACTATGATGAAATTTTCAAACACTAGGCATTCTGTAAGAAATTACCAGGCCGGGCTCAACCGTGGTGGTTGAGCCACTGAGCTGTGAAGCTGCCCACAGCCTCTACAGCGTCGGTTCGATTCCCGGCTGCCGGGAGAGGGCACGCAGACCTCTCCTGCCACGCTCAACTGCTCCCCTCAGCAGTGTAAAAAGAAAAAAAAAAAAATTCCCGGGTCTCCCTGGTGGTGCAAGGGGTTAAGCACCGCACTGTGAAGAAATCCACAGCCTCTGCAGCACAAGTTCGATCCGTGGCCAGGGAGCTACCCACATGGCACAGCAGACCTCTCCTGACTTGCCCGCTGCTCCCTTCAGCAGTTTGTTTCAGTCTGTCTGTCTGTTCTGTTCCCCACTCTGTCTCTGGTGAATCCTCTCACCCTCCACACCTCTGGCCTGTATCCCAATTCTTGTATGCATAAATAAATAAATCTTTAAAAATAAATAAAACGGTTGTCTTTTGAATGTCAATTTTTATTGATATACCATTCTTTTACATAACTATACATATAATTTAGGAGTACACCTTTCCATCTCAAGAAGTGGACATGATTCACTCATCTACCACCAAACACTCATGACATTATGCTATCATGTAACCTACTCTATCTTCTTCCTCCCCTCTTGTACCACCATATTTTTCAGATTCTAAATAAGAGTATTTTTGTTATATTTTGTCAGTTTTCTTTAGATTAGTCAAACTTAATATCTTTCACTGTCTTGACTTATTTCACTTAACATAAGCATCTCAAGTTACATCCATATTGTAACAAAAGGCATAATTTTATCTTTTAGCTGGAGTTGTATTCAAATCATTGAGTATATATATCACTTTTTTTTTCCCCATGGAGAGGTGTGTTGGTGAGAGGATTCACCAGACAGGGAGTGGGGAGCACAACAGGAGGATTTACTGAAATACCCTGGATCTCTTAGAGCTCTGAGAGAGCAAAAGAAGGAAAACTGTCAAACCTCTTAAACCTTACACATGTAACTGATAGTGTCATTTGCTAGGTTTGTTTGTTTGTTTGTTCTTAATTAAATAAGATATAAGGCCAGCCTGGATTCAAGGGGAAGGAAAATAGATTAATTCTTGACAATAAGCTTGCATATTCTTACAGCAGATAGGGGAAGAAATTGTTGGTGGTCATCTTTGGAGGTTACTATAGGGGCAATTGTAGTAATTGTCTTTTTTTCCCTCAAAGATTTATTTATGCATACAAGACCTAGGGTACAGGCCAGAGGTGCAGGGGGTGAGAGAATTCTCCAGAGACAGAGTGGGGAGCAGAACAGGCAGACTGAAATACACTGCTGAGGGGAGCAGCCGGTGCCAGGAGAGGTCTGCACGCCATGTGGGACCCTTGCCCGGTGGCTGGGGATCGAACAGGTCCTGCGGAGGCTGCGGGCAGCTTCGCAACCCAGCGCTCAACCGCTGTGCCTCTGGGGAGGCCCCTCTGCTTTCTTCTTAATATCAAGAAGTGTAAAATGTTTTTAAAATAGGTAATAAAATACACCTTGGTACCAGGCTTTTCCTCAGCATAAATATGAATTTGAATTTTCTGTATGACCCTCCCTTAACCCTTATTGCATTTAAATGGAAATCCCTTTAGAGTGTGGCTTTCATCATAAAAACCAATCTATTAATTTTTCTTATTGTCGTAGTTCTGTAATATCTTCCCCCAAGACAGTAGCAAATATTTCTGTTATTGTGTAGAAGATACTTGATTAGATGGCATCACAAGTGATTTCAGTGTGAACAATGAGCTCCTATCTCTAAGTTTACATAAAATACATATTTTTTAGATTTATTTATTTATTTATACAAGCACTGGATACAGTTAGAAGCGCGGCAGGGTGAGAGAATTCACCAGAGCCAGAGCGGGGAGCAGAGCAGGCAGAAGGGCCGAAGTACACTGCTGAGGGGAGCAGTGGGCCGCAGGAGAGGTCTGCGCGCCATGCGGGACCCTCCTCCAGTGGCCGGGGAGCAACTGGGGATAGAACTGGTGCTGCAGAGGCTGCGGGCAGCTTCGCAACTCAGCGCTCAACCGCTGTGCCACTGGGGAGGCCCCATAAAATATAATTTTGAAAAGACATTTCTTTAGATGTACCTTTTCACACTTTTCCACACTTTTGTTAATACTGTCTGGTCTCCAGTTTTGGAGGTTGAACTGTTCCAGGAAACAGAAAAATTGTCTTCCATCAGCTGATGTTTTGTGTCATTTTTATAAAATAGAATCTCCAACTTGAGACTGGGTTCTGACTTTTTAAAAAAAACTTGAATTGTATTTTTTGTGCTTTACTTCCTCATGAGACAGCTTTGCAAATAGGTAGCCAATCATCTAGCACAGTAAATTTTAACAGATTGCTTTGCTATTGGTGTACCTTACCTAGCTTACATCGTAGAGACTGTCATTCTATAGTAAGACTGATTTGACTGGGCAGAATAATCATTTTGAACTCTCTAAGTTAGTGTTGGGGAACTTGTAAAAGAGAAACTGATAGAGTGAAGAATGAAGTTCATGAGAACCATTACTTTTAAGTTTCAAGGATTTACAGTTTGTATTTTAGAACACCAGAATTCCAAAACAACCATATGTTGCTTACTGAAAATATTACATGTGGGCTTTTGGGGGGATGGGAGCATAGTTTTTACAGGATGTAATGGAAATGGGATGTCATTTTTACCTCTTTGAGGTCCCCGTTATCCTGCCATTCTAAGTAGCATATATATACTAAGATGATGATACTATTCCATCACCCTCCCCGTTTCTCAATATGGAACTATAACACATAGTGACTAGGGTTACAGAAGAGTATGGCAGTGACCCTTGACAAAGTTCACAGATGTTTCGTTTGCTATGTAGTTGTAGATAGGCTGAGGTAGAATCATCTGAGTTTGAAGATCCTGGTTGTCCAAGGTGAAGGGACTTTTTTTCCTAACAGTTCAGTCTTTTCTTTGGAGATTAGTGAATGGTAGAATCTTTTGGCGTAGATTGTCTACCATCTGTCTTATTAGCACACAGACTCTTTATATATATCTGGCTATGTGTTGTCCTCATTTTGAACATAAAAGTGTTAAGGAGCATTGACCACTGCCTCAGCAACAGAAAGGAGAATTTTAGATCTTAACAGATACTCTGAAATCTAATCTGCCCTGAAAATTTAGCTACTATTGCTCATTAGCTCCAAGAGTTATTAGCAAGAAATAGCTTTTTGTCCCTTTTGCTTTGATAACACTATTTCCCTAACATTTTTGTCCCTCTACTTCATACAGAGGCAGTCTTCTAGAATAGTTGTGATTTTCCTATCCCAACTTTGTTATTTATTCAGTCATTTTCTGCTTTGGCTCCAATTGAAAAAGTTCTCAACTTGTGTTTTGTTGGCTATCTGATCCAGTGGTAGCATTATCAGAGAATATAATTAATTGTCTTTCCAAGTACCTTCTTTGAATTGAAGATGCCATCCATCAATTGAAAGATGTACCATTATTGTATATACTACTAAAAAAGAAAATATACTTCCAGTTAACATAAGGCCATTGATTATAATATCTAGTTTGATTTCATGTATATTAAGAAAAAGTGTCTTGCTATCGATGAGAGGTGGTGTTATCTTTTTTTAGTTACTTAGATTTTCTGTGTGTAATTATTTTTTTCAATAAAATGAATCTTTAAAAAGAAGGTTTATTTTTTATTTATGCATAGAAGAACTGGGATGTAGGCCAGAGGTGCAGGGGTGAGGGTGTGTATGTGAGAGGATTGACCAGAGACAGAATTGGGGGCAGAACAGGTGGATCTACTGAAACACATTGCTGAAGGGAGCAGTGGGCAAAACAGGAGAGGTCTGCTTTGCCATGTGGGTCAGCTCCCTGGCCAGGAATGGAATTCATGCCACAGAGGCTGGCAGTAGCTTGATAGCACTAAGACTTTAACCCCTGCGCCACCAGGGAGGCCCTGTCCAAATTGTTTTTAAAAGATTATTTATGCATACAAGAGCTGGGGTACAGGCCAGAGATGCGGGGGTGACAGGATTCACCAGAGACAGAGCGGGGAACATAACAGGCAGACTGACTGAAATACACTGCTGAGGGGAGCAGCAGGTGAGACAGGAGAGGTCTGCTGTGCACCATGTGGGCTGCTCCCTAGCAGGCCTGGAATTGAGCTTGTGCTGCAGAGGCTGCAGATTGCTTTATAGTTCGGCAATTAACCCCTTGCGCCACCAGGAAGGACCCCTGTCCAAATTTTTTTTTTTTTATTTGTTTGTTTTGTTCATACATGCACTGGGTACAGTCAGAAGCGCGGGAGGGCGAGAAAATTCACCAGAGCCAGAGCAGGGAGCAGAGCAGGCAGAAGGACCGAAGTACACTGCTGAGGGGAGCAGCGGGCAGCAGGAGAGGTCTGCGCGCCATGTGGGACCCTCCTCCGGTGGCCGGGGAGCAGCCGGGGATCGAACCGGCGTTGCAGAGGCTGCGGGCAGCTTCGCAACCCAGCGCTCAACCGCTGCGCCACCGGGGAGGCCCCTGTCCAAATTTTTTAATGCAAGTATTGAATATGGCCCTACTGTGTGTAATTCTGACTATCTGTTGTTCAACAGAAATTTATTGGGCACTTCCATGGGCTGTGCATTATGCCAAAAATTGAAGTTAGACCTGTATTTGTCACTGGATTGAGACACATAGTCACAAAAACAACGTTTAAGTGAATCCTACATATGCTTGGAGATAGGGAAGCACAGAAATATTACAGGCACACTTGGACTGGTTGAAATAAGAAAGCTAATGAATTAAGAAAGTTTTGAAATGAGTTAATAGTTCAGATGGTTAAAGGCCTAGGAGGGCCTCCCTGATGGCACAAGTGGTTAAGCACCTCACTATGAAGCAGAGGCAGCATGAGTTCCATCTCCGGCTGGGTACATGGTGAAGCAGACCTCTCCTCGCCCCGCTGCTCCCCTCAATAGTGTATTTCAGTAGTTCTGCCTGTTCTGCTCCCCAGTCTGTCTCTGGTGAATCCTCTCACCCTCCCACCCCCCGCCTCATCTCTGGCCTGTACCCCAGCTCCTGTATGCATAAATAAATAAATCTTTGAAAAAAAAAAAAAAAGCCTAGGAAACAGTCTTAATCTTCAGTAAAGATACAATAAAATAGCAATAAATAACAAAATAATAAAGATGTTAATAAAATATCAATAGCTTTTAATTATAGCAGAATATTTCCATGTAAGTGGGTGCTGCCCAAGTGCTCAGTCTTACCCAAAATAAGTTCTACAATTAAATCTTAATATATTCTCTGCCACTATAAACCAACTTTCTATTTCCTCAAACAGTTTGAGGGAAGTTGTTCATGTGTGTTTCTCCCATTTGCAAGATTTGAGCACCCATTTTGCTTGGGACTGTGCTGGGCATTCATCCACTCATTTAGAAAATTGAGTGACTCTTGCGTTCCAGTCTCTGGGAAATGCAGTGAAGAATATGGTATGATATATACCTTGTCTCTCACTCCATGAACTTATAACTAAGCATTCAAAGAATAAAGATAACCACATATAGAAGTTAACTTTGATAGTTGTGGATACAAAAAAATTGAACATGAAATATGACTATACTACATATACTAGATTTGTATAGTAAAATCAATTAATATAGTTGCTTGAAGAAAGGAGGGGATGGCCTAGGAAATAAAAAAAAGGTTAGAACTGTTGAGTGTTGCTGTGTTTTAAAGCCATAACTCCTCTTGTGAAGACAAAAGTAAACTGAAATCTAGCTTTACAAAAATTATTTAACATCAGGTTTATAATTGTGTTGATTATGTGCAATAACAGATTTTCAAAATGGTTTTTCCCTTGTGGTAAATATCTGCATGCCAAGCAAATTGAATGCCTTTATAGCTCAGTTGTAATTTATTTTATAAAAAATAAATTTCAGTTCACTAAATTAAATTTAAAACTTATTTTTCCACTTATCAATTTCCTGTTTCAGTCCTCTGCCCCTTTATTAAAGTTAACCTGGTTGTGTAATTCACCTGATTAAGGTGAGATGGATGAGTCTAAAGAAATAATTTTCTTAATATAATTCTTTTTTTTTTTTTTTTAATTTTCTAGAGGCATGTCTTATTTTATTTATCTATTTGTTTGTTTGTTTGTTTGGTTTATACATGCACTGGGTACAGTCAGAAGCCGGGAGGGTGAGAGAATTCACCAGAGCCAGAGCGGGGAGCAGAGCAGGCAGAAGGACCGAAGTACACTGCTGAGGGGAGCAGCGGGCGGCAGGAGAGGTCTGCGCGCCATGTGGGACCCTCCTCCGGTGGCCGGGGAGCAGCCGGGGATCGAACCGGGCTGCAGAGGCCGCGGGCAGCTTCGCAACCCAGCGCTCAACCGCTCCGCCACCTGGGAGGCCCTTAATATAATTCTTAGAATTCCTTGTTTTACCTTAGGGCAATGAGGGTCTCCCTTTGTTACGTAAAATTTCTTTTAAAAAGATTTATTTATTTATTTATACAAGCACTGGGTACAGTCAGAAGCCAGAGACGGTGAGGGAATTCACCGAGCCAGAGCGGGGAGCAGAACAGGCAGACTGACAAGTATACTGCTGAGGGGTGCAGTGGGCGCGGCAGGAGTGGTTTGCGCACCATGTGGGACCCTCGCCGGCAGTCGGGGATCGAACCAGCGCTGCAGAGGCTGCAGGCAGCTTTGCAACCCAGCACTCAACCGCTGCGCCACCAGGGAGGCCCATGTTACATAAAATTTTAAATCACATTTACTTTGTAAATGTAAGCATAAAACAGTATAAGCTTGCAGTATTTCTCTAAATCTTTTTATTCTCTAAATCTTGTAGTACAACAGGTTATATTATAAAAGTGATACTTTGCTATATTGTCATGTCATTATTTCCCTTTTTAGGACCTCCCTGGTGGTCTAGGGGTGGCCTGGTGGTCTCAGGGCTCCCCAGCCAGAGAACTAATCCCATCATATGGCTCAGCAAATCTCTCCTGTCTCGCCTGCAGCTGCCCCTTAGCCCGGCATTTCAGTAAATCTGCCTGTTCTGCTCCCCACTCTGACTGTGGTGAACCCTTCACATACACCCCCCTTACCCACACCTCTGGCCTACACCCCAGTACTTCATCAAAAAAAAATTTCCCTTTTTCAAAGAATGTGCTTCATGAAAGAAATTGTTCCCTTTTTACATAGAACAACCTTTTGAAAGCCAGAAATGCATCAGCTATATATTTCATCACTGCTAGAAACTACCAGCATTGCCACGTAACTCAACTTTGTAGGATTTCCTAATTTGGCAGAGGTAACTTTAAGTCCCTGCTTCTGAAAATGAATAGAAACATGTAACCTGCCTTGTATTAAACATGTAATCTGTTGTATTAAACATTTTAAAAACTAATACACTAGCTTTCTTTCAACATTCTCTTAGTACATTCTGAACACACTGTTAATGTACTTAGTGCCACTGTACTTATACTTAAAAATAGATATGATGAGGGCCTCCCTGGTGGCGCAAGGGGTTAAGACACAACCTATGAATCTATCCGCAGCCTCTGCAGCACAAGTTCTATCCCCTGGCCGTCCAGGGAGCAACCCACGTGGCGCAGCAGACCTCTCCTGACTCACTTGCTGCTCCCCTCAGCAGTGTATTTCAGTTGGTCTGCCTGTTCTGTTCCCCACTCTGTCTCTGGTGAATCCTCTCACCCCCCACATCTCTGGCCTGTACCCCAATTCTTGTATGCATAAATAAATCTTTAAAAAAAATAGATAAGATGGGAAATTTTATATGTATTTATTTTTAAAAATTGAAAAACCTGAGTATAGTCTAAATGAGGGAGACAAGATGTAGGAGGTAACTGTTGGAGAGCTTTAGCTATATTGTATCGATTTTTGCCATGCTTGAAAGGTTTTTATTCATAAAACTAACATTTCTTTGTCTAAGATTAAAATTGTTACTCTTGGTTCCTACAGATTTATTTCTGACATTCCTGCAGACATTTGAAATTTTGTGGTTGGATAAGGTGGTATAGGAAGAATGAGTCAGGGAGAGAGCAAAGTTGGTTTTATGGCCAGGCAGTGTATTTTTCTTTGATCTAGGACTTCTTTAGAACCGTAGATATTCTTACAAAGGTTTGAATTATAACATTTCCTGAACTTGTTTCACCCCTAAACCTGTTAACCAGATCTGGCTGTGTAAATTTGTTATAGTTTAACTTCCTTGTTTTATAGAGGTGAAGACTGGTCTGGAGAAGTTGAATGACTTGCATAAAGTACCTAAGAGCAGAATAATGAGAATATCTAATAAGATTATTAAGAAAAGATTTAGAAAACCTGAATTCTCCCTATTACCCCTAATCTGATATCAGCAAAATAAAGCCTTTGTAATTTTTGTGGAAACTTTTCACTAACATACTTAACTCTTTAGTTTTCAGTATTTGCAGCATGAAAATCTCCACATACATTTTTTGTCAAATAAGTAATTGAAGTGAAGGCCATCTAGAGTTTTTTTTTTTAAACTCAGAAAATTTTCTTTTTAATAATTGAAGCATCTCAGTTTAATAAATAGCAAATAAGTTGTATGGAACACTAACTATGGAATTGATAGGAAAATTATAATTTAAAATAGGTGTGCCCTTAAACACTAACACATTTTCTGGTGCTACCAAAGAAACAAATGTTAGATTTCTGTAGTAGATGACGATGAATAAAAGTTTTATTTAACATTTAATGGTTGTTGGCAAGAAATATGTTGCTGAATTTAGGCCTGAAGGATTTTCAAATGGTGATGAATGAAGGAAGGTTTAGATTGGGAACTTGTCATGTTATTCTCCATGGAGGTTAGGGAAGCATGTTTTAGGGATAATTTTCCCTTCCATAGGCAGTGAATCAAGTGTGTAAATTCCTGTGTCCTTGTATTAAAGAGATAATTTAAAATCCCATACATAATAAAAAAAATTACGGTTTTAAAGAGTAGCAGAAATTTGGTACTTTTTACTTAAATAAAAAAAGTGTTTGCCTAGAAAATCTTTTGTGTGTAAAAGTATTTGCTGAAACATTATAAGTGAAAAATAGATGTGACCACCAACTAACAAAATGAACCTATGTGGTTTAGAAATAGTCTTACCAAAATAACCAGCAATAAGAAGGAATAAACTCTATTTTCTAGTGTATCTTTTATAGAAAAACATGTCAATATGTTGAGAAGAAAGCATAGTATAGAAGAATACATGTCAGTAACAGGTTTAAATAAAAATTTAAAAACATGATAACAAAGCTACATTGTTTATGGATATATAGCCAAGTATTAAAAGGCAAGGGAATGACAGGCACTAAGTTTATAGTAGTTGTTTCGGGGGGAGGATATGCAGGGGACTTAATAAAAGTTCTAGTGTTAAGCTTGGGCAAAGCTGTATGGTATTGGTGTGGGTACTTGTACTTTTAACTAACTTGAAAATTTTTAAGGGCTTATGACTTTAATCTCAAATAAACGTACCAACTTCTGTTCAGGAATAGACTGATGTTGGTGCATGTGTCCATCAGTTTGCCTTTCTCTGTAATAGAAAGCATTATTAAGAAAAAAGAAAATAAAGACTGCCAAGGGATTAAATCTATCATTAACAAATAGTGTGAAATTCTGTAGATGGATTTTTTTTAAGATTTATTTATTTATTTATACATACATACAAGCACTGGGTACAGTCGGAAGCACAGGAGGGTGAGAGAATTCACCAGAGCCAGAGCGGGGAACAGAACAGGCAGACTGAGGGCCTCCCCGGTGGCGCAAGGGGTTAAGCACCGCACTATGAAGCAATCTGCAGCCTCTGCAGCACAAGTTTAATCCCCGGCCAGCCAGGGAGATACCCACATGGCACAGCAGACCTCTCCTGTCTCACCCGCTGCTCCCCTCAGCAGTGTATTTTAGCCAGTCTGCCTGTTCTGCTCCCCACTCTGTCTCTGGTGAATCCTGTCATATCCCACATCTCTGGCCTGTACCCCAGCTTTTGTATGCATAAATAAATAAATCTTTAAAAAAAAAAAAAACCAGGCAAACTGACAAAATGCATTGCTGAGGGGAGCAGCAAGCGAGACAGGTGAGGTCTGCCACGCCATGTGGGTAGCTCCATGGCCGGGGATCAAACTCTTGCTACAGAGGCTGCAGACAGCTTCACAGTGCTGTGCTTAACCCCTTGCACCACCAGGGAGGCCAGCTATGAGTTACTTTTAAATATTAGCTGGCATATAAGCAGGTAGTAAAGTTAACATTTATGTTGCAATCTTTAGGGGTGGGACATGAGAATGTAGTACTTTAGAAAGACAGATTGCTTCCCTCAGTGTTTCTTGAAAATGTGGAACATAACTTAACCTTTCAAGGTCTTAACCCTTTCTTGGTTTCTTCATTTTGAGCCACCATTTCACCCTTCACCTTCTCTTTCCTTCCTTCCAGTCTTGCTGGTGGTGAGTTTGTTAGCATTGCCTTTTATCTTTGCTGCTTAATTTGTTAAAAATAAAGGCAATCAGCTTTCAGTGTGCATAATGATTTCCTGGGAGACTGTTAAAACACACATTATTGAGGTATACTCCAGAGTTTTTGATTCGGTCAGTCTGATTGGAGTCTAGGATTTGCATTTCTAAGTTCTCTTGTGTTGCTGCTACTACTGTGTCAGAACATCTTTTCTGAGACCTACTGTTTTAGCTGTTCTTTCTATACAGTTCACTCTTCATAAGAATATTGATTTCCTAGGCAAGTTATAAATTCTCAGATGTTCTAAATTGTATATTTCTAATATTTTAAATCTAGACTAAAGAGTCATAATACAATAAAACAAGTCCTTACTCTCCTGATTATTACTTGGATTAAATGCTTTTGCATCTTATTTTCTTACTGGTAATTGATCTAGTTGATCTCTTCTGATTTAAATTTTTTAACTGAATCATAAACTTTGCTTAAATTTCCTGCATCCGGAATAGCCCCATCAAATATCCTTGATTTGTATAGCAATATTCAGAACTGTTAAAACTTGAGCAATTTTTTATGAAATTAATTATAACCTTTCCATTTCCCATCTTGTTCCTTTCATCTTATGCCATAGAGTAAGGATCACAATACTGAAACAGAACTCTATTCCCTGCCATCTGTATTTTGTTTCATAATTGTTAAGATGAGGAAAAGAGAATTATTTTTAAAATAATGAGTAGAAGCATGAATTTTTTTACCAGCTGATGTCCTAATTTTGAGCACTCTTAAGAGTTGAAAAGGGGGCCTCCCCGGTGGCGCAGCGGTTGAGCGCTGGGTTGCGAAGCTACCTGCGGCCTCTGCGGCGCCGGTTCGATCCCCGGCTGCTCCCCGGCCACCGGAGGAGGGTCCCACATGGTGTGCAGACCTCTCCTGCTGCCCGCTGCTCCCCTCAGCAGTGTACTTCGGTCCTTCTGCCTGCTCTGCTCCCCGCTCTGGCTCTGGTGAATTCTCTCACCCTCCCGCGCTTCTGACTGTACCCAGTGCATGTATAAACCAAACAAACAAAATAATAAATAAATAAATAAGACATGCCTCTAGAAAATTTAAAAAAAAAAAAAAAGAGTTGAAAAGGTTCTTTCCTTTTTGCTAGAGTGCTATGATAAATGTCTGAGACTTTCAGAAGTTTCATTTCTCTATTTTATAGTGGCCACTTTTAAATAGGGACTAATCTTATGGGAAGTAGGTAGTCGTCTTTTTTTTAAGATTTATTTTTATTTATTTATGCATACAAGAACTGGGATGTAGGCCAGACATATGGGGGAGTGAGAGGATTCACCAGAGACAGTGGGGAGCAGAGCAGGCAGATCTCCTGAAATACACTGCTGATGAGCGCAGTGAACAAGACGAGAGGTCTGTTGTGCCATGTGGGTCAGCTCCCTGGCCAGGGATGGAACTTATGCCACAGTGGCTGGCAATAGCTTGATAGCACTGAGACTTTTAACCCCTGCACCACTAGGAGACCCTAGCTATTTTATTTCAATCCCAGAATATAGTCAACTGGTAATTAATTTTTCAAATAGGCAGTGAGTACCTGTTATAAAATTCAAAAGGTGGGCCTCTCCCGTGGCGCAGCGGTTGAGCGCTGGGTTGCGAAGCTGCCTGCAGCCTCTGCAGCGCTGGTTCAATCCCCGGTGCTCCCCGGCCACCAGAGGAGGGTCCCACATGGCGCGCAGACCTCTCCTGCCGCCCGCTGCTCCCCTCAGCAGTGTACTTCGGTCCTTCTGCCTGCTTTGCTCCTCGCTCTGGCTCTGGTGAATTCACTTACCCTCCCGCGCTTCTGACTGTACCCAGTGCTTGTATAAATAAATAAATAAATAAATCTTTAAAAAAAATTTCAAATGGTTTATTATTTTTTTTCTTTTTTAATAGAGGCATGTTTTTGTTTGTTTGTTTGTTTATACAAGCACTGGGTACAGTCAGAAGCGCGGGAGGGTGAGAGAATTCACCAGAGCCAGAGCGGGGAGCAGAGCAGGCAGAAGGACCAAAGTACACTGCTGAGGGGAGCAGCGGGCAGCAGGAGAGGTCTGCGCGCCATGTGGGACCCTCCTCCAGTGGCCGGAGAGCAGCCGGGGATAGAACCGGCGCCGCAGAGGCCGCAGGCAGCTTCGCAACTCAGCGCTCAACCGCTGCACCACTGGGGAGGCCCAAAATTCAAATGGTTTAAAAGGAGTGTGTATATACAGTCACCATTCTTACCCCAAAGCAGGCTTTCCTTTCTGAAGGCAAGAACTAACTAGTTACTTGTGTATTCTTCAGATATTTCATGTGTATACAAAGATGAATGCATATCTGCTTTTATAAAATAAACTGATATTACATGCAATAAAATCAAACTTTTTATTACACAGTTTGAGTTTATTTAGACATACACAAATATAGTTGTGCAATTTCTACTAAAATCATGATATGGAACATTTCCATACCTCCCTAAATTTTCCTCATATCCTTTTGTAGTTAACCTCTTCCAACACCCTTCAGCCCCTGGAACCATTGATCTGCTTCCTGTCACTATAATTTTGTCTTTTCTAGAATGTGTAATCAGTTGGAATCATACTGAATGCAGTCCTTTTATATCTTGCTTCTTGCACTTAACAGTATGCTTTTGAGATTTATCCATATCACTGTCAAAACCAAGGAAGTATTTAATGTGTGTGTTAAATGTCTAGTAGCCCAAGTTTAGGTAAGCTTTTAAAAATTAATTATTCTGGGCCTTCCTGGTGGTGCAAGGGGTTATGAGGCAACCTATGAAGCTATCCATAGCCACTGCAGCATGAATTCGATCCCTGGGCAGGGAGCCACACACATGGCACAGCAGACTCTCCTGACTGGCCTGCTGCTCCCCTCAGCAGTGTATTTCAGTGGCTCTGTCTGTTCTGTTCCCCACTCTGTCTCTGGTGAATCCTCTCATCCTCCACACCTCTGGTCTGTACCCCAGTTCTTATATGCATAAATAAACAAATCTTTTAAAAAATTAATTATTCTGGGGCCTCTCTGGTGGCCTAGGGGTTAAGTCTCAGCACTACCACTGCTGCGACCTGAGTTCAATCCCCAGCCAGTGAGCTAACCCACATATGGCACAGCAGACCTCCTGTCTCACCCTCTGCTCCCCTTAGCAGTGTATTTTAGTAAAATCCACCTGTTCTGCTCCTCACTCTGGTGAATCCTCTCACCTCTGACCTTCACCCCCATTCTTCTACACATACACACACACACACAATACGGATGGCCTTCCACTAGAAAGAAAATAAGTTATATAGGCCATAGAAATGGACTGATGGATCTTCTGTCAGGCTGATGGATAAATGTTAGCTTTCATTGTTAAACCTCAATTTCATTGAGAAGAAAAAGGTGGTTTCATTTGAAAGGAGAAAAAATTTAAGAGTAAATCAAGAGTAAAATTCTAATGAACACTGCAGGACTTCAGAATAGCTTAAGTTATTTTTTTAAAAGATTTACTCATTTATGCATGCAAAAATGGGGGTACAGGCTAGAGGTGTGTGGGGGGTGAGAGGATTCACTAGAGACAGAATGGGGAACAGAACAGGCAGACTGACTGAAACGCACTGCTAGGGGAGCAGCGGGTGAGGCAGGAGAGGTCTGCTGTGCCGTGTGGGTAGCTCCCTGGCCAGGGATCAAACTCGTTTTGCAGTGGCTGCGGATAGCTTCATAGGTTACGTCTTACCCCTTGCACCACCAGGGAGTCCCTAAGTTATATTTTAATAGCAATACTTTATTAATGAAAAGAAATGGGTAACTTTTGTGTTTTAAATTGAGGAAGCATTCTTGGCTATTCTGCTCTGTTATTGTAAACAATGTTTGTAAGTGGGAACTGTACAATAAGTTACTTTTTTTGAGCAACTAATGTCTATTTTAGAGAGATACAAAATCCAAAAATTGAGATACTTAAGAAAATAGATACTGTTAAACTTTATCTCTGTCCCAGTACTTAAAAAATAACATTTCTGGGGCCTTCCCGGTGGCACAGTGGTTGAGTGCTGGGTTGCGAAGCTGCCTGCAGCTTCTGCAGCGCCGGTTCAATCCCCGGCTGCTCCCCGGCCACCGGAGGAGGGTCCCACATGGCGCGCAGACCTCTCCTGCCGCCCGCTGCTCCCCTCAGCAGTGTACTTTGGTCCTTCTGCCTGCTCTGCTCCCGCTCTGGTGAATTCACTTACCCTCCCGCGCTTCTGACTATACCCAGTGCTTGTATAAATAAATTAAATAAATAAATAAATAAAAATAAATCTTTAAAAAAAATAACATTTCTGTACTTTTTTTCTATACTTTGTTTTTCCTCCAAACTTATAGAATGAAACATTTTTTTAAGATTTATTTATTTATACAAGCACTGGGTACAGTCAGAAGCGCAGGAGGGTGAGAGAACTCACCAGAGCCAGAGCAGGGAACAGAGCAGGCAGACTGATGAAATACACAGCCGAGGGGAACAGCGGGCAGCAGGAAAGGTCTGCGCGCCATGTGGGACCCTTGTGGGTGGCCAGGGGTCGATCAGGCGCTGCAGAGGCTGCGGGCACCCTCCCAGCCCAGCGCTCAACTGCGGTGCCACCAGGGGAGGCCCATGGATGAAACATAATTGTAACAAAATGACTAGTTAACTAAGTTAACTCAGAACAACGGGCTTGCAGAAATAACTTATGTGCTGAAAATTTTGAAGTCTGTAATTGGGGTATTCAAACCATACTTCATATAACTCATTAATTAGATCTAAGAAGTTTTTGTTGTACCTTTAAAATATTTTACTGCTGTAGTTTAAACATAAAATCTAAAACTAGTCTTTTCCTAGAGCTTGTTTTCATTTTCAGTACCAAGGTAAGGAAAAAAGAAATATAGTATAATTTTAAGGTTTTTTCCTACCTTTGGAACCCTGATAGTAGATACCAGCTGAAAATATATCAACATATTGTCAGATAGTCCTGTATAATTTGGGTACATTCATACTCAAGTGTAACCTAATAGTTTAGAGTTACAAAAACTGGCTTTGGGTCTCTTTTGAAAAGTTTTTTGAAAAAGAAGATTTTTGTTTTTTTTGTGGGATCCTTGCCGGTGGCTGGGGAACGAACCGGCGCTGCAGAGGCTGCAGGCAGCCTCACAGCCCAGCTCTCAACCGCTGCGCCACCAGGGGAGGCCCTGAAAAAGAAGTTTTTACCTTAGCACAATTTTTGTGGCTCTTTGTACATTATACTATATTTACTCATTAAACTCTGAACAAAGCAAAAATGATCCAATTTTTAAAAACATGATTGGGGGGCCTCCCCAGTGGCGCAGTGGTTGAGCGCTGGGTTGCGAAGCTGCCTGCGGGCTCTGCAGCTCCGGTTCAATTCCTGGCTGCTGGGCAAGGGTCCCACATGACGTGCAGATTTCTCCTGCCACCAATGCTCTCCTCAGCAGTGTATTTTGTCAGTCTGCCTGTTCTGTCCCCCGCTCTGACTCTGGTGGATTCTCTCACCCTCCCGCGCCTCTGACTGTACCCAGTGCTTGTATAAATAAATCAATCAATCCTTAAAAAAAAAAAAAACATGATTGGGGCCTCTCTGGTGGCACAGCGGGTTGAACACTGTGCTGTGAACCTGCCTGCAGCCTCTGCAGCACGAGTTCAATTCCCAGCTGGCCAGGGAGAAACCCACATGGCGTGGCAGACCTCTCCTGCCTCACCTGCTGCTCCCCTCAGCAGTGTCTTTGGTCCGTCTGCCTGTTCTGCTCCCCGCTATGCCTCTGGTGAATTCTCTCACCCTCCTGCACCTCTGGTCTGTACCCCAGTTCTTATATAAATAAATCTTAGGGGAAAAAAATAAAAACATGATTGCATTTAGGAATCAAAATATTTTAACCTAAAGATCCATATTATGGGGGCCTCCCCGGTGGCACAGTGGTTGAGCGCTGGGTTGCGAAGCTGCCCGCAGCCTCTGCGGCGCCGGTTTGATCCCCGGCTGCTCCCCGGCCGCCGGAGGAGGGTCCCACATGGCGCACAGACCTCTCCTGCGGCCCGCTGCTCCCCTCAGCAGTGTACTTCGGTCCTTCTGCCTGCTCTGCTCCCCGCTCTGGCTCTGGTGAATTCTCTCACCCTCCCGCGCTTCTGACTGTACCCAGTGCATGTATAAACAAAAACCAACCAAACAAACAAACAAATAAATAAATAAACATGCCTCTATAAAAAAAAAAAAGAATAATATAAAAAAAAAAGATCCATATTACTCCTCTGTGATTTTAAAGGAGTACACCTCAAGCAGCTCTGATGATAGAATGAGAATCTTGATTAATTTATTAATGTATAAAAGTATGCACTTAGATTAAACACATTTCTTTTCTTGCCCCTTTCTTAAGGAATTGAATGACCTGGCACGGGACCCCCCAGCACAGTGTTCAGCAGGTCCTGTTGGAGATGATAGTAAGTATTGAAAAGGAATGATGGAGTAAAACAGCATACCAATATGCCTCTCTAATAATATGCCTCTCAGAAGCTTTGGGACTGATTAATATACATCTCTTAAGGTTATTTTCTGTGAAGAGATAATTATGTAGGGAAGAGACAGTGTGATTAACCTTACTTAACTATGAAAAATGCAGTTTTCTGTATTATTTCATCATCCTCTGTGCTGTTCATTACAACTTGAACCTCTTCTACCAGACTCTCTGTGTGGTTGTTCTGGCCCCTTCCTAGCTGTCCTTCATCCTTTTGGAGTATTTCCTGGGGTGTAAAATATTAGAGCTTTTATCTACAACTCTTGCTCTTTAAGGTAATACTAAGAATGATTTGTGTGTGCGTGCCTGTCTCTTTCTGCTAGCTTATACTTGTGAAGACATACATGATTTTATTTTTAATGTCCAGTTTATCTGCTTAGTCCTATCTGATTTATTAAATGCTCGTATCAGGAATGTTCATTCATTTATCTTAGCATAATTTCTGCCCCGTATACCATTGTACAGTCTTTTATGTTTAAATTTAGATATAGTTGATATATTGTTTCAGGTATGCAGCATGCTTTGTTATTTGTATATATAGTGGAATGATTGCTACAATAGCACCATAATTAGTTAAACTGTGTGTGATTAAAACTTTTAAGACCTACTCTCTTAGCAAGTTCAAAATATGTTTTGAACTTGATCCCCATGTTTGCTAGCCTTTTCTAAAGAAAGGATATTTGAACAAGACTATGCTTTATGATAGATAGGTAACTAATTTACAACAATAAATGTAACATTTAGCAAATAGGAAAAAGATGAACAAGTTGAAAACTTTTGTGTGAAAGAATTGTAGATTAAGTCAAACGTAAGTATGAGTTTATATTAACAGATTTAAAATTATTTTTCCTGATTTTTCTTAAGAATGTTATTATTGGCTTACTATATTCTTAAGAATCAAAGTAGGGTTGTCCTTTTACAAGGAATGTTTAACAGGTAAAACAGGTAGATGTTCCAAATTATAGGGTTTACATGTGATGAAAAATCCCACTAAGGGCCTCCCTGACAGTCGTTGAGCACTAAACTGTGATGCTGCCTGCAGCCTCTGCAGCGCTGGTTTAATCCACGGCTGCCGGCGAGTGTCCAGCGCACAGACCTCTCCCACTGCTCCCCTCAGCAGTGTATTTCATCAGTCTGCCTGTTCTGCTCCCCACTCTGGCTCTGGTGAATTCTCTCACCCTCCCGCGCTTGTTGACTGTACCCAGTGCTTGTATAAATAAATTAATTAATTTAAAAAAATCCCACTAAAATTATTCGGATCTGTCCAGCATTGGTAACTGTAACATTGATTTCAAACAGGACAGGCCAAGTTCTTAAAATATACATTATCTCATTGAAGCTTTATAACAATTCTTTTAGGTGAGTTGGGTAGAAATTGTAAACTATTTTAGAGGAGTATCTAGTGAGAATCTCATGTAGGTTTCCAAGGTGGACTCATTCTCAGGTTTTCTGATTCTAGTTTTGTTGTTCCATGCTGTCATGTAGTCTATCTGCATCAGTGTGTTCTTTCAATTTAAAAAGTAGTTTTACTACTAAATTCTCAAAAGTGGAGTGGCTGGCCTTGAATTAAAAGTGTTTGGAGTCTGAGGATTAGGTTTCTATTTCAAAACATAAAGAATATGTTTCATTCTATAATTTTGCCTTTACTTTTGCTTCTACCATAGTGTTATCACATGCCTTTCTTTAAAAAGTTGTTATACTGAAGTGTTGAATAAAATTCCCCCCAGAGCATAAACAATAAGAGGAAAAAAATAGATAAATTAGACTTCATCAAAAAGTTGCTGGCAAATGATACCATCAAGAAAGTAAAAGGATAGGGGCCTCCCCGGTGGCGCAGAGGTTGAGCGCTGGGCTGCGAAGCTGCCTGCAGCCTCTGCAGCGCCAGTTCAATCCTCGGCCGCCGGGCAAGGGTCCCACATGGCGCGCAGACCTCTCCTGCCGCCCACTGCTCCCCTCAGCAGTGTCTGCCTGCTCTGCTCTCCGCTCTGGCTCTGGTGAATTCTCTCACCCTCCCGCGCTTCTGACTGTACCCAGTGCTTGCATAAATAAATAAATAAATAAATCTTTAAAAAAAAAAAAAAAGTAAAGGGATAGCAGCACTCCCACTGTCTACCTGTGCCTATGCAGGTGCCTCTCTTTTCACCAGCTCTCTCCCTCTGCAGGGCAACAGCTTCCTGCCTGCCTGTCAAGGCTGCCTGCCTGCAACAATGCAGGCCTCTTTTAGCAAACCTGTCCCTTTTGGGGCAGCTCTGGCTGCCCGCTTGTGTCTATGCAAGTGTACTTTACTTTCCTGACCCTTTTCCTAATAAGCCTGCCTTTAAATATTTTTAAAAAAAAAAGGTAAAAGGATAAAGAAAATTTTTGCAAGCCTTACATCTGATAAAAAAGTTATTATAATATGTAAACAAACTTTGTAATTCGGGGCCTCCCTGGTGGTGCAAGGGTTTGGGACACAGCAACCTATGAAGCTAACCATAGCCACTGCAGCACGAGTTCACTCCCCGGCCAGGGAGCAACCCACATGGCGAAGCAGACCTCTCCTGACTGGCCTGCTGCTCCCCAGTATATTTCAGTCAGTCTGCCTGTTCTGCTCCCCGCTTTGTCTCAGGTGAATCCTTTCACCCTCCCACTCCTCTGACCTGTATCCCCATTCTTGTATGCATAAATAAATCTTTAAAAACAAACAAAACTTTGTAATTCAACAATATAAATAACCCAGTTTTAGAAATAAGCAAAGGTTCTGAACATATATTTCTCCAAAGAAAATATGGACATTACCAGTAAGCCCTTGGAGAGATGCTCAGCACCATTAGTCATTAGGAAAATGCAAATTAAAATACTTTATACCTTCTTGGATGATGAGAATCAGAATCAAATAATAACACATGTTGTAGAGAATGTGGAGTAATTGAAACCTTTATATACTACTGGTGGGTAAAAACCAGTTTGGTGGTTCCTCAGACACTTAAATATAGTTACCATAAGACAGTGAGTTCACTGCTAGGTATATTCAAGAGAAATGAAAACATATGTCCACACAAAAACTTGGGCATGAGTGTTAATAGTATTGCTTATAATAGCCAAGAGGTGGAAACAACCCAAAGCCACCAACTAATGAGAGATAAATAAAATGTGGTTTGTCCATCAATGGAATATTAATATTAATTAAAAGGAATGGAGTACTGATATATACTCAACTTGTATGGGCCTTAAAAACATAATGCTGAGGGCCTCCCTGGTGGCGCAGCGGTTGAGCGCTGGGTTGTGAAGCTGCCCGCAGCCTCTGCAGCGCCAGTTCTATCCCCGGCAGCTCCCAGGCCACCGGGCGAGGGTCCCACATGGCACGCAGACCTCTACTGCCACCCGCTGCTCCCCTTAGCAGTGTACCTTGGTCCTTCTGCCTGCTCTGCTCCCCGCTCTGGCTCTGGTGAATTCTCTCACCCTCCCGCGCTTCTGACTGTACCCAGTGCTTATATAAATACATAAATAAATAAATAAATCTTTAAAAAAAAAGTTTTTAAATTAAAAAAAAAATAAAAAACTGCTGAGTGAGAGAAGTCAAATACAAAAAGCCACATGTTGTACAATCCCAGTTATATGAAACATTCACAATAGGCAAATCTGGAGAGACAAGTAATAGATAATGGTAGCATTAAAATGGGGAGTGACTGCTAATGAATATGGTGTTTCTTTAAGGGATGATAGAAATGTTCTAAAATTGTGATGGTTGCACAACTGAATGTACTTGATATCATTGAATTGTGCACTTTCAATGAATGAATTGAATTATGTGGATTATCTCAATAAATCTGTAAATGTAATAATCTTCCCTTTGACTCAGTCTTCCCATTCAAATTTGAATGTCTTGTGTGACATAATACTAATATGTCAACAGTACCTACCTTCTAAAAGAGAATAAGGAAAATATCCTTAGGGACAGAAAAACTACCTTACACTTGGTCATCAAATTGTGTTTGAGAATATTATACTTAAAATTTTTGTAGATGTTTGAGAACATTGAGGATGAATTCTTGTCCAAGTCTTAATCTGGTCTTCCTGATGAACCGACCACATAAGAATAAAACAGTGTAGGTCTCCCTGGTGGCGCAAGGGGTTAAGCACCATATTCTGAAGCAATCCACAGCCTCTGCAGCACAAGTTCTATCCTCGGCCGGCTAGGGGGAAACCACATGGCGAAGCAGACCTCTCCTGTCGTGCCCTCTGCTCCCCTCAGCAGTGTATTTCAGTCTGCCTGCCTGTTTTGTTCTCCACTCTGTCTCTGGTGAATCATCTCACCCCCCACATCTCTGGCCTGTACCCCAGCTCTTGTATGCATAAATAAATACATCTTCAAAAAAAAAAGAATAAAACTGTAATTGGATTGTTAAATGCATTTTTACCATTATTAGGAGATAGAATTTAAATAATCTTAGGTGGAAGAGAAAAACTGTTAGCTGGAATGAAACTTCGGGAACTCTGTGACTATTCTTGTTCTCAAATTCCTAAATACTACATGTCATTGATATATAGTACATATGTAGATAAAGAGGGAGACTTAGGGTTTATTTTTGCTCTCAAATTCCTAAGTACTACATGTCATTGATATAAAGTACATAAAATGTAGAATAAAGAGGCAGACTTAGCCTTTATTTTTAAATATTCAGATTTTAATGTACCAGTAATTTTCCCCCTACTTCTCTGCAAAGATCTGGTAAGCAAAAGAAGGTATACTTAGTGAAAGAAGTAAGGGGAAGGCTTCCCCGGTGGCACAGTAGGTTGAGCACTGCGCTGTGAAGCTGTCTGCAGCCTCTGCAGTGCTGGTTTAATTCCTGGCCAGCCAGGAAAATACCCATATGGGGTGGGAAACCTCTCCTGTCTTGCCCGCTGCTCCCCCTCAGCAGTGTCTTTGGTCTGTCTGCCTGTTCTGCTCCCCGTTCTCTCTGGTGAATCCTCTCACCCTCCCACACCTCTGGCCTGTACCCCAGCTCTTGTATAAAAATAAATAAATCTTAAAAAAAGAAGAAGTAAGGGGAAGATTGGTCATATATTGTTTGTATAATTTGCTTTGTTTTCTTTTGCTTTGAATACTTAGTGAATGTGATTCTCCAGAGACCTGTACTTGAATTCAAATGTAGGTCTCCTGGGATTCAATCTCAAACTATAACAAATATTCTCACTATCCCTTTTAGCCTCAAGGCTTTATCCAGAATACTAAAGAGTAATCAATGAACTGTGAACTTCACATTTAAACTCTCATAAGAGATTTTAGCTTTCAGTTTGTGTAATTTGGTTTGACAGCATCAAACCCAGGTGATAATGGGATTTTGCTTTTAGACTATCAAAACTTTTTATTTTAGTATATTGAATTATTAGTTTGAACAGCTCCTACAATTGATCTTAAATGAAAGGTTTTTGAAAGGACGTTCATATAAAATATAGTAGTATTTTATGCTTATGGCCAAATATTTCAGCCAGTAACTGTTTCTGGAATTCGCTCTACTTGAAACCAGTGATTCTTGAACTGTTTACAAAACTGTTGTCATTTGAGACAGGTTAGATATTCTCTCACTACCTCCTTTTTTATTCTTCCACTTAGGAAAGCTAGGGATCTAGGAAATTTCCAGAGGGAGGCCTAACTCAATTAGTCTAATAGGTATACTTATATTTAACCAGTGTAGCAGAATACTCAATTAAGATTGAAATGGTAGGTCTTTAAATGCTTTAATTATTTAAATTCATCTTAATGTGCTTCTAGTTTGTCTTTCTCTGCCTTTTGTTAGTACTGTAAATTCTAGTCATTTTAACAAGAGGTGTAAATATCATTCATCTTAGTTGCTGCATTAACAATTTCCTTTCTTTTTTTTTTTCCTCTTTCCTAGTTTAATGACTTAGCTCTATGTTTGTGTTTACACAATTTTTAGAGTTTTGAAGGCCATTGGTTTGCATTCATTTAGTTCTGTTGGAGACTATGAAACAGATACGGTGTACTAACTAAACTAAAATGAATTTTCTATGAAACAGTCTAATCAATTCTGCTTGTGAGAGTTCTCAGTAATATCAGAATGTTACTTAAATACACTGGAATATCTTCCATCTTTCTGAAATGTTGGCTATGAAAGAGGTTGCAATATTATTATTTGAAAATATTAATCTTTTGACATCTGTTAGAAAGGGTATCTTTTCTGTAATTGTCAATGTCCTAGTTGCCGGCCTGTCAGGATTTTCTGTTCCAAGCTTTTTCAGTGTTATACATTGTCAAATTTTTAGTCAGTTTTAGTCACAGAGAATAAAACATGCTTTGTTTTCTATTAGAAAAACAATAAAAAATCATAAAAAGTATTTTACTTTTGGGCCTCCCCGGTGGCGCAGCGGTTGAGCGCTGGGTTACGAAGCTGCCCGCGGCCTCTGCAGCGCCGGTTCGATCCCCGGCTGCTCCCCGGCCACTGGAGGAGGGTCCCACATGGTGCGCAGACCTCTCCTGCCGCCCGCTGCTCCCCTCAGCAGTGTCCTTCGGTCCTTCTGCCTGCTCTGCTCCCCGCTCTGGCTCTGGTGAATTCTCTCGCCCTCCCGCGCTTCTGACTGTACCCAGTGCTTGTGTAAATAAATAAAAAATAAATCTTTAAAAAAAAAAAAAAAAAAAAAAAGTATTTTACTTTTAGCCAAGATTTGTTCTGATTCAAATTTTCCTAATAACGTCTTAAGTCTGGTGATATTTTTAGCAAGAAAAGAATTGATGTTGAAGACTAGGAAGAAAAAAAAAAGGACATAGTTAAAGGAAGTTTTTTTTTTTCCTAATATTTGTATAATTCATTATTTTAAGTGCTTTCTTTTTGTTCCTTATCTTACCTGATTCTTGGAACCTTGACCAAGAATGGAAGTGTGGTTATAGTTGTCTCCCATTTATATTGATAAATTTAATATGAAAGGATTAAATGGAAGGCCAAGACCTGTTTTAAAAAGTTTTCTTGTCCTGTGCGTAAATCATTCTGTTGTCTATAATAAGGTGTTCAGCCTTGTTATTGGGGTCTACTTCAGTCATCAATGTTTTGTTTACTCACATTATAACTACATATAATTACAAACAGAGTGAGATGTTCCTGTTTCTTTAAAGAGCACTTTCTGGGCCTTTTATGTGGGAGCTTCTTTGAAGATACTAGTCTAATTTTGGTGACACAAAGTTACTTTCTTCTTGGCTACTTAATCCATTAAAAAGTTAGTTGGCAGGGCCTCCCCGGTAGCGCAGCGGTTGAGCGCTGGGCTGCGAGGCTGCCCGCAGCCTCTGCAGCGCCGGTTCAATCCCCGGCCGCTGGGTGAGGGTCCCACATGGCGCGCAGACCCCTCCTGCCGCCCACTGCTCCCCTCAGCAGTGTACTTCGTCAGTCTGCCTGTTCTGCTCCCCGCTCTGGCTCTGGTGAATCCTCTCACCCTCCCGCGCTTCTGGCTGTACCCAGTGCTTGTATGAATAAATAAATAAATAAATCTTTTTTAAAAAAAAAAGTTAGTGGGCAGAAATTATGAAAATTTCTTAGTACTAATGGTGGGCAATGTAGAAGGAAAGCTTAGCAATGCTTATCTTCCATCTTTAATTCCTAACAAACAGACTGCTGTTAGTCTGTTCAGTTCCCAGTGAGGGGCAAACCAACCATAGGGATAGTATCATATCAAGAGGTCAGAAGGAACTTTAGGGTTTGTACTAACTTTCCAGTGATTTTTTGGGGATATGATTTCTTAGTCTTTGTATTTCCTCTTGTGACAAAAGTTAGCTGGTTTAAGTTGTTCACATAAAATCCCAGTGACAACTTTCCTTAGTTTGCTTAGACCCAAGTATGAATATTGAGTGCTAAGTAGCTTGCTAATTAATAAGTAAAAACTTACATTTTTATATTTGTGCTGTGTTTAGTCACGCCACCTTTGAAATGGAATTCACACTTTTTTTTCTTTTTTGTTTGAAGAGAGCCTGTAGAATTGAAGTTACCAGAGGGGGAGAGTGTAGAACAGGGTTTAAAGGGTGCCCAGTGGACTATGGTAGAGGATTAGGTGCCTTGGTGTGAGGGCTGGGGAGAGGGGGTGGGAGAGAGGGTGGTAATAACACACTTGAAGAAGTATGATCCTATACCTCTGAATCATAGGCTGTGTTGTAAAACAATGTTACGTCAACTTTAAAAAAAACAGATTTCCTTATTAGACAAATTTGTAATGTATTGGAATTATCCCTAGTGTCTATAATCAAGTTTGGGATTTTCAGATATTTTCTTTATCTATTGAGGGACTAGTGATTCTGAAGAACTGTGTAGGAGAGTGCTTAAAATTTTTTTCTCTTTGTAAGGAGCAGTATTGTAATTTGAGTATTACCAACTTTGACTTTTACTTCTATATATCAGTATGATAAAAGGATTGTATTGCGAATAATCGTGTTGGGGAAATGACAGAACACTTCAGAGAGTCGAATCTTTTGAATCTTCTTTACTCTTGAAGAAAACTAGAACTGCAGCCTTGTTGAAAGTTTGTCTTCCTGACATGAATTTTCAAGATGTTGTAGCCCAAACACTTCTTCATCGAGCTCCTAGTCTGTTTTATCTAGACTGTGCTAGCCACTTTTTTTCCTCTTCAGACTCAGACTTGATTTAGATTTCTCATACTGCCCAGAACTCATCACATTGCTTATAAGGTGGGGTTAGATGGGAAATGATAGTTTTATTATGTTGTAGATACAATGTGGATATTGCTTCATGGTGATTTCTCATTGTTCTTTTTCAGTGTTCCATTGGCAAGCTACAATAATGGGGCCAGTAAGTATTCAGATTAATTTTGGAATAAATAGTTTATGTAATTCTTTCATCTTAATACCACTTTTCTTGTTATCAACAGAATGACAGTCCCTATCAGGGTGGAGTATTTTTCTTGACAATTCATTTCCCAACAGATTACCCCTTCAAACCACCTAAGGTAATTGAGATACAGTAAATTTTTTATATGTTTTTATATTATTATATAATAACAAACCAGTTTACCAAAAAATTCTTTTTTATAGGTTGCATTTACAACAAGAATTTATCATCCAAATATTAACAGTAATGGCAGCATTTGTCTTGATATTCTTCGGTCACAGTGGTCTCCAGCATTAACTATTTCAAAAGGTAATGGGATGGGGGTTTGATATAAGATAAGCAGCTGTGTTTTTTGTATTTTTTTTAAAGATTTATTTATGCATATAAGAACTGGGGTACAGGCTAGAGATTTGGGGAGTGAGCGGATTCACCAGAGACAGAGTAGGGAACAGAACAGACAGACTGACTGAAATACACTGCTGAGGGAAGCAATGGGCAGGCGAGACAGGAGAGGTCTGCTACGCCGTGTGGGTTGCTCTCTGGCCAGCCGGGAATCGAACTCATGTTTCAGAGGCTGCGGATTGATTCATAGTGCGGTGCTTAACCCCTTGCGCCACCAGGGAGGCCCCTGTGTTTTTTATATTTTTAAGGTAATTTATTTTTGAAAGATTACGCATAATCCTTCTAAGAAGAGGTAACAGACCTTTTAAAAAAACATTTGTTTTTTATTTATTTATGCATACACAAACTGGAGTGTAGGCCAGAGGTGCAAGGTGTGGGGTGAGTGTATCTACCAGAGACAGAGTAGGGAGCAGAACAGGCAGATTGACTGAAATACACTGCTGAGGGGAACATCAGGTGAGATAGTAGAGGTCTGCTGTGCCATGTGGATTAGCCCCCTAGCTGGGGATTGAACTCAAACTGTAGTAACTGGATGGCTTCAAAGCACTGAGACTTAACCCTGTGCCACCAGAGAGGCCCACCTTTCTCACTCTTAAATAGGCTTCAGACCACTGGAGAGAGTTGCATTTTCAAGCATAGATATTCCTCGGTGTCACTAGTTTGTCCACTGTACATTCAAGCATAGGTTGGAGAATAGTTTTTTGTTTTTTTTTTTTAGGGCATAGTTAAAGGAGACAATTATTGTTTGTTCCAACCTCAAAATCTGTGAATGGAAGGAATAGATATTCCAGAATAGGAAATAACTCCTCTAGAGGAATGCTTATGCTGTAAACATAGACATTAGATTACTGAAGAACATGGTATAGAGAGATGAATTCATACTTAGACTTTGTTTTTTGGGTTTGTCTTTAGAGTTTCTATAAGAAACTGATTTCTCCTCTTTAAGATGATCATTTTATTTTTTTTTTAACTTTTTTTTTATAGAGGCATGTTTTATTTATTTGTTTGTTTGTTTGTTTTGTTTATACATGCACACTGGGTACAGTCAGAAGTGCGGGAGGGTGAGAGAATTCACCAGAGCCAGGGATCAAACTGGCGCCGCGGAGGCTGCGGGCAGCATCGCAACCCAGCGCTCAACCGCTGCGCAACCTGGGAGGCCCTAAGATGATCATTTTAATATAAATTTTTAGACATCTTAAAAAATCTTTGGTATATAGTCCTGTATGTGTTTGTGTTTGACAATGTATAGAGAAAATTAGTTACTGATTTTGTGATGAGAAACCCTAGTTCTATTAGACCCAATTGTAGGAGTATGTTGGGGAATTTCTAATAACAGTGAACTGAGTAGGGAGTTGACAAACATTATTGATTTGAAATTGTACAAATTGTACAAACCCTCAGCATTATACCCAAGTGAAACCAACAATGAATTAAAAGTTTTCAAAAGTACAAGAAGTAGGCTGTAAATATGATCATTCAGTAATGCTTCCTTTTTTGGTTAATGTTCTAAATATGAAGAATGTGTGTGTAAAAAACTAGATCACAATTGCGTATTCAGAAAGGAAACAATAATCAAAGAAATAAAAATTAAAGTTCTATTTTTTCCTTTTTAAATAACAGATTTTTTTTTTTTTTTTGATATTTATTTAGTGCATAGACGAACTGGGGTGTAGGCCAGAGGTGCGGGAGGATGAGAAGATTCACCAGAGACACAGAGTGGGGAGCAGAACAGGTGGACTGACTGAAATACACTGCTGAGGGGAGCAGCAGGCAAGGCAGGAGAGGTCTGCTGCGCCATGTGGGTTAGCTCCGTGGCCCAGGATCAAACTCATGCTGCAGTGGATGGCCATAGCTTGATAGTGCTGAGACTTAACCCCTTGCGCCACCAGGGAAGCCCCAATCAAAATAAATCTTTAAAAAAAAAAAAAATACTGAACTTTACAATAAAGTGAAAAGTGAGAAGATAATTATGTTTGGAAAAAGCAGGGGAGAAAATATTCTTTACACTATTACTTGAGTTACATAGGAGAAGTACATTGACTAGCTAGAAAGAGTTATTTTGGGTATTTGGGTAGGAAATTTAGTACATGAAAATATTTCTCTCAACTGTATCTTACAATTTCTTTAATGTATGCATTAGATAAGAGGCTTAGTTTCCTGGTAAACAACAAAGATTCTGGACCCAGCTACCTATATTTAGATCTCAGCTTCACCTCTTATATAAGAGACTTGAGACATAGTGCTTCTGTGTTCCTTAGTTTTTTCTTCATCTGTAGACTTGGGATGGTAATGACTATTTTATTGTTATTCCGAAGGGTAAAAAAAAAAAAGACGAAAAGGCAGTTAACTGGTTTTTTATAAACACAGAAATAACTTGGCTAAAGGCACTATCATAAAAAATAGTTGGATATTTGTCATGTTATACATTGATGTTATAACTGTGATAAGACTTTGTATATAGTCTTACAAATTAAAATTGTTTTATTTTATAAATTTATTTTGCATAGAAGAACTGGGGTGTAGGCCAGAGGTGCAGGGGACGAGAGGATTCACCAGAAACAGAGTGGGAAGAAGAACAGGTGGACCCACTGAAATATTACTGCTAAGTGGGGCAATGGGCAAGACAGGAGATGTCTGCTGTGCCATAGGTTGGTTAGCTCCTGGCCAGGGATCAAGCTCAGGCCATAGTGGTGACAGCACTGAGACTTAACCCATAGGCCACCAGGGAGGTTTCCAAATTAAAAATTTAAAGGAAACAAAAACTCTGGGGCATTACATTAAAATTCCATAGATCCTAATGCACACTATAAAAGCAATATACTAAACGAATGAATTAGAAAGTTTTTTTCCTATTTTTCCAGATAAATGGCCTCCCTCCTTTTTGTTGAACCCCTTGCAATGCAAGGATTGCTTGTAACAGTGCTCATATAACTATCCTTATGATTTCCTGACCTGGTTGTTCCTTCTTCACCAAGTAGCAATAGAGATATAAATTTAGTAATGGGACCAAGAGAGTTGAAATAATGTGTGTCTCTCCATAGCTAAAAATGTTACTATAGGGCCCCTCTGGTGGTGCAAGGGGTTAAGTCTCAGCATTATGAAGCTATAGGCAGCCACTGAGCATGAGATGGATCCCAGGCAGGGAGCTAACCCCCATGGTACAGCAGACCTCTCCTGTCTCACCTCCTGCTCCCCTCAGCAGTGTATTTCAGTCAGTCCACCTGTTCTACTCCCCACTCTGCCTCTGGTGAATCCTCTCACACACTGCTCCCCGCCCCCCCAGCCCCTGCACCTCTGGCCTACACCCCACAGCTCTTGTATGCGTAAATAAATAAAATAAATGATTTTTTTTTTTTTAAGTTACCATAGCTTTTTTTCCCCCTTACCCTCTGTGCCCAGTTTTGATTTTTCGGTTATTTGATATCACAATTATTTTATGTTAATTTGACTTTGGCCTGCTCTCTCTGGATAGCTAGCTATCTTTTAAAATAATTGCAGTGCATTTTGTTGAATTTGATTGTATTAGCATACCTGGGTTTCATAATTTAGCTGCTTCCTTCATGAATGTATGGCAAGCAATCTTGTGAAAGGCCTGAATCCTCTGTGTGATTATCCCTTTAACATATAGTCAGGTTTTTTTTTTTTAAACATTCATTTATTTATACATACATACATACATACATACATACATACATACATACATACAAGCACTGGGTACAGTCAGAAGCGTGGTAGGGTGAGAGAATTCACCAGAGCCAGAGCGGGGAGCAGAGCAGGCAGAAGGACCGAAGTACACTGCTGAGGGGAGCAGTGGGCGGCAGGAGAGGTCTGCGCACCATGTGGGACCCTCTGGTGGCTGGGGAGCAGCCGGGGATCGAACCGGCGCCGCAGAGGCTGCGGGCAGCTTTGCAACCCAGCGCTCAACCCTTGCGCCACCGGGGAGGCCCTAACATATAGTCAGTTTTTGAGGCCAATTATTTTAACCAGGTTTACCTCCACTTTGAGTAGAGGAACCTCAATATACAGAAAACTTAAAAGGAAGCAGTTTAGAATGCCATAAAACCACTTGATTTTATGTTTTTAGAATTGAAAGTGACTGAGTTATGACACAAATGAAAATGAGTATACACTGATGAAGACTGTATCTATAAGTTAAAACAATTTAGTCCTGCAAAGAAGAGTCTATGCAGGTTGGTAGAAGTCGGAATTATTCTCTTTATAGAGAAAGAAAGTGTAATTCATTATAAGCCAAAATCAAATTTCTGTGAATTATAGGAACTAAATAGTGTATAAAGAATCTATTCACTAGGTCCAAATAACTACCACCCCATCTCCCTTTCCTGGAAAGAAAGTCAGAGAAGCTATTTCTTTAGAATGTGTCTTTTTTAAAATTGCATTATTAGAATAATTGGAAAAATAAGTAAAGGGAGTTTGTTACAGATGGTAATTTGGGGGTTGTATGTCTAATTTAGGTGAAGATTCAATAGTACACTCTTGTCAATTTGATAGACAGGAAAAGTTTCTTCTGTAATTAATACTTTTATAAGCATTCAAAAATCTGTAACTCCCTGTTGTCATTTCCAGGAAATACATGAATTTTTTCCTAATTGCTGTTAGAATATTCTGTGCTTGAAGAGGGCATCAGGTGATACACCTGACAATGGGAAGAGAAGATGTTTTGGGAATGCCATCTGCCAGAATTGTGGGCAACAGGAATGAAGAGTCAGAAAACATCTTTCCTGATGTTTTTATTTTCCATATACTCTTAAGGCAAGGAAATTTCTGTTAACAGGCTGAATGATAAAGGGCATGTAAATTTATTCTTTACTGCTCAGAAGCCCTTGACCGCTATAGAATAGATTTGATAAGACAATGAATAAGTCCTTTTCCTGCTAACTTTGATGATTTAGAAGTAGAGTGGGCTGAGTCATTGTGCTTGCTATAGAACTTTAGAGAAAAATCAGATAACTGAATTCTGTTAGCATCAGAATATAAAAATTGGAATATATTTGTATGTCAGAGATCATTGGACTTAATGTAACTCCTTTGCATTCAATAAGGGATACATAAGTTAATAAATTTGAACCGAAGAACTTGTACTATTAAGATTTGTCTGCTATGTTCCAGGTGTCACTGAGGAAATGGCTGAGATGATACTCTCTAAGTCATCACTGAAAAGAATTTGAGACTTTAGGTAGAAGTATGTTGTATCCTCTGTAATAAGTTTGAACAGCCCCATTAAGTGGCTCCTACTAGCTTTTATGTTCTCACACTAAATTATTTCCAACTAAAAATGAAACAAATCTATTATATCTGAATGTAGTACCTGCTGTTGAGAAAGCAGTGATTGTTGGGTTTCATAGTTGTCATTTCTAAGAGTATTAATAGTTTAAAAAAAAAGGGGGTATTTAGTACTGTGGTTATCTTTGGAATTTTGAAAATATTTATCCCTGAACATAGGTCTCTAAAAATTGAACTTTTATGGACTATGAATTCAAAGACTAAAGTCAAGGATTTAGAAGACCTGAATTCTAATTCCATTGTAATTACTCACTAGCTAGGGACATTCAGTAAGTTACTTCACCAGCCTGGGCCAGCTCCTTAGGGGTTCAGGCATAAAAAAATCATCTTAGGATCTTTTTTGATTACAATTACTATAAAGTTAGGTAGCACTTATAAGCTTAGGCAGTGGAAGATCAATAAATCGTAAAATATTTCTCATGTGTTGGCATCTCGTGTTTCTTTCAACCCTTTACTTTTATCCTCTGTTAATTTATATTCTTTTTCATTCTAGTACTCTTGTCCATCTGTTCTCTGTTGTGTGATCCCAATCCAGATGATCCCTTAGTGCCTGAGATTGCTCGGATCTACAAAACAGATAGCGAAAAGTAAGTATGGCCTGGAGACTAAAAAGTATCCGATAGGATGGAGCCTTTAACTAAGGGCAGATTATAGCCATATGTTTAAAATGAAAACCTACTGTTTTCACTTAATATATTCATATGGGGGAAAGAGTAGAATATTTGCATTGAGTATCATTGTAAGTAAATGTATGCTGATCATCTAATTACTTCATATGACAGCTACTGTGTAGAAAAACTTTTCTACGTTGTATTTTCCAGTATCCCGATGTCTTATGCAAGTATTTGTAAATTGTAATGGGGAAAGGGAATTGATTTTCTACCATTTGGCATACTCTAAAAAATAAAGTGAATAAATACCACAAGACCTGAAAGTTCCAGTTTTACAAATGAACTTACATGAATTACTGAAAAAGGCCAGGATAGCAAAAAAGATAGTATGTGAAAGGGTTCTAATCCCTTTTTGTTTTGTGTATTACATGAGAGTGGATCATTTTCTAGAATTAAAACCTAAAATATTAAGGAATTATTTATTTTTTTATTAAAGAGGACTATAGATAGTCTTTTTTCATGGACTTAAACCAGGAACAGGGGATTCCTAATAGTTAATTCTTAATTTGTGTTTATATCTGAGTAGTGTCTATAGTCATGTATTTCTGACTGCATTCAGAATAAAATTAAATCATGCTTTTTCTGTTAGTGAATTTATTCATGGATAAATTTATTTCGATTGAGAACTCTTTTGTCTATTGTCTAGAATTGTGAGCATGAATGCCTACTAAAAGGCATTTCCCAAGTCATTGTGGTGGTAATATTCAGCATAACTTTACTGCATCCCTTTTTTAATAAAAAATGTAGAATCTTTTACCCTGTTTATTTTACAACTAGAATGTTCTGGAGCAATAATTTTTAGCAATTAAATTGCTCAAAGAATTCATCTTAGCAACCAAAGTGTTAAAAAAAAAAGATCTACCTTCTTTTAATGAAGAACTAGTTGCTTTATTAATTAGAGGGAAGTATTATGCCAGTTTAATCACTATTAGTATATGATTTTAAGAGCCATATGATACAAATTACACTCTTTCAGGAACTCCAGACAGAAGAGTCAAGGGTTGAAAATCATCCTTAGAAATAGGTTTGATCAAGCATAACTATAAGGGTATGCCATCAAGATCCTTTATTAGTAGCATTTATAGGACTTTGTTTTACATTTTTCACCTTTTCCCCACTGTCATTGAATAAAAGCTTACTAGAAATGTGGGGTTCGAAGGTCATTTTGCTTGAATGTACTGTAAGGTATTCCCCTCAGGTTATTATATGAGATAATAAGTGAAACCTGTCGCCTCCAACTCCTCACCTATGTTAAGCCAAGCTTCTCTTTGTGTGCACAGGTACAACAGAATAGCTCGGGAATGGACTCAGAAGTATGCGATGTAATTAAAGAAATTATTGGATAACCTCTACAAATAAAGATAGGGGAACTCTGAAAGAGAAAGTCCTTTTGATTTCCATTTGACTGCTTTCTATGAGCCCACGCCTCATCTTCCCCTGTGCACATGTTTACCTGATACAGCAGTGCTGCGTGTTGTACATACTTGGAACAACAAACTAGAAATACTGTACTTCTGTACCAACATTGCCTCCTAGCAGAGAAGTGTATGTGTGACAAGCCAGTTCTCCAGGCGTAACCTAGGTGTGAGACTAAAAAACTTCCATATTTGACTTAAATTTGGATAACGGCAAGGTGAGGGGTGGTAGGTATGGTGTGTGCTTGGATGGGGGAGAAAAGCTCCACTGACCTGTAGGAGATTGTAATTAAGTGGAATTCTTTTAAACTCAAAACAGTTATGAAAAGCAAGGTGAAGAACACAAAGCTATTTCTGTATTCATTTTATTTGAAGGACCTACTATGTCTTAGGTGAAAGTTATGACCAACCAGATTAAACTCTACCCACATCCTGTATTTTAAGGTCTAAGTTTAACTGGTCAACAATTAAATGGATTGGAGCTATTAGTATATGAAGTGTGATGAGCTTTGTTCCCAACTCTTTTACATCTCCTCACCCTTCAACTTTCATCTTTTCAGCCCCCTTTTCTCTCCTCCATATTCTTTGGTTTGTATGTGGTTTCTCAGTTAATACATAGCTAATAGCTCTTATTTTTCTTATGTTTTTAACTGCTTAGGTCTCTCTGGATGTAAGGGTGAAAATTCATTTGATGGAAATACTTGTGTATATTTAAAGACCCAATTGCTCCTCTGGAGCTTGTACGTTCAAGAATGATTAATCTGTGTAATAAACTGATTACTACAGTCATTACATAAAATTTTGTGTGAATAGGCTTTTTAATTTTAAGAATTTTGTCTAGCCGAGATTAGTGGTGGATTTTATCCCCCACCCCTGAAATGTTTTCATTTATACTGGTTGCATTTCAAAATCATGAAACAACTCCAGTTTACATAGTAAAAAGGCTATCTTGAAAGTAATTTTACTGAACAAGATAAGGGCATAAGCTTAAAAGCATTTCCATGAATGTGCAGTATTCCAGGAACATGACTGTTAAACTAATTAAGAAATTTGCTTTATTAATGAAACTAAGCTGCATTTCAAAATCTGTGACATTCCCTTGGTACATAGGCCATAAAACACAAAGGCATTGCTATTTGGTAAGTTAAGCTTCTGTGATTGTGATTGTAAAAGAAAAACATTGACCAAACCTGGGAAACATGAGCACAATCTTGTATTGGAGAGTCTACATAATTACTTTGCACTAACATTTGCAGGATGTTCATCCAATTTTAAATTGTACTGTATGTGGCTTTTTGAAGTCTTCCCATGACTCTAGTAAAATGTAGTTTGAAACTTGTAAACAACTGTGTTTGCCAGAAACATCATTCGTGTGAACTAGGCAAGTTACCTTTTATTCTCTCCTAATCTAATTGTAAACCAGGCCAGCCTGAGGCCATAGCAGACGCTCTCTAGTCACCAAGTTCTTTCAAATGCATCTTTACACTCTTGCACAAAAATTGAGGAATAAATGTCCACTGCTTTTGGTTTTAAACTTGTTTAACTTGTCTTATCTCTCAATGTCAATACTCCATCTTGGAACTAAAGTGTGACACAACCTGTAACCTCTTAAAGTGCTGCATTTTAGCTACTGGCTTCACTAGCATTTCTAGAGTCTTGACTTTGCAAAGAAAGTTTGATTGTTAACAGTTGTAGGGAAGGGAGTTAAAATTGTGCTCTAACCTACAATCACCCCATATTGTCAGTATCATGAGCAGGTGGGAATTCACTTTTTTGCTTGCTATTAACTGTATTGTCGACTATGGGTCAGTGGCTCAGATCCCCAAAAAACAGCTCTTTAGTTGTCTGTCAGAGAGCAGCCAGCATATTACCATTTATTTGGTTATAATGGTTATAATGTAGATATTTTCACAAGCATGCTGTTAAGTATATTTCGCTAAATAAAAGCCATCCTCGTGTGCCCAGCGAACGGGTTTTACATGGTCACAAACATTAGACCCTTGCATGCATTTTGGTCTCGCTTAATTGAGTATGGAACATATAGTCTGCATACATATACCTCAGCTAAAGTGAAGACTCAGCGAAGGAGGCTGCTTCCCCTGCTCACAAAAGTGTGTCACTCAGGCTGGTTCTCATCTGGAATCATATTACTTTTTATAGGAATGTCTGACTTTATCACATGTGGAAATTAGGCTGACGTAACCTTGATTATCTTGGTGAGGTGAGGTTACAAGAGAAAATCAAGTTTATGGGTTCCCTTTGCTTAACATGGAGTGCGTGCCCAAGCAGTAGTTGGAGCAGTCTTGTTTTTGTTGTAAAAATATATGAAGTATAGGGAACATCAGGGAGGTCTGTAGACAGAAGATATCTGTAGATATCGTAGTAGTCAGACGGGGACCCATGATTTCTGCACTGACCTAGCAATAGAGATATTCCTTTTCTATTTCCTACTGCTACAATATTCCACTTTTTAAAAAAAAAAAATGATTTATTTATGCATACAAGAGCTGGGGTGCAGGCCAGGGGGTGGGGGTGCGGGGATTCACCAAAGTGTGGGAAGCTGAATAGGGGGATTGACTGAAATATACTGCTGAGGGGAGCATGGGGCAAGACAGGAGAGGGCTGCTGTGCCATGTGGGTTAGCTCCCTGTCTGGGAATCTTACAAGCTGCAGTGGCTGTGGATCGCTTCATAGTGCTGAGACGTAACCCCTTGCGCCACCAGGGAGGCCCTACAATATTTCACTTTTTGAATCATTCCTCTTTGCTTCGATAAGTCACTTTGAGCCCTTAGTAGGTAGTCAGGAGAACTATTTCTAAACCATAGTTAGAAAGCCTATCAACTATAACTGTCCCTTGTTTGCAATAAGATGAAACTGACGTCTCAATCTGCTTAAGATAACCCTTAATACCCCAATGACTGGGTTCATCAGTTCCTGGGTCTTCTAAATTATGAACATCTTTCCTTTCTTTACTCAGGAATATGCATCTTTATTAACCATGCACAAAATTGTTAGTCTTAAGGATCCATCTTCCTTTGATTCCCTTGTGAAACACTCTTTTAAGTTATGGATTATTTTACTGGGTGTGATGTCATGTAAGAGCAAGCATGTTTTCAATATAAAAATAATCTGTGAAGGTAACAAACTATCCAGCGTGCAATTTATGTACGACCAAGAAGAATTAAAAATAGACTTCCTTTGGGACACTCCTGAATTTTTTTTTTTTATTTTTCCTTATGATAAGCATGTATTTAGATGAAAACTGGCTCTGAGTTACCCTGTACCCTGCAAAAAGCCTTCCTTAAAAGCCTTTTCCTAAGGAGCCTCCCTGGTGGCGCAAAGGGTTAAGATGCAACATTTGAAGCTGTCCGCAGCCTCTGCAGCACAAGTTCGATCCCCCGGCCAGCCAGGGAGCAACCCACATGGCGCAGCAGACCTCTCTTGGCTCGCCCACTGCTACCCTCAGCAGTATACTTTGGTCAATCTGCCTGTTCTGTTCCCCACTCAGTCTCTGGTGAATCCTCTTCCCCCCACACCTCTAGCCTGTACCCCAGCTCTTATGTGCATAATGGCTAAATCTTTAAAAAAAAAAAAAAAAAAAGCCTTATCCTAATCTTAGCCAACGCTGGTCTAAGTAGTTGGTATTCAGTCCCCTGTGAATATTTCCAGGCCAATTCCTGGGATGGACTTAGAAATGTGAAAACTGGCTATGGGATCACTTTCTTAGGGTTAATATTCATGAATCAAATACATTCTCCCGCTCTTGCCATATCTTACCTTAGTCAATATAAGTGGGAAAACTCAAAGGTTGGAACTGACTAAAAAGCCTTTATACCCTTTGACCTCAGTGGCTGAATGTGTAACAAATCATCAACTAGCTTTGCCTTTTCTCAGTGACTGCTCCTAAACTGGTTGAGGCAGAGCCAGATATTTTTGTGACAAAGTGATCATTTTTCATCTTCAAATTATTTGTAGAGCTGCACCTGCAGAAAAGGTAAAGTGTTACATGTCTTTAGCAGATGTAAAACTATGAATACTGTAGTAACAAAGCATCATCTTCATAGTTTTCAATCAAGTAGAGGTCTGTTGTCTTTCAACCTGTGTAAGGTGTTGCTGGTAGAGTGGCCTCCTCCAGGACAGGCTCCTGATTGCAGTATGCTCTGAAAGCAATGGGAAGGCCAAGAAGAAACCACTGTGTGCCTGGCCCATCTTCTTGGGAGGAGACCGCTCCTCCTGTCCAGGAAAGAGCAGCCCTAGCGTTGGTGAATGTTCTTTGCTCCTTTTCAGAGTTCTCTAAGGCTGTGAGGGGTGACAGCTGCCATTGAGTCACTTGTTCTCCTATTTGGAGTTCTTCCTAAGCATTTAAAAATTGACAAGTCTTACAAGTACTCCCCCTGCCCCAAATTGTATAACCTTTAGATAACAATAGTGAGTAGGGAGGGTATAGTTTTGTTGACCTTAGCTAATCCCCAAATTGCCAGCTTTCTCAGGTTTGCTGTTTTCCATAAGAACTATGATGGTAGCTTTGGAAGCTGCAGAACTCCTTAGGTCCCTGACTTGGGGGTTTTTAGAGAGCCACAAACACACTCTCACGTTTTGGCTCCAAAGCCGGCACCATCTCAGGTGTGTCAAAAGATGTTCCATGCTTGAGGTAGTTGGCGAAAGCTAGGCTACCTAATTAAGGGATAATACCTGTAGGTTGTTTCCCTGACCACTGCTGCTGTCTTTGGGAAGTGTGGCTGCTTTGGAAAGGGTGTTGTATTTAGGGTCACGGAGCCCAGGTCGAAGGGCACCAGGGTTTCCAGTCACCTACTACAGTGTGGGGACAGGGGAACCAAGGCTTTCTCAGACCTTCCAGAGAAGTTGAACTCTGGAAAGATGACTCCATTCCATCTCAGCCCAGCTTTCCCTTGGAGGATGGGTTGGGGGTGGGGGGGGGGACATAAGAGGAGTGGGGGGATGGGGAAAGCTTTGGGTACATTGTAAAGATTGTGAGGCAGGTACTATTTTCATGAGGGTGAGTTCAGCCTCTAGTATGGATAGAAAAGGCACTTTTGAAATTTAGATAATGCATTTTGGGGAGGGTGGCCGAATTCCTTTCTGATTTATACTCTGATACACTGTGTCCCTGGACTCATCTCTACATCCTATCCCTGCCACCACCTGACAGCTGGATGGGTGTGCCCACAGATGGAGGAGGTGACTGAAGTGTATTTGCCTGGGTAGAGTGAGCCTGTGTCTGAGTGGGTGCTAGTGCCTGAGTGGCCAGCAGAGGGCAGTGGTGACCCACAGCTGTAACAACCATGAGGCCGGTTGGTGGTCAGTAAATCTGCTTGGACAGAACTGAGTGGGGATTTTGGTTGGTGTGGGGAGGCCTGTGTCCACTTGGTTTTGTTCACAGTTCATCCAGAACTAGATGGGCCAGTGCTTCGTTAAGTCAGGCTCCATCTTAGCTTGATCACAGTGAAGGAACACACTAGCCCAAAACCTGCCAAAAGTGGCAAGCCCCACCAGCTCCCCTCTCCCTCTGCCCTTCCTGTTGATAGAGGAGCCATATCTCTCTATGTAGACAGCTTAGTAGGGTCCAAGTGAGGGCCTTTGCCCACCTGACTCTAGGTTGCACAGGAACCAAGGCCTGTCCATTGCTTCATATGAACAAGGGGATCTCATATCTCTGGCAGGTCTTGGCCTGGTGCCCACTGTTACCTTTTCCCAAGAGGCAGGCAGTCCCCGTGACTCCAGCCAACTAGCCTGCTCCAGTTGTCTATGGATCACCTACTCTGGGTAACCAGGGAAAGGTTTTCATACCCCGAGGAGTGGAGACTGGAAGGGCAAAGCTAAGATGACAGGAGCGGGGAAATGGTCTTCCCTTGTCCTTTTCAATCTTTCTTGTGTTTGGGGGCCCCTGGCTCTCCAGTCTTCCAGCCCAACAGCTGTGAGCCTCCAGGGCCACTACCCGGAAGCCAGCTGCCTCTTCTTGGGGAATTCTTTGAAATCCCAAGCTTGGCCATCTGGGTATGCAAATATCTCCAGATTTGCTGAGCCCGCTGAGTGGCTGCACCCCAGGCAGAGCTGTGAGAATTACCACCACTACCCCCAGATGGGAAAGCTGCCTAGGGACAGTTGAGGCCTGGAAAACCCAAGACTTCATTTGCGGAGAGACTCAGGTAGAAAGGCTTTCTGGGGACTCCCCAAGACCTGCTCTAGTTCCTAACTGTGAGTGACTTTGCATCAAAAGGTGAGTTGGGGCACCCTGGGGACCCTTCCTGGAATGTGAAACTCTGGACCTAAGTCCCAAAAATAAAGGAGGAGGCCTTGGATCTAGTTCTGGCTGGAGAATGTGGGAACTACATGGAGGGAAAGCTCCTGACTTCCTATCATGCCAGACCCAGGATGTAGAGATTGGTCTGAACAGCCCAGAGTAGAGCCAGCGGCCTGGTCCCCAGAATGCCTTGCTCTCTTCCAGTCCTCCCCCTGGGGCTGGTTATCTGGCTGCAGCAGGAGGAATGTGTGCTCTGAGTGGAGAAGGGGGGTGGGGTTCAGGGTCAGGGCGGAAACCTGGGAATGTGGACTCCCTGCCTGGCCCTGTCCCTGTTAGAGGGAGGGAGCCATGGAGAATGTGGCTGACAAGGCCCCAGGCGTGGGAACGTGTAGGCCTACATGTGTGTGAGTATACGCGGGAGGGGGTGCCCATGTGCGCAGGAACTTGTGAGAAGATTGTGAGCATGAACATTCCTTAGTGTTTATGCATATGGGTGTGAATCCAAGCCTTTGAGGAACAGGAGTCAAATCTGAGTTTAAATCATAGGCCCAAGCCTTTTCAGTTGTATATTCTTAGACAACTAACCTCTTGCTTGATTTTCTCACTTAGAAAATGGGTGCTTGGCCTCCCGCCTGGTGCATAGACAGTGTTAGAGAAAAAAAGTTCTGTGACTGGCTATTTAAGGAATCAGGGAGGGAGGTGGCAGGCATGGACAGTGGGGCATCTCTCAGATTCTTACGCAAGCGGGAGTTTCGATCTTTTGAGTAGAACCAGCTCTTGGTACCCAGGAACTTAGGGCAGGTTGTCCAGACCAATTTGGGGCCCATAGCTGACATTACCCACTTGATAAGATTTATAAAAGTATGTCTACAAACAGAATGGGTAGACATTTGGATGAATATCCTGGCCAGCCCTGCATGTTCCTGACCAGCGTCTGTCCCTCTGATTCTCTTGGGGGACAAATGGGGAGTCCAGGTACCCCTTCTGGTGAATAAAACCCTAGAGGGAGTGGTGGCAAGAGTTGCTTTAGCCACTTGGGGTATGTGTTGTGGAGGGAGACCAGACCTCCACCAGCTGTTTTCCAGTACTGCCAATAAGGTTGCAAGAGCCATGGGTAATTGTAGCAAAGCCCACAAGCCAAGATCCTAGCTTTAGCTTCCTGGTTTTAGATCACAGGCCTCTGTGTGTGTGTGTGTGTGTGTGTGTGTGTGTGTCGCGTGCGTGTGCGTACACATGAGCAAAGTGAGGTGTTGTATAGTCTTGTTGCCCCAGCCCCCAGGACTTGGGATCCCAGCACAAGGAGGTGAGGGAATGGCCATGGTCACATAGCCAGGCAAAACTAGGAATTGTTGGAAGTCTTACTGGGTGGAACCTTTAGGGGGAAGCGCCCTGGCTGCAAAGGATTCCTGAAAGTCCCTGGGAGGCTCAGGCCTGAACTGGAGGAAGTGAGGGCTACAGCCTAGCTGGGCCCTGCATTGAAAACACAAACGTGGCCTGTTAAGGGTGTGTTGAAGGAATGACAGATCTTGGCCCTGCTCCCGTACACATGCACAGAGGGAATTGGGGTGGGGATGGGTAAATTGCTGAGATCAGGGGGCCAGCCCTGTTTCCTGCTTGGATTAGGGGTGTTGTGGGGACCCGGGAACTGAGGTCTCCGTTTCGGTATGGGGAAATGAAGGCATGGAGAGGAGAGACTGGTTAGCAATGGGCCTCAGGAAACTTACAAGAGGTTCTGGGACCCTGTGTAACTGAGTGGGTCACCCCTGGGAGGGATGAGCTTTGTGTTCTAGAGCTCTGTGAGAGTGGCAGGAAATGGGGCCAGTAGCTGTGTACTAGTTGAGTTGCACCTGGTGAGATATTTAGGGCGGTTTCCCCACCAAAGTCCCAGAGTGTCTGTGGTGGGTGTGACTGTACCAGGGGAAGTGATAATGCGCGGCCACTGTGTGGGTGGGTGAGCAGTGTGTGTTGTGTTTCCCGGGTGTGTGTAATGGCAGAACTAGTTTTGCTGGGGCGCATCAGTTTCCTGGAGAAGAATGGACCTGTCTGGAGAAAAGTGGGGCTCTTAAATAGCACAGCCATATGCCATTATGTCACTAGGTAGTGTACGACCACCAGTAATGGTCCCAAGACCCTCTTGTGTCTTGAACATTTACCATGTGCCTGGCCTTGTAAGTTTGCTGGTTTGCCTATGCCACAGCATTCGTTTGTTGTGCCACATGCAGGCTGTGCCACCGCTGCATCTGTGTCTTAGCCAGGGAGCTGCTTGTCCCCTGGTAGTGTAAGGCCTAATTGGAGGATGTTCTTTGAGGTATATAATCTGGCTACATGACTTTTTGCTTTCTTGGATGACTTTGTTGTGCAGTCAGGGTATGTAACCCGCTGCTGTTGTGTGGCTGAGACCAATGATTGGAATTAAGTATTACTCATTTTGTGTCCTGGTGATGTTGTGGGTGTGTATTGTAGGGTCATCTTTGTAGTGAGGTGAACTGGTTGTGTGGTAATTGTTATATGGTGGCACTGCTGCGGGTCTGTGGCCCTATTGTGTATCCATATGGACCTTTTATTTGACCCCGTTGTGGAGTGACTTGTGTCAGGTACAGTTGTGGTGTAACTGCATGTGCTGAGTATGCATCCCGAGTGGCCCGTGGTGATGGTTCCCTTGTACAGATTGTGTGTTGGTGTGACCCTTTTGTGCCCCTTTGCGGGTCTGTTTGTAGTTTGACCTCGGCCAGGGTACCCCCACCCCTGCCAGGCCCGCTGCCCCTCCCCCGCGCTGTCCGATCGATCGCCATTGATTGTCCCTGACGAGCTGCTCCACTTTCCAGCCAATGTCAGGAGGGGGGATCTCCGCCGCCCTGGCGGTGTCATTTCCACACACTCCCTGGGCTGCCGCCAGCGCGGGTGCCGACAAGAGCTGGTCTGGATCGCCCGGAGCTCGGACCGAACCGCCCACTCTGCGCCAGGACGCCCCCGACGGTGCGACCCCCGCCTGCCCAACCTGCGGCCCGTCCCCGCGGCCCCTGCGTCTGCGGGCCGGCGTGGCCGCAGGAGTTTAAGCGGGACCCCGGGAGGGGCGCTCTCAGCCCGTGAGCCGGTTCGCCCTGGTGGGGGCGCTGGCCGTTTCCGGCAGGAGGAGGCGCCGCCGGGCCAACTTTGCTGTGGCCCAAACAGATGCTAATGATTTTCCGGGAGGCGCCGGCTATCTCTGGCCCCAGCCAGCCGGTGCTGGGCCCTGGCCAGGCACAGACACTTCCCCACAGGATCCCCGCGGAATGACCAGTTAGCCGCGAGTGAACAGTGGTGGTCGCACACTGCTCGGGGTGCTCCCAGAATTGCGGCTGCGTGGGAATGTTTGTTCCCTGTCTACCCAGAATGCCACTGCATCCTCCTCTGAACCCCTTCCCAAACCCCACACAGGCCCCCAAGCTGAGGAAACTGAGGCTCAGAGAAGCTGGGTCCTAGGTGCTGCAGACCCAGCCCCTGCTCAGCTGAGTGGGTCACCCTCTATTAGAGTCACCACATCTGGGACTCTGGCCTCCTTGGTCCTCCATCGCCCAGGAGCAGAGCCAGTTTCCAGACTCCCCCTGGTGGAAGTGCTGACGTGGCTCTGGGCAGCTGTCTGGGCCGGGAAGCGGGGCAGATGTCACAGAGCCCAGGGGAGGAGGCGGCTCCGTGGGGAAGGCAGCCTCCTGCCTGGCCAGACACAGCCTCCTCCCCCTAGGCCTGGCTGTCAGTCTGGGGCTGGGGCACAGCCTGCGGGCTGACCTGTTCTATCTCCAGCTCCTCTGTGTGGCTACTGACAAGTGCTATAACCTCTCTGGACCTCCTCTTCCCCTGTCAGAGTAACAGCACCAGCTTTGGAGGGGTGTGAACCTCAAGTGAAAGCAGAGGTGTGCAAAGTCTGGACATTGTTCCTGCTCAATAAATGTCAGCTATTCTGCAAGTGGGGATTTGGTAATGTCCAAAGGCAAAACTGAGTCCTAGGGATTAGTGAGGGAAATACCAGCTGGCTTCAGAGGTCACTCCAGCCAGTCACCTGTCTTGCTGCCCCTGGCCCTCTGCATTTCTCATGCCTGTCTAGCTCTGTTCCTTCTCACTGAAGTGTCAGCCCCTTTCAGCTCAGCAGGCTGCCAAGCTCGAGCGCGTGAACACACACACACACACACACACACACACACACACACCATCGGTGTGGTTCCCTCCTATCTGGCCGCCACATTGGGTCCCTGGAGCAGCATAGCCCCCTGGGAACAGCAATCGATGGGGCGGAACAGCCTCCCTGACAGATGGACCCACGGAGGCTGGGCTGCTTCAGCAGAGCTCCCTAGGAAACCAGAGACAGGAGCTGAACCGCCATGGCTGCCTCCTAAATAGAAATGGGAGGGGGCGGGGGGAGGAGGAGTAAAAGACCAGAACTTCTTCAGACAAGCCCTAGGCTAGGCCAGCCCCCTGGGGATGGGCCTATAAGGGCACGCCAGCCCCTTCACTTTTCCATAGGCCCAGAATCCTCTTGGGTGGAAGGCTCCATAGAACTTGCTGGTAGGTAGGATATGACTGCATCCGCCTCCATGGGCACAAGAGTTTTGCCAGGTCCCCCATCATGAGCACTTTTTCTAACAAGACCAGCTGTTGAGTGGGTAGGTGGGCAGGCAGACTGCTTACCGCTTTCCTCAGGTCACAGGGGCCTTTAAAGCCAGAATGGCAGAAGGACCTCTGCATGTGTGGGTGGGAGATGATAAGCCAAGGCGCTGTGTGTGTGTGTGTGTGTGTGTGTGTGTGTGAAATGCCTCTTGCCCCCCTACCAGGCTTCCAGATTAGTCCGGGAAGTTCTTCCCAGGGTTTCTCTCTCAACCTCAGCACTATTGACATTTTGGATGGTTTACTCCTTTGTCCTCTGCATTGTAGTATGTTCAGCAGCACCCTTGGTCTCTGCCCATTAGATATTAGTAACACCAGTTTTGAGAACCAAAATGTCTCCAGCCCCTGCCCAATATTCCCTGGGAGGCAAAATCAGTCCTAGTTGAGAACCACTGGTCTAACCTCGGGGCCAGCCTCCTGGGCTAGAAGAGTGGCGAGGACCATAAGTCCTTGGCAATGGTGGAGGAGTAGCTTACCCAAACAGCCCTGTCTCCAGCTCTCAGGCCCAAGAGGGTGGGAGACACCCTCCCCTACCCCCGATGGCCCCAACTGCTGGCTTAAAGGGAGCCATGCTTGCCTGAGATGGCAGGGTTGTTGGCGTCATTGCTCAGCTGTGCCAGGCTTGGTGCCAACACCTCACTGCTGAGACTACACGGCGGGGTGGGGGGGGGGGCGGAGCGGGTGCAGTCATGGGGGATACTCAGGCTGCCTGGGCGGCCTTCTGTCCAGCCAGCTTGAGATGGGGGAAGCAACACGGATGATCAGCCTCCTCCCTCCCCTCAGTACCTCTGCTGCCTTCCCCTAGACTGTTGGGGTACGGGTGGGCCTGGCTAGCCTCAGAGCCAGTGGGCACGGCTGCCGCAGCAGGAGAAAAATTGTGGATACAAGTCCAGCGGGCCCAGCCAGCTGACAGCTGGGTCACCTGAGTGCCGACTGGCCCCCCCAGGAAGGGGAGGGGGGAAGGCACTGTGGGCTGGCTAAATGGTGTTGAGTCACCGGATCAACAAACTCTTGAGCCAGAGATTGGGGAGGGGGTTCCCTTTGAAGTCATAGGCGCCTTCTTTCTGCCTAAACAGGCAGACAGGCATTGAAAGTTCTCTGGTATATAATTTCACTGCTGGGAAGTTCTTTCTTCTGTCTAACCTGCTTCCTCTCCCCCCATTAGCATCCACCCTATCCTGGTCTCGCTCAGGATCAGAGCCCAGCATGCTAGGCTCTCTGACCAGGGTGTGCCATTATTCTGGGGGGAGAGAACACTCACCCGAGGGAGAAATTTTAGTCAATACACACCCGTGGGTCCCCAAGTGAGCCTGGCTGAGGGGGTGGAGAGGGGTGTTGGTGTCAGTTGACAAACCAAGACCCACAGAGAGCAGGGCTGCTCTAAGACACATGGAACCCAGCACCAGCCGAGGGGTCCCATGGTGGGAAGGAGGAAGTGGCTGGGAGGTGGGCAGTGGCTTTGTAACCAGAGATGGGCTAGGAGGGCTGAGGCGGCAGCTTCGGGCTGGGGTTTAAAATAGCGCCTCGGCCTGGCCGGGATCGGGTTCGGGTCACCCACAAGGCAGTGTGGCCACCACCATCCGGTTCGGGTTTCTTGCCTTTCTTGATTTGATGGAGGGGGCTACCCGGGCAGATTGGCCTGAGAAGTGTCCCCTGGCCAGACTCATCTGTCTCCCTTCTCTTCCACACCCACCCCCATGGGACAGGTTGCCCCAGCTGCATCTTGATGCCCTCCCCCCTCTTCAGTAAATGTTTATTCAACACCAACCAGGGACCAGGCTCTTACAGAGCCTAGAGATGACTAAAGCTTTGACTCTGTTCCACGCCCAAGGAGTCCTGGCCCCCAAGAGTGCACAGAAGGGACAGGGGGCCCGGTATTCAACAGTGCCCCTCCACATTTCACTGATGTCCTGGTCTTACCCTGAAAGCCCTAGGCACGGGGAAGTGAGGGGCAGAAGTCCCTGCCACAGGCTATGGGAGATCAGGGCTGGCCCTCAGACGAGACTTCCACCCGTGAAACAAAGGCTTCTGCAATGGGAGGAGAGAACATCCTCTCAAAAGCCAGTGATCATCCTTGAAAACTCCCCAGAGTGGTTCACTCTCCCGGTGTTCCCCGCAGAGAAGGACCAAATGCAATGACCCGCCTGCTCCCGAAGGCAAAGCCGGCAGACACCATCTGAGAGCGCGTGCCGGTCCTCCTGTGTCCAAGGAGGGTGCCCACTTCCTCGGGCTGGCCCAAGGGATAGGGAGAAGGGTCAGGAGATGTGGAGGGAACCCCCGCTTCAGTTTTTTGAGAGATGTAAGTTCTAGCCTTTTCATCCCCCCATCATGCTGTTGAAAGGAGGCGATAGCTGCTTCAAGCAATATTCTTTCTGGGGGGCCTCCCTGGTGGCGCATAGGGTTAAGCACCACACTATGAAGCAATCTGCAGCCTCTGCAGCACGAGTTCGATCCCGGGCCAGCCAGGGAGCAACCCACATGGCGCAGCAGACCTCTCCTGACTAGTCCGCCGCTCCCCTCAGCAGTGTATTTCAGTCAATCTGCCTGTTCTGTTCCCTACTCTGTCTCTGGTGAATACTGTCATCTCCCCGCATCTCTGGCCTGTACCCCAGCTCTTGTATGTATAAATAAATAAATCTTGAAAAAAACAACAACAATATTCTTTCTCACCACAGCCCCTTCCGCTCCATTCTCCCTGGCTACAGTCTCTGGGCCCACCTGGGTGGTGACAACTCCTCGCAGTTGCCCCTGGGGCCTGACCCCACCCTGCCCTTCTTCCCCAGCAATGGGTCTGAGTGTGAGGAGGTGACACAGGCCACCAAGCCAGCTCAGGAGCAGATTCCCTCTCTCCCACCCGGGTAACGGCCAGCCGTACTGACAGAGCTCACATATATCTAAGAAAGCATCTTGTATATCTTAATGATTTCTCAACAGCCCCTGATTGAAGCATGCCCAATTTAGCTGTGCCGTAAGTAACTTTTTATATTTCCTCAGGGAATCATTTCACTTATGAATCTTTTCTGAATCTGCAATCTCGATTAAAAGTTGATTTTAAAAAAAATTTTTTTTGGTCTCCGTCTCCTCTGCTTCTGAGATGCCTCCCTAGTGAAAAGGGTGGTAGCACCATCAATCCTCCCTCATCAACCTGTCTGGGCCAGGAGAATTCTTGGGGGGAGGAGCGATAGCCAAGCCTCCCCCTCTGGCAACACCTGGGAGTCTGAGACCTGAGGGGGGGTACCTCAGAAGAGGGGCTCATACAGCTGAGGCAGAGAACCCCTACGTCCTACCCACAATACTGACTGGCCTGTCCACATCAGGCCCCCCCCCAACTGTGTTACTTTGGGGGGTTGTGCGACCCATTCTGCCTTTAGGGCTTCTCCTAACTTCAGGAATCTGAGAAGGGAGAGCACAGACTGGTTGTAATCCTGGCCCTGGCCCAGTGCAGCTGCTCCAACCTAGGTAAGTCACCTCTCTTCTCAGAACCTCTGTTTCTGAATCTACAAAATGGGGGTGTGGTTGCTAAACATAATTGAGCAGAAGAAGAGTATTGAGCACAAAGCCTCCAGAAAGGCAGTCTTTCTTACTTCCTTTGAGGGACCCCAGCACTGGGAGCAGTGGTAGTGTTAGGGGGAAAAGGATGTCCCAAAGCAAATTCCATATAGGCTTTGTGGACTCCACCCCCACCCCAGGTCAAAGCCAAAGACACTGGGAACTCCAAATCCCATCACCACCAAAGGGAAGGTGGCTGGGACCTGAGGGTGGGGTTAAGCAGCCAGGTGGATACAAAAGGCAGACACGTGGGCTTTGGGGGGCTCTCCATTTTGGGCTCTCAGCCAGCTTGCAGCGTCCGGCCAGCTCTGAGAGTGACTTTGGGTTTCCAGGTCGTCGGATCGGGTAGGACGCATTAAAGACTTTATTTCCCTATTTTCTCCCTGAGTTGTACATTTTCCTTATTTCTTTTTCTCTTGTAAATAAACCTTTTATTAACCCTTTTGCGTGTGTCTATAATAGAGTATTCATAAGTCCCTTTAAAGCGCGCGGGTGAGGACCCACAGCCAGGAACCCGTTTAATATCGGGGTTGCTCTATAACAGTAGAGGCCCTATCCTGGTGCTGAACATTATCTAGTTAATTTGCCTCAACCCATTCATTGTCTAGTCCTGGTGACACCCTTTGAGGTGAAGTGGGTGGGACTGGCACTCTGGGTGAGAATAAGGCCTGGCGGGGTTGGGACTTGCCCCCATCCCTGCCCCAGGGAGGCCCACCCAGGGCTCCAGACTCTCCCTCAGAAGCAAAGGTCATGCCTGCAGTGGGAAGCCTGGAGGGCAAACTAGGGTGAGAAGCTCTGAACTCAGAGAAAAGGGCCTTACACACACACACACATACATACACACACACACACACACACACACCTCCCACTTTATGTGGTTGGGGGAGGGACTTGCCCAGGTGCTGGGACCTCTGACTCTAACCTCTAACCTCTGACTTCTTGCCTGGGGTGGGCTCTCTAAGGGCCAGAGTCACGACTGGGGATGGGGCCTAGGGGACCTGGAGGCAGAGGCAGAGGCGGCTATGGGAGTTAACGATTTACGAGGGGCCCCTTCCTGAGGCCTCCCTCCTCCCAGGCCCTGCAGGCAACCCGTGACTGCCCAGGCGGCTAGACACAGAACCAGTCCCGCCAGTTCAAAGAGCAGTTCATCCTGGGCCCACCCCCAGGCCCTGCCTAAACACCCCATTCTCTGGAGTCTGAAGGGGAAGGCACAATAGGGGTTATGGTGGGGTCCCCTGATTTAAAGAGAGAGGCGGGACCCCACTTTCAAAAGCCCCAGTGTGAGGGGCATTTATGACCCTGCTCTGGCCTCTGGCTACCAGGTCTGTGAGGGGAGCCCCACCCGTCCACCTCCAGCAGGCCTTCCCCATGCCACCCCACCCTAGCCTGCAGGTCTTGGGTAGGGCACTCTCAGGCCAGGTTGGCTTCTGGATTCCCAGGACACCCTTCCCTTTGGCCTGGTCTGGGGCCTCCAGGTTTGGGAGGCCCCTTTCAGTTACCTCCTGGCCCCTCCCTCTTCCTGACCCTAGGGGCCCTAGAACCACAGCTTCATGATTGTGCCAAGAAAAACCAAGAGTTAATATCAGGGGCATGATGCCCCCGAAGCTGCCCTTCCCGCCTCCCACTTCCACACACAGCCCGTGCTCCCGGTGCCTGACAGAGAATGGGTCTGGGTCTGGTTGTCGGTAGCGTTGTACAGCTGTGCCTGGGCAAGGGGACGTAGTGTGTGTGTGTTGGCCTGGTCTCTCCTCCTTCCCACCTTCACCCCAGAGTCATTTTGTTCTAGGACTGGAATTCCCCCCTCTACCCTACTCCTTTCCCCACTGTTTACACAGCTCAGGGCCAGGCTTGGACCACCACACTGACTTCTCAGGCATTTGCCTTTTAAGAGACAAACCTGACTTTCCTGAATTTTCCCTTTAGTTTCACAGCTCTCCTCTCCCTTCAAAGGTCATGGGGACAGAGTTTGGGAGACCAAGGGGTCAATGGTCACTTGTGAGGCCTGAGGCCCCAAAGCGTCATGGACCCATCTCTGGCCAGTCAAGCTTCTCTCTGTCCCTGCCCATATTTGCACCCCCAGTCCTGGCCTGGGATTTTGGCTGAGGCCACAGTCCAATGTGACCCCCCTGAAGACTATTCCGCACCCTGGTCTGAGGTGGGGCTCCAGATGCCCTTGTTCCCTTCCTCTGTGATACAATGAGCAAATGAAATAGAGGGGTAGACTTTAGGCCAGGATTGGTTCTTATTATTGGAGACCCGAACTCTGACACACCGCTCCATGCAGCCATGTCCCAGTTACCAGATATTTAATCCATGACTGACAGTAGCTGATAAATGGCAGTCATGTAAAAGGTAGGGCCTCCCCGGTGGCGCAGCGGTTGAGCGCTGGGTTGCGAAGCTGCCTGCAGCCTCTGCAGCGCCGGTTCGATCCCCGGCTGCTCCCCGGCCACCGGAGGAGGGTCCCATATGGCGCGCAGACCTCTCCTGCCACCCGCTGCTCCCCTCAGCAGTGTACTTCGGTCCTTCTGCCTGCTCTGCTCCCCGCTCTGGCTCTGGTGAATTCTCTCACCCTCCCGCGCTTCTGACTGTACCCAGTGCTTGTATAAACAAAAAAACAAACAAACAAACAAATAAATAAAAACATGCCTCTATTTAAAAAAAAAAAAGGTAGCTCCCTTACACAAGGACTGGATTTAAATTCTGAATTTCCGAGCAGGTGTCCAAGTCTAAGCATGAAATTAGCATGTCCGCATAGAGCAGTAAGTGTGGTACCGCAAGTATAGTAAGTGCTCAGGAAGATGTTGGCTGCAGTTGTTATTACTGATATCTACCCAATGGCAGGTTTCAGACCCGTGGAAGTAGTGAGGGGCAGAGAGACAAATGAGCAAATAAAAGCTATTTCTGTGAGTGAGGTCACTGACCATAGAAGAGGGGCCGCAAAGTCTGGCCACAGAGTACAGTTGTTCAGCGCATGCACTGCAAAAAAGGCCCCTGGCAAAGGGAGCTAGGGAGACTGAAAGCCCATGACCTGCTGCCACAAGGGGGTACCTACATCTGGCAAAAAGGGACATTGCTTTCTAATTTGCACAGAGGTTACTGGGGACCTTGTAGAAATGGGCCAAACTGAGGCTCGTGTTGGAGGCAGAGAAGGTTCCCAGTGGGGGTTAGGCATACTCTGGGTCTTCAGTGAGGAGTTCACGAGTTGAGTTTGATGAAGGCCTTTCTGCTCCAAGGGAACAATAAAAGCAAAGCCAAGGAAACTCAAAGGGGAGTTTGAGGGCGTCACTAGTATTTAGGTGGTGTTCGGTCATCAGGGCCCAGGGATTGCAGGCAGGGAGGAATGGGGTCAGTTAGGGAAGCCAGGCCTGAGTCCTGTGGGCGCTGAGGACTACGGGCTGTGAAGCTGGCAAATGTCAGGCAGATCTGTATGTGAGAAGCCACACTAGGACAACTCAGGAGGACCAAGGCCAAGGAGCTGCAGGTTGCAGTGGAGATGAGCCAGGTGTTAGGAGAACAGCTTTGTCAGTCTCACTCCAGTTGCTCATCTGAAAAATGGAGATGCGCTATTGCCCAGGCTGATGTAAGGCTTCAGTGAGATGAACTATTTAGTTAACCATGTAGCATAGTGACTTCCTCAGGGTAAGGGCTTCATAAATGTCAGTTATGGGAATTATAACCAGGATCCAGGTGGGCAGAGTCTAGGTACATTCACACAAATACCCAGAGGACAGGGCTGGTGGGTGCAGGGCCCTCTCATCCCCCAAAGGTGCTAGAAACTTAAGGAAATACTTTCTGAATCTAAGTTGATTAACTTAAATATTCCTTTCTGGAAGCAGGGAGAGAGGAGGGAATAGTGAACTGGGATTGCCCATGAGAAAGATTTTGCTCCTATCTTCTCTGGTTCCCTATGGATTGAATAGGTAAGGGGCTCGCTGTCCCTGCCATTCTTAATTTCCAGGTGAAGACCCACTCTCCGAACTGGGCAGACGTGTCAGCATCCCTTCCCGAAGAGAATAGCACTGGGATCACCTGCCTCATCTCGTGGCTGCCTGTAGCCCCTTGACCTTTGCCCTTTAGTGTTGAGGAGAGGGCAAGAGACCTAAAATAGAACGTGGAAAACTAACAGCAATTGTCTAAGGTGGAGGAACTTCTACTATCTAACCCCCTGCACCGGCAACCCAGGGGTCCCAGCCGCATTTCTTGGGTCTTAGTTCTCTAAGGCCTGCTGCTTATTCCTGGGAAACAGGTTCTCACAGTGTGTGCCTCAGCTTCCCCAGAAAAGGCATCAGGGTGGACTAATGGCTTGAAGCACCTAAACCTGGGACCCTGCCTTTACCCTTGTTGGGTCAGTGGCCAGTACATTATCTGACACTCAGGGTAGGCCCCAGAATGTCTGTCTTTGGTAGTTTAGGAATGATAATCTAAAGATGTTCACTTGTCTTAAAACTGTCCCCATAGCAAACGCCTTGCTTTTACTCACATGGGTATGTGTTGGGTGCTGGAGAGAAGCTAAACACTCCCATAGGGAGCTAGTCCTTGGCACGTAGTTAAGGAAGGACACGTCTCAGCGTTTGTGGAAAGGGAGGGGATGTCCATGTCTGGGGATGGGTCACTCTTTGTGGCCTGAGAGGGGTAGAGAGGCAACATATTCTAGATGAACTCTGCTCTTTGACACTCTCTCACTGCCTGCCCCCCTTCCGGTTGGACTAAGGTCTCAAAGCCAAATTTAGAAGACTTGAGGGTTCTCCCCCACACTCCCCCTCCCTTCACCCCCCCAGCTGCTCCCTAGACACCCAGGCCCCAAGGCCCTGTCTGCCTGCTTCCCTCAGAGACAGGCAGCAGAGAGGAGAGGAAGCAGCCAGAGAGGTGGGCGCTGGTTTCACTTCTTCCACTGAGGCCAAGGGCCTGTGGCTGGAGGCACCGGGTTGCCACAGTTAACTCCCTGTTATCTGGGCCCCAATCGATCTCAGGCGATCTCAGGCTGTAACGTTTAACCCCAGGCAGATTTCCCCAACTACCCTGACCCTCCCCAGCCAGAGTCGGGGATCTGTTTTCTTTGCCTGGAGAAGGAAGTACAAACCCACCCCCCCACCCCCCCACCCCACCTTCACGATTTCTACGGAATTGGAGAAACTTTCCACTTTGGGATTATCTGCAGTTTGGGATTATCTGAGCCTGGGATTCATTCTATGGGGTCTCTGAGGTGGGAAGATCTCTGCTGCTTTAGGATTAGTTCAAACTGGGCAGATGGAAGGGGCGCTGAAGGAGGGCGAGGATCTGCAGGGCCAGATCTATACTCCGGGGCAGTAAGAGAGCAGGGCTGGGTTTTCCTTCTCCTTCAACCAGTGTCTATTGAGCGCTGCTCCGTGCCAGGCACGGTTTCAGGGCCCGAGTTTGCAGGCCGCGGACCAGGGCTAGGGGTAGGTACCACAACGCAGCAGTCTTAGCCTCAAGACTCAGCTTGAACTGGGGCCGATGCAGGCGACAAAATGTCCTTTCTCGGGTCAGTTTCCTCATCTGTGTAATGGGGGCAGGAACGCCCGCCCCTCCCCCTGCCGGGGGCGCGAGAGTCCACGGCGCGGGGGGTGGGGGGGGAGCGCCCTGGGCAGGGTGGGGTCTTTGAACACCTCTGGCCCGCGGAGCCCTCAGCTAGAGCTTCCCGGCTCCGTGCGCACCTGAGCGGAGGGGCGCGGCCAAAGCCTCCCTGCCGGGCCGGGTCGCGAGGAGCGCGAGCGGACGGTCCCCCGGGGGGTTTGCCCGCGAGGTGTGTCTCCAAGCCGCTGCACCCCTCACAAAAGGAGGGCAGGTTCTTCTGTTTGGTTTTTGTTTTTTGGTTTTTTTTTTTTTTTTTTTTTTTTGCAAAGTTGCGGAAAAACAGGTCAAGCCGGGGAGCGCAGCTGGGGAGGTGGGCCCGGGCCGACCTCCCCGGGGCGCGGGGAGCTCGAGGCGCAGCGGCTGCGGTTCCGGCCTGAGCGCCTGCGGCGTCCAAGTGGCCAGAGCCGCGCCGGGAGGGAGGCGGAGGGAGGAGGGAGGGGAGTTGGGGGGGGGAGGAGGGAGCGTCGAGTCCGGTCCGGGTTTTGCCGGCAGCCCCCGGGCAGCGTTCAGAGCTCCTGCCCGGGCGGGCGCGCGGCGGCGGCGGCAGAGGCGGCGGAGCCTGAGCGGGGATGTAGAGGCGGCGGCACCGGCGGCAGCAGAGGCGACGGCGGCGGCGAGAGCGGGCGCCCGAGCCGAGCGCGCAGAGCGGCCGACCCTTGCCCCCCGGAGCCGGGCCCCGCGCCCCCGCCCTGCCCAGCCCGCGCCCGGCCATGCGCGCCGCCTGCTGAGTCCGGGCGCCTCGCGCTGCGCCCTCCGCCCGCCGCCCGCGCCGCGCCGCGCCGCGCTCCGCTCGGGGGTGATTAGTTGCTTTTTGTTGTTTTTTAATTTGGGCCGCGGGGAGGGGGAGGAGGGGCAGGTGCTGCGGGCTCCCCCCCTCCCCGCCTCCGGCCGGCCGCGGCGGCGCGACTCGGGCTCGGGACCCGGGCGCGGCGGGCGGCGCGGCGGGAGCGGAGCGCACCGCGGCGGCGGTGCCCGGAGCGGAGCGCAGCGCCCGCCCCGCCCCTCCCCCCGGCCTCGCGGCGGCGGCGGCGGCGTGGACGACTCCGAGTGCGGGTAGGTGTCGGGCCGCGGCCCTCCCCCGGCCCCCCCGAGGCCGGCCCCCTCCCCTTCCCCGCCTCCCTCCCTCTCCTCCCCCGGGGCCCGGTGCGCGGCCGGGGCCGGAGTTCGCTGCAAGTCGGCGGAAAGTTTGGCGGCGCGGGCTCCCCCGAAGTTCAGGTGCGGAGAGCCGGGGACGGGGAAGGAGGGGTCCGCGCTGGGAGGGGCGGCGGGCGCCCGCGGCCGGAGCGCGGGGCCCGCGAGGCTGGAGCCCCGGCGCCGGCGCCCGCTCGGTGGCCGCGGCTGTGCTCGAGTCTCCCCGAGCCGCAGTCGGCTCGGTCGCAGATCACTGAGTTCAGACAAAAAGAGGGGTTTGGGTTCGGGGACGACGGGCCGGGCGCCGTGGGCGGGGGCCGGGGCTCTCCCCGCGGGGTCCCGCGCCCTCCCCGGCGGCTCGCGCTGGAGGTCGCGGGCGGCGGCGCCGGGTCCTCACCTCGGGGCGCGGGGCGGGCGCTGCGCCTGCGGGGGCGGCTGAGTGGAGAGCCGGGTGCGCGCTCCCCGCATCAGGCCCCGCTCGCTGCCCTGCGGTTCGGGGGCGACGGTAACTGCCCTGAGTGCCCTGGACCCCGCGAGGCTGAGCCTCCCTCCTCACTTGGAGGGGGCGGCGGCCACTTCTGCATTCCCCTGCGGCTCCTCGCCCCCGCTGCCCACGGGGTGCCTGGCGGGCAGATCAAGTTTGACCTTTTTTTTTTTTTTCCGTCAAAGTATCACCCCATCACCACCCCTGCTCTCCGCGGCTTGTCCTCTCCCCTCCTCCCCAGCCTTGGGGAGTCTTTCAGGCTGTCTGCTGAGCCCCGCGTGGCCAGGCAGCATGCACAGCCCGGGAGGGAGAATGGGGGTGTTCCTCTCGCTGCGGAGCCGTGGGAGGCGGGTGTCCCAGGCGCCTGCCTCGCACCTCTGGCTCCAAATTTACCCGTGAAGTTCGGCCCTGAGGCCCCCTCCCCGCCGCGTCCCAGAGCCAGGGGGCTGAGCCGCCGCGAGAAGAATGTGTTAATTTTCTTGCTGGGGGAAGTTGTCCTCGCCCGGAATGGGCTGCTTTCCGGCGGGGACCGCGGGGTGCGCCTGGCTTTGTTTATTTGTAGGAACGACAGAAAGTGAGAGACCCCAGTTTTAAATGGGGGGGGCGCCTCCGGGACCTGTCAGAAGAGCTGAAGCCAGGCCCAATGAGGGAGCAAGATCGCTCCCCCCCCCGCAATTGGAGGGGGTGCGCTGAGTTGGAGTGGTGGTGACATGGGCTTGCAGGGAGCCACCAGCAGATTTGGGGGGTGGGGTTTCTTAGGGACTGATCCGGAAAGACCCACTCCCTCCTCCTGTCTTCTGCGACCGGGGTCTGGAGGGTTGGCAGCCGCGCCCTACTTTGCCCCCTGGACCCTGGGTGGTCTGTGAGTCGCGTCTTCGGGTGGGGGGGCGGGAGGAGGAGGGTCGGGCGAGCCAGCCTCTTGACCTGCGCCCCTGGCGCTGTTTGGAGCCCTTGGTTTTGTAGTCGGCCAGAGCTCCCCCACCCTCATTTACGCAGGAATTGCTGGGGAGGGGGGCGCTTGTGATCGTTCAGCCCTCGCCCCCGCAGGAGCCGCCCCAGGGCGGCCAGCAAACAGAGTCCCTTTCAAGTTTTCCGCTGGGGCCGCCTGGCAGGGGCTGCGTGCGCGGTCTCTGCGGACTTGTTTGGAGCGCTATTTGAACGCCCGGCGCCACCTCAGCTGCCCCCGGCCCGCGGGGGGTGGGGGGGTTGTCGGGCTGTGCAACTGAGAGCACTAAATAATTAGATGTTTTTTAGGGGGCGCGAGGGCCTGACTTGGCCCCCTCCCGAAAGACCCCCCCCCCCATACCCTTGTTTCCAGCCGCCATCAGAAACCCAGGAACTGGGACCCAGTGCCTCCTACCAAATCCCTTTTTGCAAGAGACGCAGGGATACTAAGACGTCGCTACCCACTACTGCGTAGTGTTGATTTAGCAGTTTCCCTGGATGAGACTTAAGCAAGAGCTGGGGGGGTGGGTAGTGACCCGCTCTGCAGCTGTCACCCCCTTCCCAGAACGGAAATTGTCCTCTCTCCTTGGGGAGGAGGTGATTTTTGCCCTGGGAAGGGGTGGGAACAGCTGAGAGAGGTTGGCCTGAGTTTTCCTTCAGTCCTGGCTTTCTTGGTAGAAGTGCCTCCTACCCCAATCCTGACAGGAGCTAAGGCTCTCCCAGGGAAGCCCCTAGTCAACCATGCCCCTCCCTCTCACAGACTACCTCCCTTTCCAAGGTGGGGGCAGCGGTTCCATTGCAGAAGACAGACGCTGGGCTGGAAGGACTGTCTGTTGGCACCTTATTTATATGTGTATTTGGGTCCGACTGTTTTCTTGGGTCCGACTGTTTTCCCACCTCAGCAGGTGACCCTGGCTGGGGCCTCCTATCTCTCCCCCAGCAGAGCCTGTTGACTTACCCGTGGGCCAGCGGCCTCCCTCGTCTTTATCACGTGAGGGCCTGGAATGTCCACCCGGCTGGGCTGGGCCGGGTGGGGGAAGGGAAAAGTAGGGGAGGATTCTGCATCCAGGGCCCAGACCAGCACAAGCTTATGTTCTATGCACTCCCACTGTGACCCCCAACTCTTGCTTCCTCTTCCCAGCTTTTTGCCTGCCTCCACCCATTTGGCAAGTATGAAACTGAGGCTCATAGGAATGTGGGGGGCAGGGTTGCATTGGATAAAGAACCAATACTCTGGGAAATAAACACCCCACCTGATTTAAGACCCTACCTCAGTATTTATGGGAGGATGGAATGGAGATGGGGGTCTCCCTAGAAGGGAGGGGTATGATAGGCCAGGATAGTGTAGTGGGAGGGGGGGATACTGGTGAGCTAGACCTAGGCCTGCTTTCCTGGAGTCCACTATCTGGTGGGGTGGCCATTTAGTCAGGACTTAACTCCCCAAGCATGGTGCTCTGGGGCAGCCTTAACTGGTTATGGGTCGGGTGGGGCTCACTTACTGTTATTACTGTTATATTGTTCCCACTCTTTATAGGTAACTCACTTATTCATTCATAGACCCAGTGTGTATTTTTTGAGCACTTACTGTGTGTCAAGTCCCACCCTCCTGGGGGTGCAGAAATGAACCTCCTCATCGGCTCCTATTCTGGAGGGCAGGCCCAGGGTGGAAGCCACGCCCTCTTTCCCCGCCCCCTGGGGCTCTGATTGGGGCTTTCCCGTGTTTTCTAAGGGGGGCCCTCGTGCCCCCACCACCTGGTCACATCATAGCGTGCGTGCGTGTGTGTGTGTGTGTGTGTTTAGTGTCCTTGATTAAGTGTATTAATAGTTAAACTCTCACTCATAGCTGGAACTCACCAGACCACAAAAAGCCTCCCCAAGTTACTCACGGGCTGCTGCCCAACAAGAATATCCCACTCAGGTTTTTTTTTTTTGTTTAGCTTTCTCTTACCCCTTTCCTACCACCCGCCCCCCCCAACTCCCTGCCCACCTCCCAGGTTGCAGGCAGTGAGAAAGGATTGCTCCCTCAAAGACTCGGGAATCTCCGGCCACTCTACCTGCCCCCTGAAGCCAAAGGCATGTCAGCTGCTCACTGAGGCTGGGGGGGTCGCATCTGGTAGTCTGGTAGTCTGGGTGGCGTTTGTGCTTATGACTCAGGACGTGCATGTCTGTGAATCTGTGTTGAATGTGTGTCTGTCTTGAGGTGTGGAAAATGAGCTGTGTGTGTTTGTGGATCAGGGCATGTGTGCCTGTGGGTCTAGGAGTGTGCGTCTGCATCGCATATGTACATGAATCTGAGAGTATGTAGCTGAAAGCTGGATTTGTCCCTGTGGATCTGGGGAGGTGTATATTCTGAGTTGTGTGGATTTAGGAGTGTATGTCTTCATGATTTGTTTGTATCTGTGTTCTGTCTGTGCTTGTAAGTCTGGGAGTGGGCATGTCTGAGCTGTGTGGACGGGGGTCTGTGTCCATCTTTGGTGACTGTGGTCTGTGTTCCTTTCTCTTTCTGTATCTCTGTCTGCCAGTCTGTCTTTCTAAGTCTCCCTCCCTCTGTGTGTGTGTGTGGTGGTGAACCTCTCCCACCCGGCCCTCCCCTGCCCTCCCTGGCAGTAACTGGGCAGCCTCCCCGTCTGCCTGCCTGCTGGGAATTTTGGAAGCCGAGGAGGGAGACAGGCTGGGGCCGGGGTGACAGCGCGTATCCACGGCGATGGCAGCCTGTGATTAAGGGAATAAAAGGATTTTAAGGTCATGGGTGTATTTTTTTGTTTTGTTTTGTTTTGTTTTCCCCCCTTTTGGTGGAGCCAGTGGCAGCAAAGGGCCAGAGCTGTGTGTCTCCTGGTCAGGAGCATGTGGGGCTCACCTGGGAGCATGAACACATGAGTGTACATGCATGAGCAGAGCCTGTGAGACTGTCTCCCTTTCTGTCTGCTCCCTATATGCGAGTCCACAGGACTGTTTCTTCAGGGAGAATTCCCAGGGAAACTTGTTTCTGAGTGTTGCATGGAGCTGGACCCCTGCAGTCCTCTGTGCTCAAGGACTTGCTGGCCCCCCGTCGTTACCCATCCTCCCCCACCACTGCTGCCCTTAGTAGGGTGTCTCTGACCAGAGACCAGCTAGGCCCAGTTGCCTTGGCCAGGCCACATCTTGGGGTGTCAGTGCCCCTGGCCCTGCTCCAGCCCCTGTAATTGCATTCTGCGCCTAATCCCCCGCCAGCTCAATTAGATCGCAAATTCTTCTTCATTTCCTGCCTCTGATGCTGGCCTCCCTCTGGGCTCTCAGGGCCTGGGAGGGAGGGGGGATTCCACCCCTCTTCCGCCAGCACTGGGGGCTTTAGGGGTGTGATTAATTCTTGGCACTAGGGCTCTGGGGTGCAGAGTGAAGCCCTGAGAGCCGACAGGACAGGGCTCCCCAGTCCTGTTGGACTAGCCTCAGTAGCCGCGTCGTGGGGGTTGGGGGGGGTTGTGCCGTCTGGTACACAGGCTCTGGGTAGACCAGGCAGAGCAGTGGCCTGGCCGCTGTAGATTCTTGCCTGTCTCTTCCCAGAACAGTCGCCAGTCCGCCTGGCACGACAATGGTGACCTTGCTTTTCACTTTTAACGGCGTTCATTCTGGGGACCAGTAGGACCACTCGCTGAGCTCCCCTCTTTTGAGTCTTCCAAACTCCTTCTCTTGACTTCATCCAGACCAATGTTTTTGAGCACTGGTTTTGGAGTCAGATCTGGTTCCAAATCCTGGATATGTCACTGCCTAGCTGGATGTGTGACCCTTGGGTGAGTTGTATTATCTCCTTCCTTGGCCTTAATTTCCCTATCCCTGAAATGGGTTCATAAGAGTGCCTACCTCAAAAGGCCATTTTCGGGTGGACACAGGGCTTGATTGTGAAGTGCTCGGCATTAGTGACTTACCCTCAGTCAACAAATGACTTTTCCAAAATGTCATTCAGTAGGTGACTTTGACGGTGACAAGGGCTATTCATAGTCCCCAGTGAATGGGAAGAAAAGAACCTGGGACTTACACTTAGTATTTCTGCCTGCTGGTTACCAGGTGCATGACCTTGAGTGCATCGCTTTGCCTTTTCCCCATCTGTAAAATGGGACTTCTGAGTGTCTTGCCTCACCAACACTTGGAAGTGTTGACCTGTTGGTTTTCGTTCAATTATTTGCCCTCCTTTCTTTCCTCAAGCCAAGCTTGGGTATGGGGGGGGGGCTGATGAAGACGCACTCAGGGATGAGGGGCCTGGCCAAGGTCATGAGGCTGGTAATGGGGCAGGGGGAGGGGCGGGCTCAGGATGACCTGCTGGTTTGCTCACGCTCATTTACTCGCTGGCTCAGCTGAGCTGTGAGGCATGGCCTTCCCTCCCTGCTGGTCTCGGTGGAAAGTGGTGGCTTGGCTGATTTTTTTTCTGTAAAAGGGAAGCTGGATGTCTACCCCCTCCTTCCCCAGGAGGCACCCGTGGCAGCGGCTGTGCTGACAGGCCTCCTGGCCTTCTTGCTAGGGTGGCTGGCAGCTCTGGAAGGCCGACTGCGCACAGATCAGCCGGAGGGAAGAGGGAACCACAAAGGTCTGCTCCCGTCACTAATCTCCACAGCCCCTCCCACCCTCCTCCTGTCCTCCCTGTGGATGGAAAGACAGAAAGGAGACACAGAGGAGAGCTGGGGAGACTGGCCTTGCTGGAAGTGGTGGAGAGGAACAGGCGCGTCCCCTATCTTCTGGCTGGTCTCATTTCTATGACCTCTGTCACTCACTAGGCTAGGCTCTTTAATATTTCATGGCTGTTGGAGCCAACCCCCCCGCCCCGACCCACACAGCCCCCTTTGTCTGCCTAATGCCCCCTGCTACACGCACGCACGCACGCATGCACGCACGCACAAACCCTGCGTCCCCATTGCTGAATTGCTGAAGTATTGACCCCAGGCTGCCTCTGCCTTCCCCGAACTGACCCTGATACCTTCCCTGGCCCTCCTGCCTTGTGTCCCTCACACCTGAGTGTCACGCCTTCCGTTTCTCTTGTGCATCTTCCCTTCTCTCACATCTCTGACCATCTCCCTGACCCTTTCCTTCATTTTCCTCTTCTGGTCTCCTCCCTCTCAGATGAACAGAAACAGCAACAACTGGTCCTCCTGCCCACCCCCCACCTCCACTGTCCAACTCTTCCTGCCCGGACCCCCCCCCCCCCAAGCTGTGCTGGCCGTGAGAGCTGGTTTTATTTATTTTTCTGTTTGTTTGGGAAGAGGGCAGTGGCAGTTCTGGGCCCTGGCTGCTGCACTCTGCCTAGAGCAGCAGGCAGGCCAGCCATGCTGGCCTCCCAGGAATGTGGCCGGGACGCCCCGCGCTATATTTACTCCCCTCCAGCTGCCGGCCCCAGCAGGGCAGAGCCAGGCCTGCCCAGTGCCCCCAGGGGAGCCCTATACCCACCCTCCCTGTCCAACAGACCCCACATGGCCCTTGGGCCACAGCACCCTCCCTTCTCCATGACCTCCTCTGACCTCCTTGGACTTGGCCGGCCTGCCAGCAGGAACACTTGTGTGCCATACCAGTATAGGAATAAAGTGCGGGCTCCAGGGCCTGATTCATGTGGGACAGCACCTGGCAGCCCCCACCCCTCTTACCAGGGGCCTAGCCTAGGCCTGTAATCTGGTGGCCAGAACTATGCAAAGCATCTTTCTGGGCCCTTCCCCACCTGGCCTGGTCCCTGCTTGTGCCACAATCCCCTTAGCTCTACTGTGATCACTGGTGGTGGGGGCGGGGTTGTCTTAAGCCTGTTGAACAACTGTGTACTTGCACTACGGCTCCCTGCCACATACCTTGCCCTCTGTGGGACCCCCAGACACATACGTGTGAAACTCTCAGGAGCACATGCTGGATTGCACCTTCTTTGCAAGCAGTGCCATGCCTCTCGTCATTGATTCTCTCATTCATCAGATGCTGGTGGGGTTTTTGAGCCCGTTCCTTGCCAGCCCTGCAAGGGGATATGGCAGGAATTTCTTCCCAAACCCCCAGTGCCTGGCACCAACTAAACAGAAGTTTAGTTGTTGCTCTAATCAATTGCTGTCCCCAGTTATTACTGTTATAATACTCTCTCATAAAAACAGTAATAATAACGGCTGTCCCGTCCTGAGCCGTTACTGGAAGCAGGCACTGTGTTAACGTCTTCTGTCTTCACTTCCTTTATTTATTTATTTTTGTGGGACCCTCGCCGGTGGCCAGGGCGGCCAGGGATCGAACTGGCGCTGCAGAGGCTGCGGGCAGCCTCGCAACCCAGCGCTCAACCGCTGCGCCACCAGGGGAGGCCCCTTCACTTCCTTTAATTCTCAGTGTCCCAGGAAAGGGCGATGTTGGCACCGCCGTGTACGGATAAGGAAACTGAGGCTGGAGAGTTTTTGGCTTGCCCAGGACTTGCCGTTGACAAGTGGGATTGGGTCTGGGGAGAACACTTGACTGACGGTGAACACCATGAGGACAGCCTGGGTGGGTCTGCATTTGGAGTTTCCTGTACCTTCCACATTGCCTGGCACACAGCAGGGATCCCCTCTAAATGCTTGCCGAATATGGGCCTTGCAGTTTTTCCTCCTTAACGCTCCATAACCCTGGAGAGGGGATTGATTGGAGACTTGGATGAGTGGAGGGGGCCTGATTGGCTACTTGGATGAGTCAGTGGCCAGATGATTGGCTGTGGGGGTGAGTGCACTAAAGGGACCTGGGGATGGGGGGCGTGCTTGTGCTGGTGATCAGACCGGACTGTGGAGACCTATTGGTCCTGTGGAGGGTTGTGGAGATTGAGATGGGGGTAGGGCTGACAGACATGTCCAGGAAACAATAGGCTTCCGGGGCTGAGCCCTTGGAGCTGGTCTTGTCTTCTCTGTGGACCTCAGTTTTTCTATCTGTTAAATGGACTTGGAAACCTTTCTTCTGGCTGACTGCCATCTGGCTAGGCTGGGGCTGGCCTGAGAGCCTGAAAGGTGAGGGGACTGTGGTGGGAAGGAGGAAGCAGTGGGTGGTGAAGACAGGAAGATGAAGCACGGAGCTTGGCTTGGAACCTGAGAAGCAGGGAGACCAGCCCTGACGCTGTCCTCCCTCCTCCCTCCCGCTGAGCTGCAGGGTGGGGGTGCAGGTTCATAAACTCCGGACTACTCTCTTTTGCTCTGGCAAGGGCTGGATTTAACATCGACAGCATCAGTGGCTGTGTGTGCCCCAAGTAGGTGGCCTGTGGCGAGGACTGGACTAACTCCAGACCCAGCCCTTCTCCTGCCTGACCCACCTCCTCCTCCACCAGAGCTAGGTGGGAAATTGGTTAACTGAACCCACAGCAGCAGGCAAGGGTTGGCTTTGACCCCCCCTTTCTTCGTGGGGTGTCAGATCTTGGTGGCCTAGAATTTTTAGTCACAGGAGTCTAGAATCATAGAATGCGTAGAGCCAGAGGGATTCTCAAATCAGGATTCTTGTCATGTTGGGATTCTTGAATCACAGAACCGTGGGTTTTACTGCTGAAAGAAAGCGTGAATGATCAGGTTTCAATCTTGTTTGATGCTAGGGGACATCTAGAATCTAAGGGGAGGGACTTCCCTGTGGTGCCCTCAGGTGACATGAGAATATGCCTGAGAAAGAAACCTAGTTCTGCCTCAGCTGTACCCCTCTTTGGAGACCCAGCCAGTGTGGGAGTGGGCTCTGTGGGCCCTGTTAGGCAGCAGGGGGATGCGACTGGCCTGCAGGCACAGGAGGGGTCCTCACAGCAGTGCCCGCCCGCTGCCCACGCTTCCCCAGGCACCGGTGTGAGGAGGAAATACAGGCTGTTGCTTCCAGTGACAGCCGGCAGGGCCGGGCGGCTTCCCAGCTCCCCCTCTGATTCACGGCCGCCTGCAGCTCCCCCCTCCCCTGGGGGCCTCAGCAGCCCCATCTGTGCAATGGGGAGAGGAGGCTGTGCTCCATGGTTTAGCATCGCACTGACGATGTAGCTGGGATTCTTTTCAAGACCACCTTTAGGCTGTGGGAGGAGATTGGAAGAGGAATTCCAAATAGCGAGCTCGGCATTTGGACGCAGAGCACTGAGAGGTTCTGTTTGGAGTCACCCTAATGGCTCCAGGAGCCTGAAGAACTAAATTGGACCTTGAGCCAGAAGGTGTAGTGGGTGGTAAATGAATAGAGGAGGGAGGTGCCATCAGAGTCTCCTTCAGTAAGAGCTCTGGATCGGAGGCCTAGCTGGCCAAGCTTTCTCCTGGACTCAGTATACCCATCTGTGAAGTGGAGATGTTATTCCATGAGATCATTTATTCGGGGTGTCTGCGTAGGTGCTAGAGACTGGGGATGCCAAGGCACACTGAGGGGGAGGGCGCCCCCTTGGCTACAGAGATGGGGTGGGAGTGTGATTTGGCCAAACAGGTGACTCGGAGAAGGAATGGGGTGAGGGATAAGGAGCTAGTCAGCGAGGCAACGTCCAGCGGAAAATCCCAGCCCAGCCGCTAGAAGGAAGTGTTTCCTCCATAGGCCTCCTGGGAGGGAGAACGGCAAGCAGGAAGAAGGGTATTGGGGGCAAACAAGGCCCCCCAGCCAGTCTGAGTGGAGACATCCCAGGCCTGGCAGCTGGGTGGGTGTGCCCCTCGCACTGCGGGAGGGCTGGAACGCAACCCTCTTGCTCTGAGGCTGGGCCTGTGGTGGGGGGCCGGGCCATAGTCCAGATTTCAGAGCCTTCCCCAGGGGCCTCGTGGTGCCCTCCGCCCTGTCCTGAGCTGCCGCCGCGGGGGTGGCAGATGCTGTTTCAGCGGCTGAGGCGAGTGGGAGGCCTCCGGAAGGTCCTCCTGGGAGGTTCCGGGGGGCAGCGGGGGCGTTGGCAGCTGCCGCCCAGCCAGCCAGGACTGGCTCGCCGTGGCCTCCCCCGTCCCTCAGTCCCACACGCCTAGGGACAGGGCTGGTGCTTCGGGATCGAGCATGGCCCCTCCAGCCTTCTTTCCCCCCACTGCCCACCAAGCTTCTCAGCTCTGGCCCCCTCCCATCCCTGGCTGTGTCTGCAGAGCCCCCCGGGGAAGGCAGGGGAGGAGGCACAGCGGGCTCAGAACAGCGGGTGCCCGCGCAGCCAAGTATTTGCGAGAGCTGTCAGAGACAGACAGGCATGTGGGGAATTTGGTGCGTGTGGGGCTGGGGGAAGCAACCGGGTGGGCAGGCAAGAGGGAGGAGGGAAGCTGGGGCTGCCTCCTCCGCCTGTTGGATCCTGCAGGGACCACGATAGCCCAGCCCAGAAGGTGCGTCGGACGCCCCGGACGCCCTGCGTGTATCAGTACAGTGAGGGGGTGGGACTGTGACCTGGCTGGGGTCTGACGACAGTGCTAACTGGGGAAAGGGGTGTCCTGTTGAGGGCCAGAGTCTGGGAGCGGCTTTCTGGTGCAGTGTGGAGCCAGGCAGGAATCCGGGTTGTGCCCGACTTGCCTCCAGGAAATAGCAGCTGTCATGCTCCCGTGTCGTTCCCCCCCCAACCCCCCAAACCTGGCACAACTTGTTTCCTGGCCAGGGTCCGGCTGGGGCAGATTGGAGGAGCCTGGTATTGCCCAGTCTGGGCAAGGAACAGACAGGGTGGAGGAGGCCGTGTTTATAAACCTAAAGGTACCTCGGGTGGGGAGAGGGCCTCCCTCAGCGATTCTTTTGCTGAAGCAGGTTGGAGTCACTTTGGAAGAGAGGACCTCAGTGCTTATCTCTCTGGAAAAGACCCCAGTTTAGTCACCTTTGTGGTCTGCACTCCACTAGTACCTGTTAGACTAGGCAGGGCCCAGAGCTGAGTAATACTTTATGTTTCATAACTGAGCTCAGAGAGGGGGCTACAGTGACCCAAGGTCACACAGCGGGCTCACCAGCCTTCTTGTCGTGTGGACAAGTGGGAAGAGTGAACATTGGGGGTTTGCTAGGGTAGGGGGGCTATATTTAGTCAGTCCTGCAGAGCCAGGGGGCCCCTGGGAGCAGCTGTCGGGGGGGGGGGGCAGACAGAAGCCTGGTGCTGCATTTAGTCTGGACAGAAATATCCTCCCCCCACCCACCCACCCAGTGGCTGGGCGGCCAGGCTGCGGGCTTGTCCCCTGAGGGGCAGCTTGCCTGGGCCTGGCGGCCGGCGGGACAGGCAAGATGACCCGATAGGCTTTTCCCAGCTCAGGTTTCGATGAAACAGGAACCGGAGCCGCAGCCTGGGCCGTGGGGGCCAGGGCAGCCAGAGCCTGGGGGCCAGGGCTGCCTCCCCTGCCCCCCCCCTCCTCTCCATGATGCAGCCTCCCCTTCTCAGAGGCCTGGGGAAGCAGCAGGTTATTTATCAAGCCAGCCTCCCCGCCGCGTCTGCCCGCGCCTCCCCCACCACCTCTTGTGCTGGCGGCCATGAGCCCAGCAGAGCAGGGTGAGCTGGGCGGGCTGGCGGCAGATGAGCTCAGGAGACGTGAGTCACCCCATCCCCAGCCACCCCACGAGGCCCTAAGGCCTGGCAGGCAGAGCGCACTCACGCAGTCCCCACGAGGCACATCCAGGGGCAGACACTTGGGACACTCAGTACACGCAGTTCCACATGACCCAGCACACACAGCTGATGCACATGGTGTGGGCTTGCTCACATATGCCTCGGGCTCCCCAGAATCACACTGGCTGCTATGCTCATAGCCCCAGCCGCTGGCACGAACATAGGTGGATGGACATGCAGTCATACATGGGTGTGCCACGCCTCGGGAGGACCCCACACACTGCTCCAATAGGCATTTGTGTGTCTGCTCCATAGTGTCACAGGCCACAGCGCACACCCAGATGGTTAGACTGGAGCACTGACACAACAGCCTGGTGTGCACACGTGTGCGCACACATGCAGCCCACATGGTTGGGCATTCCGCTTGCCCCAGATGCCCTGTTCAGGCTCACACAAAGGAGGCCTGACCCTCTACTGTGCAGAGTCAGCTGAGTTCCGCAAGGTGGGCTTGAGAAGGGAGATCAGATAGTTCACCCCCCACCATCCCCCCACCTGGCTCAGCGTTCTCTCTCTCTCCCCTTCTTCTCCCCACCCCGCCAAGTGTCAAGTATGGAAGTGTTAAGCCCACCTGCCCTCCTGGATGGGGAACTGGCTCTAGCAGCGCAGGTTGGGGGTCGATGGGGGAGGGATGCAGAGGAGCCAGGAAAAGGAAAGCCGTGGAAAATCGATTCCCTGGGAGCACCGAGTGGCCAGCTGCTCCCCCCACTCAGGAGGCTCTTGAGATTATGGGAGCAGTGAGACCCCCTTGATCTGGTGCCCTGTGCCCCAGGAGTCTGCCTGCCCGCTCTCCCTGCTCACCTCGCACCCTCTTTTTTTGTTTTTTTTAGATTCATTTATTTATGCATACAAGAACTGGGGTACAGGCCAGAGGTGTGGGTGGAGGTGAGAGGATTCGCCAGACAGAGTGGGGAACAGAACAGGCAGATTGCCTGAAATACACTGCTGAGGGGAGCAGCAGGTGAGTCAGGAGAGGTCTGCTGCACCATGTGGGTAGCTCCCTGGCTGGGGATCGAACTCATGCTGCAGTGGCAGCGGACAGCTTTGTAGGTTGCACCTTAACCCCTTGCACCACCAGGGAGGCCCCCTCACCTCGCACCCTCTTTCCACTGTCCCGTTAGTTCCCTCATTAACCTCTCCCACCTTGCAACCAGCACCCTGAGATTTAGAATTTGGATGTCCCCCTGTTTTTAGCTTACTGGCCTGGAGAGTGGGTACTGAGCTGGCCTGAGTAAAGGGTGGGCTAGGCTGCTGGGTTGGAGAGATGCCCTCAGGAAGCCTCTAAGCTTCTGTTATTCCTGCTGGGGCTGGAGCCTGCCTTCCCTAGGCTAAGCAGAACTGGGGGCATACCCCTTTTTCCTATACTGTAAAATACCATTTTTCAGATGAGAGAATTGAGTCCAATAGAATGGCTTCAAAGTTGTGAAGGGTTTTGGATACAGTCACCTGACACCCAGACTACAGATCATTCTGGGCCCACAGGAGTGAGACAGACCCAGTCAGGGTCAAGGGCCAGGTGGCTAGAAGGACTTGGGCCAGGCAGGCTCCCACCTCATGGACGCTAGTTCTCTCCCTTAAAGACCTGGACCATGGTGGGGAGAAGGGCCCAGGCATCTGAGAAAAACATGCAGCAGTGCCCAGTCAGGAGGACTGGGTGTTTCCCAGTCACGACTCTGGAGTTGGACAGACCTGGACTTCAAGCCTGGCTTGGTTACTGTCTGCTGTGTAATCATGGGCCAATCTGCCAGCTTCTCTGACCTCACCTTTTCTACCTATAAAATGGGAATGAACCTTATCTCTGTCTCAGAGTTGCAGGACCTGAAGTAGGTGGTGGGGTGTGGCTCTCACCTTGTCACACCTGGATCTCCAGGTGAGTCCAGTCTTACTCCCCACCTGTCTGCTCCACCAAAGCTGGCATTTTTCTGGGAGTGGTACCCCACAACAAGGACTCCTTAATTAGAATGTCTTGGATTTATTTAGCCTTCTCTAGGGCTGTTGTCAGATGGGTACACTGAATTGTGGGAATGAAGAGGCTAAGCTGTGGCCACAGGGTGGGGGAGGGATGGGAATGGTTTGACCTGGGGTCCCTTAGGTGGATAATCCTGAGGACTTCCCAGTCTGGGTGGACACAAGCTCTCCATGGTTCCAAGGCTTTCTCTGCCCGCCCGCCCCCCCCCCCCCCCCCCGCAAGACCAAAAGTTAAGACTCAAGCAGGGACTTTCAGGTGGCAAATAAAGTCTTTCCAGAGGTGATGAGGAAGGCCTGTGAGGACTGGGGGGATATAAGAAGTGCTGACAGAGCAGGCAGGGCTGGGGAACCAGGGAAGCAGAAAGAAAGGTTGGAAGGGAGTGTGTGTTTTTTTAATGTGGCCAGAAAAGGAAGTGCAAGTCTGGACAGCTGCCCTCCTTGTAACCTGCAGACCCCTAACACGCTCAGCTCCCCATGTTCCTGCAGGTAAGAGGACAGGGCAGGTGGGGAAGGGGGATGTTCTCTCTTTGGGGCTGGGGAAACTGAGGCATGAAGAATTGGCTCAGATTCAAAGGCAGACTGGCAGAACTGGGGCCACAATCTAGGTCACCCAATACTTGACTTGACACTCTCATGCTGGCTGATGATGGCAGTAAAAAAGTAACAACACAGCTATCATTTGTTGAGCTCCTACTGCATGCTGGCCCTGCATGAACTTCACAGGTGTCCTCTCTACAATCCTCATGGGACTGTCACCGTTTATATTTCACAGACCAGGGAATGGACTTGGTAAGGTCCAGCACATCCTGAGGTTACCTAGGCTAGAGTCTGCACAGCTGGGAGAGGAGCCCTGACTCCGAAGCCCACTTGGGCCCTTTCCTGATCGGAATCTGTGCGGGGAGTGGGGGTATTGAGGGCTCCCACCCATATCCCCATAACCATACACAAAGAGTATTATTCCTAGCTGGGCCTACCCTTCCCCCACCTGTGCCCCGCCCTGTCACTGTTCTAGTGCACTCTACTATTTTGAGGGATGCCCCAGGTTTGGACTCTAGGACATTGGGACTGCTTACCCCATTTGGCCTGGAGAGGTAAGCCCTGTTGTTGGTGAGCAAGTGGGTTGGAGGCCAGAGAGGCCGTTGGTGCCTCTTAGGGTTGGGGGATGTCCTTGTAGATAAGTTCTGGGCAAGTTCATTGCTAGGCTTGTGAGAGCTGCTTAGGGGCCTAGTCAGGGTCACATCCCTCCCAACCCCCACCTACTCCTTGTCCTCCGGGAGCCCTACAGGGAGTAGTTGACAAAGCGTCCTTGGGCTGGAGATAGTACACGGGGGCAGTCGCAGTGACCTCCCGCCCCCCATCAACGTGCTGCTTGGCCAAAGAGCCTAACACGGTGTGGTCTGGGGTCAGGGCCCACTAATGGTAACGGAGCAGGTTTATTTTGCTGGGAGTTGGTCCTGGCCTCAAAAGGAGGGGCAGGAATCCCTTAGACTGTATGGCAAATCCTTGTCCCTTCCTGATCTCAGTTTCTGTATCTGTGAAAAGATTGATCTTCCCTGCACATTGTCTTAGGCAGGGGTAAGTCACAGGATCCAAGGATCCAAGGATCCAAGTACTCCTGTGGTGCTGACGGCACAGGGCAGCAGGATCGGGGTGGAGCGGGGCACGCTTTAGAGTTGGCCTGGAATTTAGTCTCACCTCCACCATCCACAGCTCAGCTCAGAACCTCAGTGTCCTTATCTGTGAAATGGGAGGACCATGCTGACTTCTTTGGGCTTCTGTGAGGATAAAGCAAGATGGTGTGGACAGAGCACCTGACACAGACTTGATGGGATGGTGGTGACAGTAGGGCCCCTAGACCCTCAGCTGTTCTGGTCGCTGTACCCCCCAGCCTTGTTCTCATGGATGCTGGGAAGGAGATGGTGCCAGTCTGCTGGCTCAGCCAGCTTGGCCACTGACCTTCAGAGCACCCAGGCTGTCAAGGCCGCCTGCCTGCCTGCCTGCCTGGCGGCGGGCAGGCAGACAAGGGGGAGCGCCAGCCAGCTCCTCGCTTGACGCTTGCCCCCCTGCTCCCACTCTCCTTTCCCTCTCTGCGCCTGTGTGTGAGCTAATTAATCTCAGCCCCTTTGGGAAATTAGAACGCCGCAGCAGCGGCCTTCACAGCCTCACAGTGCCTGTGCTGCTACTGGGCCCTGCTAGACCTGCTGTGGTTTGGGGGCACGGGTGGGGGATGGGACAGCACGATGAGCTGGGTAGGTATGGATCTCTTTGAGCTACCCATCTCCTGGCTTGGGAGGTGGGGGGGGGGCTCTGACCTCTCAGCCCCTGCTGCTCCCTTAAGGACGCCAGGCAGTGGCCCTGCCCAGGGTAAAACCCAACCCCCAGTGCCTCTCTGACCTAGTCATGGAGTTGGTCTGATCACCCCTTACCCCACATCCCATCCCATTGCAGGGTCTTCTTGCCTGCCCAGCTCGGACTGACAGAGACAGATGTAATTATGGGATTTTGCTTGGGAAATTAATTTGAAAAAGTTAATTAATTGGCGGTTCCGGAGGTGGCGGGCTTCACGCCCAGTCGGGCCTACTGACGTCAGTGCTGACCCAACAGACGTCCAGCTTTCCTGTGCAGGCTGGGGAGAGGGACCCTGGTGACCGGCTGGGCAGCCCTGAGACAGGCAGATGCACAGTGAGGAGCAAAAGGCAGACCAGTGTCCTCACCCAGAGTGGGCTCCTGGGCAGGGTTTATGGACAGGACCTGCTCAAGATGAAGAGTGGGAGAACTTAGCTATTTTTATGTTGAACAAGATATTGTCAAGCTTCCATGCATGGACCCCAGTGTCTCAAGTGCCACCAGCCAGTATAGACCACTGAGTATCTTGTGCTGTTCTTCCACATCCATTCCTTGAGAGAAACTCTGAACCTGTTCCCAAAGACTTCTCCATCGTGCGTGAGTGCATGAGGAGCATGGGTGGACCTGATGAGGCATCTGAAGCTCAGAGGGGTCCTACTGGCCCAGGTACTCCAGCTGTGTCCTCCGGCAGGAGCGGGGCAGGGGGAAATCAAACTCAGGATTCCTGCCACAAAATGCATGTTGCCACAGGCAGCCTCCTACATGTGGTGATAACGCCATAAAGTTGAGGGTTGCCCGAGGAGGGGGCCAGAGAACATGGCCAACCCCCTCTTCCTGGCACCATTGTGTCTCCCACACCTCCATCCAGTTCTCAGGATTACCCAAAGGGGCTGAGGCAGAAGACCCTATGCACCAGGGCATCCTAGGGTACGTTGGGGTCCACTAGAGGGTCCCCGGCCACATCAGCCTGACCAGTTGCGGTGTCTAGAGGATTGTGGGCTCAGTACAGTCCTGGTCCAGACAGAGACAGGGTCAGGACTGGAGTAAGTAGTGGCCAGGCCTGGGACAGGCCAGGGATACTGACCTCCAGGAGGCAGCAAAGTGAGGAACATGGACTTGGAAGAGCTTTGAGCCTGGGTTTCCCTCAAACGGCAGGTCCTTTAACTTTTCTGAGCTTCATTTTCCTCATCTGGGAGGCAGGGATGATCAGATATGCCACTTAGGGGTGTGGTGAGGCTCAGGGACATATAACCACTTCAGGTGTCTGGCTTTACTCTGTTTCACTACTTGGTGGAAGCTGCCTGAGTGGAAAGCAGGGGGCAGATGGGACTGCGGGTGCCAGGGTCTGAGAAGGACAGTAGGCTTTTGGAGATGAACCTGGTGCGTGTGGTTGGATCAGAGGAACTAGAGGACACGCAAGAGAAGGCGATATTTGTGAAGTACCCAGGAGTCAACAGCTAGTGGCCTGCAGCACTGGAACTCTAAGGGAAGCCAGTCTATACAGCATCCTCTCCCAGATCTGTTTAGTGGGTTCCCTTCCCTCTAGGATATCCCCAGAGTCCAGGTGGGTCCTGCAGTTATGTTCACCTTGCTCCCATGGTTGGCTGCGATGGAAGTGACGGGCATGGATAGACTGAGCTGGCACTTTGCATCCCACATCTCTCTGACGTGTTCTGTGCTTCCGTATTTCTTCAAGGCCCAATCCGTAATCTTGGATTTTAAAGTGGGTCACAGACACCCACTCCTTGAGCATCCTGTGTAGACTGGGGCTGGGGTCAGAGGGGAAAAGCTTCCTCTAACTTCTGCCACCTCACCTTCTCCAGGAAGCCCTCCCTGGTGCTGCCCCCAGCGCTTCAGCCCACTGGCTGAGCACTTGAGGTTTACTGCAGATTCTGTTAAACTCTCCTGTGTGTCTGTATGTCCATCTCTCCCTAGACTGGGAGCTTCCTGAGGGTGGGGGCCATGTCATCTCTTTGTATCCATGTCTAACACATAACCATAAGGCTCTAAGTGGGCCAGTTAGGCTCAGTGAGGCCACTGCCCAACCAAGGTCACAGCCTTTTGAATCACAGTGCTGACCTAGCTAGGTGGATGTGGGGCCACTGGTGCCCTCTGGGGTCTTCCTGCTGGCCTCAGAACCTTCCCAGACTTCCTTGGGACCTGCAGCTCCTGAACTGTGTTTTGGGCAGTGTTCATGATGTCCAGCCTTGAGAACACTTGGAGTGAGTTCTTGGCCTCAGAGAGTCAGGGCAGTCCTTACTGTCTCCAAGCCTTGGTTTCTTCATCTGTAAAATGGGAATATTGGTATCTCTCAAATAGTGCTTTGGTCGGGGCTTGGAAGCTTGTGGATTTAAAAGAAAGGATGCATATGTTGTTCTTAGATCCCTACCTGGAATTTCGGAAGAACTTAAGTGTTCACCATCTTTACTATTACTATTGACACTTTGTTATCGTTACATTATTATTCATGTTCTCAGGGCCCCAGCAGCTGTGGTGGCTGTGGACCTGGTTATGGTCTGTAGAAGAGTTGTCCGTTCCTAATTAGTGCCCCAAGGAGAGGGCCTGGGTTTTTGTTTTTGCTGGTGGATCCCACCTGCCCAAGGCTTTGCCAGCCTCTGTCATCCACTGGGCTGAGGCAGGGCCCCCTCTCCAGCCTCAGGTAGGGGCCTGGCTCCAGGCAAAGCCTCCCCAAATTTCCCCTGCCACTCCCTCTGCCTCAAGACCTCCAGGGCCATGAATCATTTATGAGGCAAAAATGAAACCAATTAAGGACAAACTTTGAAAGCCTCTAATTGCTGCGCCTGGTGGCACCGAGAAATGAGGGGAGGAAGGCCTGCTCGGTGCGGAATCTCCTTGGCCCGGCCTTCCCAGGCCGCCTGTCCCACCGCGTCTCAGGGTGCCTCGGCCTCTCAGCTCCCCTCCCGGCGGCCACGGACGTGCCTGTGCGGCTGGCTGCTGCGTCTGCTGCCCGGCGCCCGCCTGGGTCCCAGGCCGACTAATTAGGCCCGGCTCCCCTCCCCGCTTTGCCTGCTCCAGGCCCGAGGTGATGGCGGCTGTTCCTGCCATTCTGGGGCCTGTGCCCCAGAGCTGGCCACGATTCTCGGGGCGGGAGCCAGCTCTGCTCGCCTGGCTTAACCCAGACGAGCCCAGAACTCAGGACGCCATGTCCCTGAGCTGGGAGACTAGGGCTCCCCACAGCCCCACTGTGGGGTATTGGTGTGGGTAGGTTCTGGATCCCGCTGGGGCATATGACTCGATAGCCCCATTCAGTCTTGGGGAGAGAGATGCTTATTCCTGCCAGTGGGGGGGGGCGAATCTGGGGGTGACTGATACAAGAAGGAAGCTGGGGAGTACAGGGGAAGAGAGGGTGTTGAGCTCCTGAGTTTTGTACCAATGCAGCAGGGTCCACCTTGACTTTGCCACACTGAACTTAGCAGATTCCTTAGTCTCAGCTTCCCCATGTATAAGCCCGCAAGAATGGCCAGTTTCCTCCTAGATTTGGGATCTGTGGAACTGGGCTCTCTGTGTCCCCTACTACCCTCTCTTTGGGGCTGCTGAGAGCGCGGAGCTCAGGATCCGGAGCGGGGTGGATCCAGCAGGGTCTGCTTCACTGCCAGGCCCCTGGCCATGAGTGACCAGCCTGCTTAACGTGCTGAGGGCCAGGCAGGCCCTGGGCACTCAGGCACGTTGTTTGCTGAAACCGAATTTCTGTGCTTGTGTTTTTCCATAATTATATTAGCAGGTGGGATTTTTCCTCGGGGAAGCGGTGGGAGGGGGAGCACCGTGGCAGTGTCCCCGCCCGCTCTGAGCGTGAGCTCACACTCGGCTCTGCCCGCCCGCCCGCCTGCCGTAATGATTTTTTAATTATGCAGCCAGTGCTCGGAATTGCTAATCCGTCTCCAGCCCAGCATCCCCTCCTGCAGCTCATACCCCAGCCCCTCACTGGTGTCCCCAGAGTGGTGTCCCCATGCCCATCAGTAATGTCCAGGGACACTGCCACTGTGGGAGAGAGAGGGGCCTGGGGGTGGGAGTGGAGGCTATAAGGACACCTCTCCTTCTGCAGGTGGTAGAACTTGGGGAGGGGGTTAGTTTTCTGTCTTACACACACATACCCCTCCCTGGCCCCCGCATGGCTTACACCTGCCAGGACAGCTGTGGCTCTGGAAAGGGAGCAGGGGAGTCATCAGTGCCCACCCCTGAGTGATGTGATCACACCCATTTCAGGGACATCAGCCTTGTGTGACCCCAAGGGCGCACACACACACATACACACAAGTGCAATCTTTGTCACATCCCTACTCACACTTTGCTTCCCTTTTCCAAACACCCTCGGCCTTCCAGCTACACAAACACAATAGTACGCTCTGTATGTTTCTCACACAGCCACACCTGAGGGCCAGGGCACCCTCAGGAGGCCCCCTTGCTGCCTCCCACTCATGCATGCTCGCCCTGCAGTGGCCCTGCCCCCCTCCCTTGCCTCCATTTCCTCCCAGCCCCACTCCCAAACTAGGAGGGAATCTGAGGTCCTCCTGCTCCCACCTGGTGGGGTGGCGGCCTGTGGCCGGGGCCTGTCTGAATCTCCATCGACCTGGCCTGGGGGAGGTGGGGGTGATGGGGGGGCTGATTCTGCAGCACTGTGGCAGCGGCTCCTCTCCAGGCGCCCAGCTGTGGCATCTGTCAAGGTCAGATAGCGACTCCGGAACCAGCCGGCTGGGCCCCATGGCCCCTCTCGCCTCATTATTTTTGTGTTCCGGGGCTGCGGCGACACCTCCCTCCCTCCTCCTCAGCCTCCCGCCTCTTGCCTGCCTCCCCCACGCCTCTGCAGGGAGGGCCTGCGGTCTGGGGGCTTTTGTTTTCCAGTTTTTTCCACACTCAGGCCAGGCAGGCGGATAGACGCTGCCCGGAGTTGTTGGTCCATGAACAGCAGACAAGGCAGGTGCCTCTCTCACAAGACAGGTGTCCCTGGCTGGGAGAGCGTCTCTGGCAGTAGAACCTTGGGTTGGTTTCTCATGGGGGACAAACGAACTTGGGCGGGGCCCAGCCCCCACCACAGCCCAAGCACACCTGTGGGCAGCTTCCTGTTTCCATAGGGGCCCCAGCACCTGGCTTCAGTTCCTGTCTGCGCCATCCCCATCCCAGTTGGGCCTCAGAGTCACATCCCAGAACCCCTCCGAGGCCTTGACACAACTCAGTTGTGAACACACACACGTACACATAACAAAAATGTGTTGACACGCACAGGTCAGAACCCATACACATCCAGGTGTCACATAAACCACTGTACTTGCACACAGGCATGTGCGGCATACGCGTGTGCCCACAGAGAGCGCACACTCCCTTGTACATGCTGGAAGGTCACACTCATACCTCCGCTTACAGCGGTACATTAACCCAGTGTGTACATCAGGCCTCAGGCCCGGGGATGGTGACACCTGAGACTGCACACACACACACACACCACCCCCACCCGTGCACACAGCATACGTTGGTGTGTCTGACATACCTCCTGGGTGGACACACACATACACATTTGTCTTTGGCCTTGCTCCTCGCGATACACCCTCCAACCTGAGCTCACCCCTGGGACCCGGTGTTCCTTCAGCATAGTTACACCACCCAAGGGGCTTTTGTACCCTGAAATGCTGAAGTGAGCTTGAGGCTCCCCTCTTGATGTGTCCTCTGTATCCATGGAGAGTGGGAGATGGTAGTTGACAGATAGACAGCCACGGCCCCCTGGCCAGTCTCTCTATGGCCACCAGCCTCAGCCTAAGCAGTGAGATGGAAGGGATGGGGGTTTCCAGGCGACAGAGAGGGCAGGTTCCGGGGTCAGCCTCTTGGGGGCTGCCTCTGAGCCCCTCTGCTCCCCTCCAGCCCCTAACTAGGGTTTGTAGGTGTTGGGTGGGTGAGCTGTAGCAGACACCCGATCCCCCGGGGTCTCTGGGATAGCCCCGGCTATCCACTCACTTCCTCCAACTGTGGACGACTGTGACCGCCCCTGAGAGGGGGAGGTAGCTGGAGGTTTAGCAGTGGCAAGGCCCCCACCCCCCAGGAAACTCAAAACCCTGGGCCAGCCACGGGTGGCGGGTTGGGGCAGGCACAAAGAGGGCCTCTGTGCGGCCCGGCTGGGCTGCCCACAGGATTCTGGGGGAGGAGGCAGGAGCCGGTTTCCGTCCCATTCTGCTTCCTGCGGAGGCCGCCGGAATGCCCGGAGCTCTGGCCCAGCCTGGCCCGTCCGGCCCACCCGCAGCCCCTTCCCCTGTCTTTTCCTGGGCCTTAGGGTACAGCTGCAGACTTCTCTGCAGCAGTGCCCTGACGTGTTTTACCCCAAACCTGAGAGCCATCCCCCAGCATCATGGGAAACTGAGGGGGTTCCCCTGGGCTCAGGGTTGAATTGGATCTCACCCTCTGGCCAAAATCTTTCCTTCCTGGTGTCTCATTTTTGGAAAGCAAGGTCCTGTAGTCATACAGACCTGGTTTCAAATTCTGTCTCTGCCACATAGTGCTCTGTGAGCTGTGGCAGGTGACTACCTCCCTGAGCCTCAGTTGCCTCCTCTGTAAATGGGAATAATACTAATTAAAGAGTTACAGGGCCTCCCCTGGTGGCGCAGTGGTTGAGTGCTGGGCTGCGAAGCTGCCCACAGCCTCTGCAGCACCGGTTCAATCCCCATCTGCTCCCAGGCCACCGGAGGAGGGTCCCACATGGCGCGCAGACCTCTCCTGCCGCCCGCTGCTCCCCTCAGCAGTGTACTTCGTTCCTTCTGCCTACTCTGCTCCCCGCTCTGGCTCTGGTGAATTCTCTCACCCTCCCGCACTTCTGACTGTACCCAGTGCTTGTGTAAGTAAATAAATCTTTTAAAAAAAAAAAATAAAGTATCAGCAATGAGAAAGTAAACATTTAAAAAAAATTAAAGAATTACAGAAAAAGTTCACTGAGAAAAGGTAAACTGCTGAGCATAATGCATGGCAGGGAGGGAGTACTCGCTCATTGTTAAGGCCTGTTGTGTCTGGAGAGACAGGCAGAGGGTTACATCCTTCTCACTCCAGTAAGACTCACATCATCTGAGTCTTTTTTTTTTTTTTTTTTTTTTTTGCATAGAAGAACTGGGGTATAGGCCAGAGGTGTGGGGGGTGGGGAGGATAAGAGGATTCACCAGAGGCAGAGTGGGGAAAAGAACAGGCAGACTGACTGAAATACACTGCTGGGGGTAGCAGCGGGCAAGACAGGAGAGGTCTGCTGCGCCATGTGGGTCAGCTCCCTAGCTGGGGATCGAACTCAGGCTGTAGCAGTGATAGCTCGCTGAGACTTAATTCCTAGGCCACCAGGGAAGCACCCCATCTGGGTCTTTTTTTTTTTTTTAAAAGATTTATTTATGCATACAAGAGCTGGGGTACAGGCCAGAGATGCAGGGGGGTGAGAGGATCCACCAGAGACATAGTGGGGGACAGAACAGGCAGACTGACTGAAATGCACTGCTGAGGGGAGCAGCGGGCGAGACAGGAGAGGTCTGCTGCACCATGTGGATTTCTTTCTGGCCGGGGATTGAACTCATGCTGCAGAGGCTGCGGATTGCTTCATAGTGCGGTGCTTAACCCCTTGCATCACCAGGGAGGCCCCATCTGGGTCTTGATCCCAACCGTGTGACCTGCTTAAAACTCTCCAGACTTCAGTTTTCCTAAATTAAAATTTTATCAGCTGATTCAGACCCTCTGGGACGCTCTTGGGATTTAGAGGATGCAAGGGGATCACTATCTGGAGTCTGAATCTCATCTTCCCACCTTTTTCCCAGAAACCTCTCTGTGATGGTTTTCCCAGAAACCTCTCTGTGATGACTCCTGAAGTTTGGGGTGAGGAGCAAGAGCCCTTTTCCACTTTACAGATGGGAAACTGAGGCTCAGTGGGGTTGGGGGGAGAACTTGGTGAAAGTCAACAGAGGGACAGAATGGAGCCACAAGCCTAGACCTCAGAGCTCTAGTGCCCCAGCCAGCCCTCTTGACATGCCTCCCCACGCTGAAATGAGCCCCACAAGGAGAGACCTCCCCAATGCCTTGGCCCAAATATCTCTGAACTTGTCTCATGGAGAGGTGCACTGGGAAAGAGGCCCTGTGTCCCCATGTCTCTTTGGGCTCAAATCCCAGGCTGGTTCCTCTGTAACATCAGCCCTTAGGAAAACTTGAAGATCAGGGGGTCCCAAATGGAGAGGGTGTCATCACAACCTCTGCTCAGGGGGCCTGCTCTGAATGAGGCAGTAATAACATTTCCTTCAGAAGATGGGGATGAGGGCTCCCTGAAAGGAAGGTCCAGTGGCCTCCATGCACATTAGCTGCTACCGTCATGGTCCCGTTTCAGGTGAGAAGACTGGCTTAGAAACCATATTCCAAGGTCACAAAGTAAGGAAGGGCCTTCCTGATCCTTCGACTCTTACGAGGAAGGAACCTGATCTGAGGGAGGTATGTGCTGAGGAAGACCTTGTCTTTATCAGGTGTCCCCATCTCGCTCCCTAGGTGTGCTCAGGTCAAGACATACCTCCTGCCCGGCACCACAGTGTTCCCATCCATGAAATGGGTTGATCTCTTTTTTCTACTTGTTTTGGGGAGCTGCACAAGGGAGAACAGAGCCCCACATACCCAGGGGTTTTCTCAGCTGCACATTTTAGTCCTCAGGCAGGGAGGAGGGAGGGAGGAGGTTGAGGGTGTGGAGTCAGAGAAGTAGTATTACATTCCCCATTCTGTCCTTGGCAGTCAGGGTCGGGTGAGAGTCTTGGAAAGACCCTAGTGATGTTGCGGGCATGTCCCGCACCCTCACTGGGTGCTCGCCGTGGTCTGAGTGTCCTGTGTGAGTTCATTTATCACTGGACATGTACCCCACCCCCTCTGGCCAGACTGCATTTCTCCCTGCCTCACCCCAAGTCCAGTGTCCCCATGTGTATCTCCTTGGGCCTGAGTGGAGTGTTTTCCCCTATGGAAAGTCCCAACTTGAATCATGGAAATCAGATGAACGCCCCCCTCCACACACAACACACTTGGCTCAGCTCACTTGAGTAACCTGTAGTCTGCTCTCCAGGTCAGTCTGTCCATCTTAGCTCCATTCGCAGCCAGAGACCAGCCCACCAAGGCGGGCGGAGGGGATGAGGGGCCGTAGCGGGGATGTCAGGAGTATGCGTGGAAGGGCAGGAAGGTATCACAAGCTGGGGCGTGCAAGTCTCAGAGCTGGCCTGTCCAGACGATGGCGGGCTTGCGGGGCTAGTGCTAGGCAGGCACCTGAAGGCCTCTCTGAAATACAGCCTCCTCCAGGAGGCCCTCCCTCAGCAGGCAGGGTGCCGTGGGGAAGGGATGGCTCCTTGCTCAGACTCTACCCTTGCTGGTAGTGATGATCGCACGACTCTGTAAACTAAAAGTCGTTGATTTGTACACACACAAATGGGTGGACTTTGTTTTATAGTGTGTAAACTATACCTTAGTAAAGCCGTTTAAAATAAAATCCTGCCCTTGAACTCAAGGCCCAGCCTAGTTGGGATCCTGCCAACTTCATAGCCACACTTAGCACCCGCTTCCCATTTCCTAGGAACCCTTTCAGACGTGTGTCCCCTTTGGTAACCTCTTATCCTCAACTCACAGGCTAGCATCCTCACCCCCCACCCCCACCCCCGCCCCGGGAGGCCTCCCCAGGTTCCCTTCCCTCTGCCATTTTACATTGGTTCGTGTGACCATCAGCCCAGCTCCCACATTCTCCTCTGGGGTAGCATGTTCTGTACCCTACATTGTCTCCTCAGTACCATGGGGCATGCGTAAGCAGTGGGGGATCTGTGCACCAGAACATTGGAGTGTCTCGCAGTGGGCTGCCTGTGCGCCACTTGCCTTCGGCACCATCCCATCCTTGTGCCCCAGCAGTGCTGCCCGGCCCGAAGAACTCAGGATAGGGTCCTACTGGATGTTGATCCTGGCTCCCCTGGGGCTTCGGGTGAAGTGAGGGTGCTGCCACCACCTCCCATGACCTCACTACCAGCTGGCATTATGATGTCACTGACCTAGCATTCTTGTTTCCTGCCTGGGCTATCTCCAAGCCCCCCAGGTGGGGGCGCTCCCCTGGGGTCTGTGACAGCGCGCCCGCCCAACCACGTAAAGGTGACAGCACGTAACAGCCCTGGGGCGGGGGGTGGGGGGGGGTGGGGGGTGGGGGGCGTGGAGGCAGCTTCAGGGGTGGCTGGATCACCTTGCCCTGGGCTGCTCTGTCAGTTGCACGGGTAAACAAAGGCATCACTGAGAAGGGTGACTAAATTTGGGTTCTGGGTTCAAGTTCTACCCCCACTGGGCCCCAGCTGTTAGACATTGGCCTGACAACTTGAACCTGTGTGAGCTTCAATTTCCTTATCTCTGAAGTTGGTTCATACATAGTTCCTATCTCCTGGCTTCTGGGGAGGAGTCAAGGAGGGGAGACAAGATATATGTATCATAGGGACACAGCACCTGGGACACAGTAGGTGCTCAATAAATGATAGTTGGTAGGGTTAGTTGGTACGTAGCCTGAGTTCGCTTGGTGATGGGAACTGGTTAGAGAAGGGCGGGGCGTGTGCTCTGTAGGGCTGGCCAGGGCCTGGGGGTAGGGACAAGGAGCTGCCCCACTGACAGGAGAGTGGCCCCAACTTTGGCTAGCCTGAGGCCACAGAGTACTGGTCCCTGAGTCAAGAACCATTGCACGCCTCCCCCTGCCCCTCTAGCCCTCCTCAGAACTGGGACCAGTGTGGACTGGGTCCCTGGACAAGGTGGGTCTCATCTGCTCCCCCCACCTGTCTCCCTTTCTCTGGGTATGCCTTCTCTTGGTCCCACGTCCCTGAGTCCAGGCTCTCCTGGGCTCTGTTTCTGTGTCTCTCATACCCTCAAGTGTGAACTGGGCTCAATGCCTGGTCTTTCTGACCCTCCTTGCCACGTCTCTGCTCTCCCTGCCATTCTATCCTCTAACCTTGACCCTTTGCCCTTTCCTTTCCAGATTGCCTTTTCTCAGACCCACCCCTTAAGTGCTGTCTCATGACCCCCTATCTCCACCACCTGTCTCTGTTCTGCTTCCCTGTTCCCTGTGACGCCCCCAGCTCTCTATGACTAGCCCCCCCCCCTCATCCCCCACCCCCTGGGCTCTGTCCCCGCCCGTCAGCCCCTGGTCCCAGCTCCCTGGCCGGCCTGGCTCCTGCATGGACAAAGGGGTCCTTTGTGGGCTGACCGCGGCTGGCGGGGCGGCGGGGCGCTGGCTCCGCATTGCTGATGAAACGGAGCCCTTTGTTGTCCCTCCTCAGGCGCAGTATTTCTTTTTGGGGGCTGGATGCGTTCCTGGCAGGGCCGATGATGGATGCGCCCGCCGCCGCCCGCCTGCCCGCCAGCTTTCCCTCCCGCTCATTCCCGCTCCGCTTCAACGCAGCCCAGCTCCTCCCCTGCTGCCTGGGCACTGCCAGGCCCTTCTTGGCCTGAGAAGGGGTTGCTGTGTGCCCTCCTTTGGTAGGAGGCTGGGCCCGGGAGAAGATCCTCTCAGGTCCTTTCCTTCCATCAGTAAAGCAAACAGGCCTTGTGGTCAGGGGTCCAGTGGGACTCGGGCATCAGCTTTTCCCAGGGTCTGGAGGAGAGGATGAGCCAGGTGTAGGGGTAGATTTGGAATAAGCTTGGGGACTAGATGGTGGTATCTGCCCACTTTGAGATTTGAGCACGGAGGCACCCCGCATGCCAGTTCTCCTTGTGTACCCCCACCTTCAGTTTCTGTGGCTGACAAACCACAGCGCTGTGCTTGCAGCACCTGTTCGATGACATATCACGTCCTCTGGTCCCAAGCACCCAAGCTCAGCATGTCCCAGGACCTGGGGGGGCTGGGGGAGGGGAGCCCCCAGTGGAAGGACAGAAATGGAAGATCGGAGAGAGGGCCAGAGATCAACACAATGTAAGGTTTGGTCCCCACCACAAGAGACTCGGAATGGAGACAAAAGCAGAGAGCCTCAGCCAGAGCACTAGCCCTCGCTGTGTTGGAGGGAGCTGACTTCTAATTGACCTGCCCGCCCTGCACACAGAGCTAGATCCTGGAGCTGGGAGGAGGGAGGGAGTGAGTGGAGCAAGAGCTGCGTTAATGCAGCTATCGATTTCTGCCACCAGCCAGCAGGCCGCAGAGGCGGAGGACGCACGAGGGGGCTAGGGCGCAGACTGCTCCCCTCCCCGCCTCTCCAACCCTCGGGCGCCTGCCTACTCCTGTCTCCTCTCACCCTGTGTCTGGGGCTATGGTCCAAGGCAGAGTAGTTAAGCTTGGATGGGCAGGAACTTGGGTGAGTTGACTTAGGGTGATGATCTCTATCCCTGATTTCACTGACCCTAGTCCCCAACTCTTAGCCAGGGTCACTGATGCCTGGAAAGGTACCTGTCTCTGCAAAGAAGGCCAGCCTGGCCCGCGCCCTTAGGAGGTGGTACATGCAGCACAGCTGTCCTTGTGCGTACATGACCCCTTCCCTCTTAACTCTGACTTCTGTGGCACTGGATGCCTAGCAAGTCATCCTGAATGTCTGGTGGAGTCTGCTGACTTGCCCAGCACTTCTGGCCAGTAAGACATGAGCCTAGGCCAGTGCCCACTGGCAGGGCGGGTGTTACTGATGCTTGCCATTCACCCCACCCAGAAGACAGACTTCCCTTTCCTGCACTTGCTCCTCCTTGTGATCTCTCCTTAGCAGACCTGGGGCAGAGCCCTGCATGCTCAGGGCCTCAATTTCCCCTTCTGTCAGTGCAGAGAGTTGGACTAGATGATCTCTGGACAGACTGAGTCCTGTGGCTGGGGGATGGTGGGGTTGCCTGGGGACAAAGATGCTGTGTGTGCCGCCCCCAGGCCCAGGGCGGGACAGGCCCAGCCAGATGTGCGCCTCCCCCTTAAGCCGCCAGCTGCTCAGGGGCTGGGCCCTCTCTTGGGGGTTGCTGGGCCACGGCAGGCAGACAGAGAAGCGACGCTTGAGAGCCAGGGCTGATGAGGAAACTGCCACTCTACTCCATCTGGACTAGTTCCTTGCAGAGCTCCTGGCCAAGGAGCCTGGCTGCTCTGTGTCTTTGTCTTGGGGCTTGAGCAGAGCACGCTCTGTCTTAGGAAGGACCACCTCAGAAATGTGGAAAAGGCTTCGTTCTCTGGAGGGTCACACCTGTTCTCTCAGTTCTCATTTGTACCAGCCATTGGCCCTTCCTGCCACAGCCCAGCCCAGCTCTCTAGGCTGACATGCCCCCACACCCAGGAAGGACTGCCTGCCTCTGTCAGGTGTTCCCAGGTGTTCCCGGCATCACAGATCTGGGCTAAGGAATCTGGGTGAGCCTCCTCCAGGCCACTGGGCACAGGTGGAGCCATGGGCTGTGGTCAACTCTCCTACCCCTGGTCATCCTCATCTTCAAGTGGGGCTTGACTAGCCACTGCATCTTAACTGAGATGGTACAAAACACCCAAACACCTCACCAGGATGGACCTGACGTTGCATAAACACCTGGGCAGGTTGGTGGTCGATGCACTGGCTGCCCGGGCATAGCTGGTGGTGGTGATGTTGGCGGCCATGTTGAACGCGGCCCTGACCCTGTGTCCTCTTCTTCCAACAGAGTGAAGACACTTCCACGTGGACACCCGACCATGTGCCTGCCCTGAGCAGTCGGCCCACCAGGTGTCTGTTGTGGGCGGTGGGGCCCAGTGCTCATCTGTGGACCCCCCCACGGTTGACAGGCTCCCCCAGAAGCGGGCTCTGGGCCTCAGCCCCACCATGTCGAGCCTTGGCAGTGGCCCCCAGGACACCGGCGGCAGCAGCAGCAGTAGCAACACCAATGGCAGCGGCGGCAGCGGCCCGAAGGCGGGCGTGGCAGACAAGAGTGCGGCGGCGGCCACTGCCACACCGGCCTCGGTGGCGGATGACGCGCCACCCCCTGAGCGTCGGAACAAGAGTGGCATCATCAGCGAACCCCTCAACAAGAGCCTGCGCCGCTCCCGCCCTCTCTCTCACTACTCTTCCTTCGGGAGCGGTGGGGGCAGCGGCGGGGGCAGCATGATGAGCGGGGAATCTGCCGAAAAGGCTGCTGCGGCCGCAGCGGCTGCCTCCCTGTTGGCCAACGGGCATGACCTGGCGGCAGCCATGGCAGTGGACAAGAGCAACCCTACCTCAAAGCACAAAAGCGGTGCTGTGGCCAGCCTGCTGAGCAAGGCAGAGAGGGCCACGGAGCTGGCGGCCGAGGGACAGCTCACGCTGCAGCAGTTCGCGCAGTCCACGGAGATGCTGAAGCGCGTGGTGCAGGAGCACCTGCCGCTCATGAGCGAGGCGGGCGCAGGCCTGCCTGACATGGAGGCTGTGGCGGGCGCCGAAGCCCTCAACGGCCAGTCCGACTTCCCCTACCTGGGCGCCTTCCCCATCAACCCAGGCCTCTTCATCATGACCCCAGCAGGTGTATTCCTGGCCGAGAGCGCGCTGCACATGGCCGGCCTGGCTGAGTACCCCATGCAGGGAGAGCTAGCCTCCGCCATCAGCTCGGGCAAGAAGAAGCGGAAACGCTGTGGCATGTGTGCGCCCTGCCGGCGGCGCATCAACTGCGAGCAGTGCAGCAGTTGTAGGAACCGAAAGACTGGCCATCAGATTTGCAAATTCAGAAAATGTGAGGAACTCAAAAAGAAGCCTTCCGCTGCTCTGGAGGTAACGGCGCCTTAGAGGGAGGTGTGTGGGCTCTTGCGTCTGTCTGGCAGTCCAAACCCACCCCCACCCTCACCTTTCCTACCTGGCCAAGAGTCTGGGGGATGCCCGGCCATCCCTGGGCTCGGGGGTTCTAGACCCGGCTCCCAGACACCAGTTCACTGCCCTCAAAGTCAGAGTCACTTCCTGAGATCCCATTAGGTTATAGTTTGCAAATCAAGCATAAGATTCCAGGCAGGGTCCTGGCCGGGAATGCCAGGCTCTGGGATTCCGAAGATACTTCTGGGCTAGGTATCAAGACACCCGTAGAGGTCTGAAGTTTCCCACTCTTACACGTGTCCTTGAGCTTCCAGTCCATGACTGAAGATTCTGGGACTCTCCCCTGCCCTGTTTGAGGTGTCCCTTGGACCTTGCCGCTTTTAGAGTCAGCCCTTCTCTTGCCCCTGCAGAGCTCACTGTCTCCCCCAAGGCCACCCAAGGGTAGGGAAGCCTCAATGCTGCCCACCTTGCCCTGAGATCTGGAAGAATTCTGGGTCTGGGCACCTAGTTAATAGATTTGGTGTGCCTCGGAGCCTCAGGATCAGTCTGCCTGCACAGCTACTGGTCAGGGGTCCTATGGGCCTGGGGTTAAAAGGTGGCTGTGAGCCTGGGGTGTGGGTAAGTCCTGTCCACTATGGGCTTATCTTGAAGAAGGCAGAGAGCTTCCCATGGCTGCTTTCTCTTCCCGCTCATGACAGGGCCTGTCCCTGTGCTCCCAGCCACCGCAGCCTAGCTTTGGTGCCAGGCCTGGGTACAAAAGCATCTTTTCAGCCTGCTCTCCCTGCCCTGTCTCCGCCCCTCTACGAGTGGGCTTGATTCAAATGTCCCAAACGGTTGGAAAACAATAATGGCGTCCCAGCTGTGGCTCCCCCCCACCCCCACCCCGGCCCCAAACCTCACACATCTGCTCTCCTGCTCAGAGGATACACCTATGTGCACGCCAGGGCACCTGCTCTCGTCTCGTGTAGATACACACCCGAACACAGCCCCCCCACTACTGCCCCTGCCCACAGCTTAGAGGCGCAGCCTCTCGGTGAACACAGCAGCTATCCTTCCTCCCTGCCAGGGCTCCGACTCACGACACACTGTAGCAGAGCTCGAGGCACACACCCGCGTACCGCCCCGCGCACACGCTTAGCACGCTCAGTCGGCAGAGCAGCGCGCCCAGCTCCCAGATGCACCCCAGCCGCCTGGCGCTTGTGGCCTTTGGATCAGGGGGAAGGGGTCTTCCTGTCCGGAAGGAGGGTTCCTGGGCACAGTGACTCAGGAGACCTCAGGGTGCTCCGGGCTTGCCAGCGGCCCAGCGGGTCAAGGCTCCTTCTCTGGCCTGGCCAGGATGGCAGGAACTCCATGGGGTGGCTGCTTGTCCTCCATGCCCATCCCTCCGCCATGAGGCCATCCACAGGGAACGTCTTTGCACCAGGCCCGGCCGGACCCTGACTGAACTCTCTCCTTGTTTTTGTCTCCCGCCCCCGCCAGAAGGTGATGCTTCCGACGGGAGCCGCCTTCCGGTGGTTTCAGTGACGGCGGCGGGAACCCAAAGCTGCCCTCTCCGTGCAATGTCACTGCTCGTGTGGTCTCCGGCAAGGGATTCGGGCGAAGACAAACGGATGCACCCGTCTTTAGAACCAAAAATATTCTCTCACAGATTTCATTCCTGTTTTTATATATATATTTTTTGTTGTCGTTTTAACATCTCCACGTCCCTAGTATAAAAAGGAAAAGGAAAAAAAATTAACTGCTTTTTCGGAAGAACAACAACATATAAGAGGTAAAGACGAATCTATAAAGTACCGAGACTTCCTGGGCAAAGAATGGACAATCAGTTTCCTTCCTGTGTCGATGTCGATGTTGTCTGTGCAGGAGATGCAGTTTTTGTGTAGAGAATGTAAATTTTCTGTAACCTTTTGAAATCTAGTTACTAATAAGCACTACTGTAATTTAGCACAGTTTAACTCCACCCTCATTTAAACTTCCTTTGATTCTTTCCGACCATGAAATAGTGCATAGTTTGCCTGGAGAATCCACTCACGTTTGTAAAGAGAATGTTGACGGCGCCGTGTGGAAGCCCCTCTGTATCCATCCCCGTGTGTGCAGAGCCGCCGGGAGGGGCTCAGGGAGGGGGGGAGCAGCCACCCACCCCAGGCCCAGGTCAGTCATGCTGCACCCACCATCCCCAGAATGGGATCCCCCCACCCCAACAGTGATGATTTTACAAAAATGGAAGGTCTGTTCGTTTATCCATTGAGATCTGGGGAAGCCGTGTCTCAATATTTCCTATTCTGGCTGCTTCCCTTAGAGAAAATCAGTCCCTTCTTTCTGGCCTTGCCGATGGCAACAGAAGAAAGGGCTTCTTTGCGTGGCCCCCTGCCAGTGGGGGTGGGTGCCCAGGGGGCCCCCCTGTGGCCTGGGCCCCCTCACCCATGGCCCAGCTTCCTGCTGATGAACATGCTGTTTGTATTGTTTTAGGAAACCAGGCTGTTTTGTGAATAAAACGAATGCATGTTTGTGTCACGAAGCACTGCTGGCTTCTTGCTGTCTGGATTTGGGGGCTGTTGCTGGGCAGGGCTTACGTGGGACCACCGTGTGTGGGAAGAAGCTTTGTATTCAGAGGGGGGATTTCTTGGGGAGTGAGGTCTTCCGGATTCAGAAGAGGGCCAGACCAGCAGAAGCAACCAGTTTGGCTGACAGGATGGAAACAATCTCGAAGTAGCCGATAATGGAGCAGTTCACCTGCCTGGCTCTGCCCCTACCTCAAACCTGGACCTTTGGGGACCATCTTTGCCTGGGTCCTCCTCAATACCTCAAGTCATCAAGGCCTGACCAGGCCAGCCATACTGAGGGTGGGACCTGAGCTGCCTGGGTGTGGCAGGGAACTAGTGTTCCCCCCAACCACTGAGGTGATTCCCCAGGCAGCAGTTTCAGCTCTGGTCCATGGAGATCAGGCTGTGCCCAGCATACACAGACACCCCTCTTTGGGCCTGAGGGCTGACAGTCCCAGGGCCTGGGGGTGTGCCAGGCTTTCGGGGGGTTTTTTGTTTGTTTTGGTTTTTTTTTTAAAGATTTACCCGTCCATGCATACAAGAACTGGGGCACAGGCCAGAGGTGTGGGGGGTAAGAGGATTCACCAGAGACAGAGTGGGGAACAGAGAACAGGCAGACTGACTGAAATACACTGCTGGGGGTAGCAGTGGGTGAGTGAGGAGAGGTCTGCTGCACCATATGGGTTGCTCCCTGGCCGGCTGGGGGATTGAACTCATGCGGCAGTGGCTGCGGACAGCCCCATGTGTTGCGTCCCAACCCCCTGCGCCACCAGGGAGGCCCCCAGGCTTTCGTTTTTGAGTGACTTTTCGCCACCCCCAGAAATTATGTTTGGTACAGGTCATCTGGGACCTCAGAGACCAGATGCTTGGGGAAATCACATGGCCACATGGTCTAGGCTGAGGCAGCCTGAACAGGAAGAGGTAGCAGCTGCACAGCCCTCCTGCATGTCAGAGGCCGGCCTGTAGGTCGGGCCTATCATCCACTCCTCAGGGCAACATTCTCCCCACCCAGCTGCTTTGAGCCTGGTCAAGATGGAGGCTAGTTTGGGGAAGGACTTTCTAACGGTGTTGGAGCCTGACTTCAGGTGGGTGAGGGTTTTTAGGACAAGGGAGCAACTTCTGAAGCTGAGCGGGTGGCAGGGCGGGGGAGATGACCTGTCTCTGCCATTGTTTCCAAGAAGAGAGAAAGCGGCCATGTTGGGTGGGGGCTCTGACCCCAACCCCTTTCCCGGGTGTCACAAGCTCCCTTTCTACACCAGGAGCTCAGCAGCCTGGCCTGGCACAGCAGGGGCAGGCGGGGGCGGTGGGAGGCAGCTTTCAACTCCATCACTGCCTGGGAAAAATTCCCTTTCATGTGGCTGCCTGTGATCTCTCCAGGCGGCTCTGCCAAAGGGGGGCATCCAACAGGGAGTAGGGGGAGGTGTTACAGCCAGGGGCACCCTCACCCCCTGCGCCAGGCAAACTGCAGCACCCCCAGAACCTTAAAGGGTGGGGAGGGTCCTTGGTGGGGTGGGGGTGGGCAGTCTGACCAGCAGGGGGCACCCGGGCAGGAGGCCTTGCCTGTCCTGTCTTGCTGCTGGCAGCATGCGGGCTGCAGATGGCCTCGGTCAGCCCTCATTGGCATGCCTACAGGTATGGGGTGGGTGGCTCTGGTGCCAGCCCAGGGGTGCGGGATGCCGTGACTCAGCCGGCCTGTCCCTTTCAGTGTGCCAGCCCCACAGCCCAGCATGGCTCCTGCACCTATCCCCCAGCACAGGGAAGCCAAAGCTTGAAGTCCTTCACCTCTCAGCTTCGACTCTGCTTTGTGGAAATCGTTGGCCAGGCCCTCTGGAGGAGGCCCAGGCTGGGATGGGAATGGCTGTGAGGCTGAACACGTGATGAAACCTCAGTTACTTCATCTGGGAAAGGGAGGCAGTAATAATCTCCCCAATAAAGTTGCCTGAGATCACTCTAGGGAAGGGCCCAGCTCATGGTAAGTGCTCAGTCAGTGTGGCTGGTGTTGCCATTTTAAAACTATCTTTCACCTCATTTTCATCAAGATGTCCCTCACCTTTTGCCCGGAGTGTGCGTCCTTCCTAAAGCTCTAGCTTCCCACCTCCCACCTCCACAGAGTACCCTGCTTTACCCTGCAGCAGGCCCTCTTGGCCTGGTCCTGCTCTGGTGGGTCTGTCCTGTTTATGTCACGCTCGCTGTCTACATCTCTGTCGTGATGGTCTCTGTTTCTGTGTCTCATGTCTTTTGTCTCTGGGTTGCCCTACCTCCTGCACCTCTGTCTTTCTGTTGCAGGCTCTCCCTGCTGCTCTCCCGTCTGACAGAGAAGCACTTAGAGGCACGCTCCCCAGTGGAGTCATATGCCCAATTCTCTTCCCCTGGGTACCCTCAGCTCCCCTCTGTTACAACCTGGCTCCCTTAGAGATCTGGAAGCCTTCACCCGAGGCATCCCAAACCCCTGCCTGGGTGATCTGGCATTCAGGGTCAACTTGGGGCATGGCTGAGAGGCTGGGGGTACAGAGACAAATCCAGCCTCTCTGCACATGTGTGTGTGTTTGTGCACGCGCGTGTGTGTGTGTGTGTGCATAGGAGATACTTAAAGTCCCTGACAACTGTGTGAGGCCTTGTGCAGCAGTGTGGCTATGTGTGACACTGAGTGCGATATTATGGAAATAGGCCTGTGACAGTGTGTGCTAGACTATCATGTGAGACTCATGTCACCATGGGTTATTGTATGATGTCAGTGGCCAGACTTTGTGTTGTTTGGTGACATTGCATGTGTGATCCTGTGACATTGTACAGTCCTGTAACAGACCCAGTGTGATGCCAGTTTGTACAACTGAATGTGTGACACTGGATATGTAACACTGATATTGTGTGACAGCTACGACCCTGTGACTGAGACCCGGACATTCTATGTGGTTTGTGCCATTGTGTGGCCCTGATCAGTGTGGCCCTAGGATTGACACCAGGGAACCTATGTGATTGTGTGACACTGGCTTATGACCACACTCTGACCCTGTGATGCTGCCTGTGCTGGGTGTGTGGTCACACTGCATGTCAACGTGCACTTATGATCCCCGCACTGACACCATATGCAAAGTGTGTCTTTGCCTACAGCATTTCCTGAGTCTCTGCCCTGACATCATGTAACTTTAGTGACAGAGTGGGGATGGTGGCAGCCCTTCTTCCCCCCAGCCTGACCCTGAGGCCCAGTCTAGCAGGGGAGCTGGCATGGGGGCAAGGGGTGGAGTTCCCATGGCCACCGCCACCCCTCTCCCAGCTCCATTACCACCAGCTTCAGCGCCACAGAATATCCTGGCAACCCCAGCCTCTTTGTTCTCTGTGGCAGCCAAAGGCCTTCCCCCACCCCAACCTTCCCAGCAGTGCCTGGCAGGCACCCTCTTCCCCACGGCAGCGGGGGACTTGGTCTGACAGTCCCTTGCTACCCTTATCACCCTACCCAGACTGGAGCCCTGTTTCATTCCCTGAGCCTGACTCAGAACTCCAGACAGACTTTCGACCCTCTCCTATGAGCTAGCTGTGAGCCTATAGCACAGGAAGAAGGAAGCAGGATAACTGTGGCTGCACTGGGTGATTGTCGCCCACGAGCTTGGCTTTCTGTGCGGATACTTCCCCTGGACCCAAGGCTAGCTGGAGGCTCAGTTTTCAGACTGGAATGGTTTCATTTTGGTACGAGAAAAGCTGTTTCTTTGGCTGCAAGAAATCATGAAGATAGGGATAATTATCCATTTTACAGATGAGAAACTGAAGTGCAGAGTATGTGATACGCAAGTCACGGAAGACTATGGTAGTAAGGCCCTGGTTAGAGCTTAGGTTCCTGCCTATCAGACCCCTGCACCAGGCTGCCGGGGGAGGGCCAGCTGCACCCATGGAGTGGAGATGGGCTCTGAGAGTCTAGACACAAAGTTCTTCCTCACTTCTTGGTCACGAAGTGTCAAAGCCAGTGTATATGCGTGTGTGTGCGCGTGCGTGTGCGCTTACGCCCGCACAAGGTGACCTTGTCCAAATTCCCTTGCCTCTGTGTTCCCAGGCAAGGGCAACATAACCAGGGGGTGTGGGGTGGGTCACTTGACAGGGTACTTTGTCGAGCAACAAGGTCACCTCACAGTGCCAAAAGCCACAGCGTCTCCACCCGGGACACGGTTCTGGCTTGGGACCCCAGGCTCAGCCTCGTTCTGTGCTGTCACAAAGAAAGTGGTGATGGTGGCGTGGCTCGGCTGCGGTCAAGGCTGCTTAGGATTGACCTGATTGCAGTTCCCACTCCCTCCCAGGTGCCAGAGATAGATGGAGGTCACCGCACAGCCCGCCCCGGCCCCCCACTGCCCACCCAAAGCAATTGCCAACAGGCACTGCTGACAACCAGGGTGGGGGAGGGACAGGCAGCTACCAACATGTTAATGGTAGAGAGAGACCTTGGCCCAAGGCCCCTGCAAGCTGGTAACGGGCTCAGAGAGGCCCCACTGACTTCCAAGGTCACACAGCCCTGCAGGGAGGGAGTCCTGTCCCAGGAGGACCCCATCTCCCCTGAAGGCCCCTTGAAGGTGCTTTCTGGAACACTGAGTAGAAAATGTCTGGGGAGGCTGCAGGGGTTGTGGAGGGTCCCCCCGAGGCCACCGACCCAGCTGCCAGAGCGGACACTTTCATCTCTCTTCGCCTGTCGACCTGCCATCCCTCAGCGGCATTAAATTCCCCTCCTGCCAGAGAACAAGGGCTGCCTCAGATTCCAAGCAGCAGGGCGTGAAGATGGGGCAGGCCCAGGGGAGGAGAGCGGGTCCTCTGAGGCTATGGGCCTGGGTGCAAAGCGCGTGGGCTGAGGGTAGAGAGGTGCTTGAACTGGGGGCTCCGTGGCCGCTACCCCAGCTTTCCAGTACTTGATCAGATGCAGACCTCTTTTTGTTGCCCTCTCCCTCCTGACTAGCGCCTTCCTCCCACTTCAGGTGGTTCCTGGGTGGTGGTGGGGGGGGGCTCTTTAAATCCTGCAGGCCAGGCCAGACCAGTGTCCCTGTGCCACCCCCATCTCAGTGCTGGTCGCTGGGTACAAAAGCCTGGCTTCAGGGCTGTGGTTTGCAGTTCTGTGCGGGTGGCACTGGTGCCTGGCACATGGAAGGGGTCGAAAACATTTGTGGATTGAATAAGCGCATTATCTCTTCTTTCTGGCAGTTTTTCCTCCTGTCATTTCCAGTCCTAACGGGCGAGCTGTCACAGGTGGGGGGAAACTTACCAGAAAGATCACCTCCACCCCCAGACTCTCCTCTCCCTTGGTTAAAGGCGCTAACAATACCCCCTGCCTCACAGGGGTGTGGAAATGTGGAGCTTGCGTTTCTTCTGCCAGGCACTGGGCCAGTCCATCGCTCACAGTCTCCCTCAGCCCTCACATTGATCCCTGAGGAGGGCATTCATCAATCAGCTCCCCCATCTTATAATTGAGAAAGTTGAGGCTCACAGAGGTAAAGGAGGTCAAGACACATAGGTGAGGGCCTCCCCTGTGGCTCAGCGGTTGAGCGCTGGGTTGCGAGGCTGCCCGCGGCCTCTGCGGTGCCAGTTCTATCCCCGGCTGCTCCCCGGCCACCGGAGGAGGGTCCCACATGGCGCGCAGACCTCTCCTGCCGCCCGCTGCTCCCCTCAGCAGTGTACTTCGGTCCTTCTGCCTGCTCTGCTCCCCGCTCTGGCTCTGGTGAATTCTCTCACCCTCCCGCGCTTCTGACTGTACCCAGTGCTTGTATAAATAAATAAATAAACAAACAAACAAACAAACAAATAAATAAAACATGCCTCTATTAAAAAAAAAAAAAAGACACATAGGTGAGATCATACAGATTCCTCTGCTTTCCGAAGCTGACCCTTACCAGCTGGTTGTGTTTCAGGCTTTGGCTGGCCGGAACACCCCTGCCCCCATCCCACAGGCTGCCTGGGATTGTGCCCAAATGTGGGATTAGGGTCAAGTATTACTTCCTTCTTTCAACTCTTCTGCTCTTTCTGACTTTTGAACATTTTTTTCTTTAATATCCATATATTGCTTTTCAAATCAGAAAACCCACTAAAGTTAACTACCCAAACATCCTCAGACCCCAAAAATGTTTGGAAACAAAGAGCACCGTGTGGATTGAATGCGGGTGCGAGAAGAGAGGGTACCCCAGATCACTGCCCCCTCCCCTGTAGATTTTGTGTCTTTAGGAACCAGTGTGGGTGTGGCCTGAATCTACAAAGGCCTGTGCCCCACCGAGCTCCCAGCCCCTCACCCATCTCTGACGCCTGCCCAGGGGGGGCACTGCCCCTGGCTGAGTTTTGGCTGAGGTGGGAGCCACAGGCAGCTGATGGGCCGGCGGGGGAGAGGCTGCAAGGGTGAGGGCAGTGCCCGCCGTTGATAAGGCGACAGAGCCCTCGGGAGCTGGGACGCAGTGAAGCCATGGAAACGTGGCTGAGGTGTGAGGCTGGCTCAGCAGCTTCCCCCAGGTGGCCGCCTCCCGGGCTTGGCGGGGGCCCAGCAAGGCAGGTCCTCCTCCCCTGACCTCCTGGGGGCCAGGCCTGGGCAGCCGTCTGGGCAGGCTTGACGTCACCCCAGCCCGCTCTCCCCAGGGCCAGGCTGGGGTCAAACCTTGGGTCTGAATGGGGAGGGCTGAGGACAAGGGTAGGGTGCTCTGAGTCCACGGGCCCCAGAGCCCCCGACCCTTTTTAGTCCTCCCGACCTTCTGCACCCCCTCCCTTCCTATAAATATGTGTGCATTATTTACCTTAAGCATTTTGATAAATCATAATAGCAGAGACATCTGCTGTCAAAACTGCAAACTGCATTTGGGGCTCAGCTGGTGGATGAGGGCTAGGGGCCAGGGTGCAAGGGCTCCAATGGCCTGAGTGGGATAATGTGGATATCCCCCCCTCATCTAGGGCTGGGCCTTGAAGGGATCCCTCCTCACCAGCTGCTGACCACAAAACCTTCCCAAGGAGGCTACCCCCCGCTCCCCCCAACTGTCCCTTCCTTCCTGCCTCCCTCTGCCTCAGAATTAATGCAGCCGTGACAGCGGCTGAGAAGTCCCCTGAGCGGAGATTAACTCCTGGGGCAGCGCGGGAGGGGTTGGCCATGGGAGGCTGAGGAGTGGGGGGCTGATGCACGGGCATCACAAGATTAATCGCCCTACAGCCAGCTTCATCAGGAGGGTGTCCAGTGCTCCGGCCCCCACCTTCAGGAGGGGTGCTGGGTCCTGTGTCAGGAGCCTGCCTTGCCTCCTACAGCTCCCAGGGCTCTCAGTCCTGTGGGTGGGAGGATTTGGGGCGCTGAGACTGAGTTCTTTTCTGATTTTCTCTTCCCTTCCTGATGGCCCTAGAGAATCTTGACGACCAAGAAGCAATCGTGAGTCTTCTTTCCCGCCCCTGTTGCTGCCAGAGCTCAGCAGCCCCTGCAGGAGGTAGCTGTGAGCCTTGCCTGCCCCTCTCCTGAAGATCCCTCTGGCTCCCTTGGCGCCCCTGGCCTACCAGATCCCCAGAGCAGGGGTCAAAAGGAGTATGGTGGATGTTACCTCGGGGTCTGCTGTTACCTCGGGGTCTGCTGTTGGGTCTGCTGTCCAGTCAGCCCCCTCTTCCCATCCTGGTGGACCTGTGGCAGTAAAGAGAGGGAATCCTGGGCCTCCCTGGTGGCACAAGGGGTTAAGCATAGCACTGTGAAGCTATCTGCAGCCTCTGCAGCCCAAGTTCGATCCCCAGCCAGGGAGCTACCCACATGGCGCAGCAGACCTCTCCTGACTCACCCACTGCCCCCCTCAGCAGTGTATTTCAGTCAGTCTGCCTGTTCTGCTCCCCACTCTGTTTCTGGTGAATCCTTTTACATTCCTGTACCTCTGGCCTGTACCCCAGTTCTTGTATGCATAAATAAATAAATCTTTAAAAAAAAAAGAGAGAGGGAATCCTGGGTAGATACAGTATGAGTTTGCTGGGTGATAAGCACTGGGGCCAGGAACCTGAGTCCCTGCCTTTCTCAGCCAGTTCCCCACTTATTTCTTTCACCGACGCCCTGACCACCCTGCACACTTCTCTCAACCCTGAGACGGCCTCATCGTCTACTGCTGTGCTGGTCCGCGGCAAAAGTCCTTTAGGGATTGCAGCTAGTGAGACTGAGGTCAGGCACAGGAGTAAAGTTCTCCAAGCAAGCAGGACCTAAGGGGGTGCTGAGCTGTGGTTAGGGTGGGCCTCCACCCCTCAAGTTTGGCTGGAGAACTCCTTTCTGGGCACCACTGCCTCCTGAGACCCCCTCACAGTCTTGCTGGGATCATACGAGTGAGCTCCCCTGTTCACCTCTGGGCTTCCCGGCAAGAAGGCAAACTCCAACGGGGAGGGGATTGTCTACATGGCAAATGTTAGGTGCTCAATAATGTTGAATAAATGGATGATTTGGAGGTGGAGGGCGTAGGCTGGCCCTGTGTATTAAGGAGCTGGGGAAAGAACTATCGATTCTGAGCTTGAGGATGTCAATTGCAGTGCCCTGGGCTGGTGACTGCCAAGAGATGGCCCCAAGAGAAGACAGAACCTGGAACCAGGTACCAAGTTGACACAGGCTGTATAACTTTCCGCACAGCTCTTCCCTGCGTGATCCTTGGTTTGGTGATCAGCAACTAATATCACTCTCAGAGAGAACGAGAGAGAATAGAATGAGAAGTCCTGTGTGAAAGTCTCAAAACTTGTACCCCTTGGTGAGCAAAAGATCTACATGGATGGAAAGAACCAAGAGGGCTTCTCAGAGGAGGTATGAGTAGGGCTGAGCCTGTAAGGACTATGTTGCTTTCCTGGGAGACTTGGACACTGTTATTCCTAGAGCACTGAGGAGACCATACTAGATGGAGCCCAGGGTACTATGGGGTCAGCCTTAAGCTCCAGGATGACTGGATGTATTTTGTCTTAGGACAGTAGGAGCCAGAAGTGGTTCTAGAACCTGGGCAGCCTTTGGAGAGAGAAGGCTCCCGTCAACCTAGATATGTGCTATGTGGGGCAACTCCCCAAACCCACTCTGAGGTTGGGGCAGGGAGTCAGCAGGAGGCCAGGATCCTGCCATGCCCCCTTCCTGGGAGCCAAAACATCTCCCCTGTGGGGGAGTGTGAGGTGAAGGCCGACAAGAAGTAACCTGTCTGTTTTGGGGCCTCGACCGCTCATTATAGGATGGCCAGGGTGGTTGTATGGCTTCAGGACCCATTTACTTCCTGGAGATGAGGATAGGGGACAACCAGGCCCCATATTTTACTGGTCAAAAACCTAGCTTAGATGACTTCCTGCGCTGGGAGGCAGGGGACGAGCCCTGCCGCCTACCTGACTTTGTGAGCACATGACCAAAGGCAAAGCCAGTCCCTCCTGTGCTTGGCTTTCCCCTCAGTGCAACAGAATCCCTTCCAGCATCAAGGGGCCAAAGTTCTAGGCCTCTCCTGAGGGTTCAAGGCCTCATGAGGGAGCTGCAATTTGGGGGTCCTTTACACCAGCCCCTCCCCCATCTCTGTGCTGGGCCCCCTTCCTTCTCCTGCTTCTCCAACACACACCCCCCTCACCCCTGACCTTGTGGCCAGCAGCCTCTGCTGCTGTCATTCGTTGTCATGGGAACCTTGCAGCTCTGACCTGGCACAGGCGAGAGCTGGCCCAGAGCTCCTAGCAGGGGAAGATGAGGGTAGCAAGGGGTAAGGTGGGGGTGTCTTTCCCTGCCAGCTTGGCTGAGTACTCAAGTACCCCCATAGGAAGAGGGCATTGGAAAGATGACCCAGATGGGGGGAGACTAGGGTACAGATTCTCAGGACCTGACTGCTCTCAGTCCCTGGGGTCCCTGCTTTTTTCCACACTGCCCCCCGCCCACCAAACCCGGCTCCAGGCTGGCTGTGGTAGGGAGGGGTGGCGGGGACCTTCCCATTTCCCTCACTGCCGATGGCTGCTCAGAGCCCTGAGCTCAGCTCATTCTCGAGGCTAAAAATACCAGGGAGGCGGCAGCGGCAGCTCCCCTGACACCCTGTCCGCCGCCCCCCCCCCACGCACCAGCAAAACACACACACACACACACACACACACACGCATGCACACACACACACACAGCCCGGACCAGGTGCCAAGGTACAGTTTAACCCATGCAGCACTGTAGTCCGTGGGTTCCACTTGCACCTCTGCTCCCAATTTGCTGTGTGATCTTGGGATAATCCTTTGGCCTCTCTGGGTCTTGGTTTCCCCTTTTTGTGTAATGAGGGAGCCACAAGGAAGAGGGGAGGCTCAGGAATGGAGTAAATGGTCAAATCCTGATCGCCTCATCTCTCTTCTTACCATGGCTGTCCGGGCAGCCCCAGGTATACTCTGGTCATAGTCATTCTTTTCTAGAGGAGTGCATGGAGACTGCAGAGGTGAGGGTGGTTCAGGGGCTGCTTCTCCGGCCTTTGGGTCCCAGGGTAGGGCTCTCTTATCTTACAGTGGCAAGTTGAGCTTCTGGGAAGCCCAGGCATTTCTTGAAAAACAGATCTGTGCCTCCACAGCAGGCGGGGGGCTAGCTGCCCGAATCTGAGGAAGGCCGGCTTTGTGTGCTTGACTGGGATTGGGGAGGAGCCCACACCACCCGGGGTCAGGTTGGCTGAGGCTGCTGGTGAGGGCCCATGCTGTGCACCCCGGGTGTGGTTGAGGTTCAGGTCCATTTGCCCAAGGCCTGGTCAAAGCAAGGAGTGACTGTCCAGGCTGTTGGTCCATGCTGACCACGGCTGGGCTACCTGACCCATTCTGGCAGAGGCCAAGTTGAGAGGCCACACTGCCCATTTGCCCTGGGCCCCTGTCTTCTTTCCAGCAGCTCTGGAATCATTTTGGGTTTCATGCTTTCTTCCCTCCTGGAAACCAGAATTTTGGATCATCTACTCAATTTTAAAAAGACCCAGTTTTGGGCCTTCCTGGTGGTGCAAGAGGTTAAACACAGCACTAGGAAGAAATTCGCAGCTTCTGCAGCACTAGTTCGAACCCTGGCCGACCAGGGAGCAACCCACATGGCGCAGCAGACCTCTCCTGTCTCGCCCGCTGCTCCCCTCACAGGTGTACCTTGATCAATCTGCCTGTTCTGTTCCCCACTCTGTCTCTGGCGAATCCTCTTACACCCCTGCACCTCTGGCCTGTACCCCCCAGCTCTTGTATGCATAAATAAATCAATCTTTGGGAAAAAAAAAAAGAAGACGACCCAGTTTCGGGTCTCCCTGGTGGTGCAAGGGGTTAAGCACCACAGTATGAAGCAATCTGCAGCCTCTGCAGCACTAGTTCGATGCCTGGCCCACCAGGGAGCAAACCACATGGTGCAGCAGACCTCTCCTGTCTCACCCATTGCTCCCCTCAGTAGTGTATTTCAGATAGTCTGTCTGTTCTGTTCCCCACTCTGTCTCTGGTAAATCCTCTCACACACACCTGGCCCACCCGCCGCATCTCTGGCCTGTACTCCAGCTCTTGTATGCATAAATAAATAAATAAATCTTAAAAAAAAAAAAAAAAACAGTTTCAGGGGCCTCCCTGGTGGTGCAAGTGGTTAAGCACAGCACCGTGAAGTTATCCGCAGACTCTGCAGCACAAGCTGGATCCCAGCCAGGGAGTTACCCACATGGCACAGCAGACATTTCCTGTCTTGCCTGCTGCTCCCCACAGCAGTGTATTTCAGCCAGTCTGCCTGTGCTGGTCCTCACTCTGTCTCTGGTAAATCCTCTCACCCCCCCACACCTCCGGCCTGTACCCCAGTTCTTGTGTGTATAAATAAATAAATTTTAAAAAAAAGACTGGGGCCTCCCCAGTGGCACAGCGAGTTGAGCACCACACTGTGAAGCTATTCACAGCCTCTGCAGTGTGGGTTTGATTCCGGCCAGTGAGACTCCCACATGGCGCGGCAGACCTCTCCTGTTGTGCCTGCTGCTCCCCTCAGCAGTGTATTTCTGTTGTCTGACTGTTCTGCTCCTCACTCTGTCTCTGGTGAATCCTCTCACCCTCCTGCACCTCTGGCCTGTACCCCGGCTCTTGTATAAAAATAAATAAATCTTTAAAAAAAAAAAATATATATATAAAAGACCCAGTTTCATCTGGGGACCAACGGGGTGGGGGGGAAATACTGATGAGTCCCCTTGCTATTTCCAGGCCCTCCTGAGGTCTATAGAACCCACCATAGGTGTTGTTGCCATCGGGTGCAGAGAGGCCTGGAAAACCAGACCCAGACCTCAGGGGTCCGGGGTGCCCCAGTGCTGGGCATCAGGAGTCTCAGCGTCCCACCCCTCCCCACTCTCCACTGTCATACCTCCCCACAGACACAAAGTTTGAAACTGGTATCTGTAGGATCAGGGCATGGATTTTCTGAGGTGACCACCCACGCCTGCAGTGCACAGAGTGGGCTTCTAGCCACATGTCCTGCGTTTGCAATGCCAGCTCTTCCCTTTGGTAGCTGTGTGGCCCTGGGCAGGACTCCATCGTTCTGGGTCTGTTAGTCCATCTGTAGAACATGTGTTTAATAGTACCTGTTTGTAAGGACTGGCACAAGGATTATTGAGAGATTCCCCTAAAGTGTCTAGCAGAGTAAGCACTCAAGAATCATTCTCTCTGGGGGTCTGTCTAGTGGCCTAAGGGGTTAAGATGCAACCTATGAAGCTATCTGCAGTCACTGTAGCACGAGTTTGATCCCCGGCCAGGGAGCTACCCACATGGCGCAGCAGACCTCTCCTGTCGCACCCGCTGCTCCCCTCAGCAGTGTATTTCAATCTGTTCCCCACTCTGTCTCTGGTGAATCCTCTAACCACCCCCCACCTCTGGCCTGTACCCCAGTTCTTGTATGCATAAATCATCTTTTTTTTAAAAAAAAGGATCCTTTCTGGAGGGTAGAGACTTGCTCTGAAAGTGTTCTGAGAACTTTGTTCTAGCATAAAGAATGATACTGGTTGCTGGGCCTTAGGGTCTGAGGCCTGAAGGGGTCTGGTGGCCTGCTCTGCACTAACAGCTCCAAAAGAAAAGTCCTGTTATGGGGGCATCCCTGGTAGCGCAAGGGGTTAAGTCTCAGCTCTATCAAGCTATCACTCACCACTGCAGCGTGGGTTCGATCCCTGGCCAGGGAACTAACCTACATGGTGCAGCAGACCTCTCCTGCTTCGCCCGCTGCTCCCCTCAGCAGTGTACTTCGGTCAGTCTGCCTGTTCTGTTCCCCAGTCTGTCTCTGGTGAATCCTCTCACCCTCCCCGCATCTCTGGCCTGTATCCCAGCATTTGTATGCATAAATAAATAAATCTTTTAAAAAAAAAGTGTTGTCCATTAGTTTTGTGAACATATTTTCAGACCATAAATGGATGTTCTCAGACAAAACATTAATAAATTGCATCATGTTGGTGGGGAAAATTAAATGTAAATTAGATAATTAAAAATTAGCTGGTGCCTGCTGCTTGGTGGCTACTATCTCTTATTAAAAGTTGTGAGAGGTGGGCCCCGGTGAGTCGGGAGGCTGGTTGCAGGGTTCCGATGGAAGTGGGGGCTACACGGGGTTGCCTGCTAGAGCCCAGCCTGATCTTTGGGAGAGTTAGATGTAGAGATTCCTGCCTGAGCTCTGGAAGGCCCTGGATGTGCAGGCCTACCTGCTAACCCTGTGGGTCCCTGCCAAACTTCAGTGCTTCCGCATCTGTAAAACAAGGATAATAAAAGAACCTACCTCACAGCACTGAGGCGGGAGTGATAGGTGTCTAGGAAGTACCCAGTCTGGGGCCTGTCGTAAGGTACAGCTAAGCTGACTAACAATATCATCACCACTTTCAAGGCTATTGAGTCCCTCTGAGGGGCAGGCCCTGAGGACAAAAGCTACTGCAGAGCTCAGGTACGGGTATCCCAGACTAGGGGAATAAGGGCCCAGGGTCAAGCAACCCATGTGGTAGGTGGCATTGTTTATTATTCAAGGTCAGAGAGGAGGAGCCCAAGGAACAGCAGCCCCACATAGTGCTGGATCTCCAAACAACAGGTTACACTGCCTCCTTTCTTTTTTCTGCACCTGCCCTCTGCTCCAGGCACTGTGGATGGCGCTGGGCCCCCGCCAGAGGTGAATCATTCAAAAATGAGGGAGAGAGCCCCAGGGGCTAAGTCTCAAAGACGTGTTCTCACCAGAGAAGGCGTCCAGAGAATGGACCAGCCTGAAGAAGGGTTCCCAGGTCTCCCCAGGGGATGCTAGGGGTCCAGTATTGTAAGACTGATAGAGAGTGAATAGGTAGCAGGGCCAACCCAAGCTCAGTCAGGGAGGCTGGAAAACCACGGCCAGGCATGTGGTGGGCTGTGGAGGGTGCACTATGAGGGGGTGGGAACGCGAAGCGGGTGAGTCACCATTTCTGGGCCAGGCAGGCGGCGGCTGCAGAGCGGGGGGCGCATTCCTGGCTGGCAGGGCGGCCGGCACTAATGTCTTTCCCACATGGCCCCGAATTCCCGGCTCGGCACGATCACACGGACAAGACGCTCCCGCGGCCACCCCCGCCCCAGCTGCCTCCTTCCCACAGAGCGGGGAGGAGGGAGAGAGGGTGGGAGGGTGGTGGAGGCAGGCGGAACCGGCCCCTCCCAGGGCGGGGTGGGGGTCTTCAGCAAGGCCTCCCTGGGGCCTGTGCCCACCGTGCTGCACGCCCGCGAGCCACAAACAAGGTAGTTGTAGTCAAAATAAGAGCAGGACCGGGCCTGTCAGGCGGGGGAAGGAAGGAGGCCGGGAATGGCCGTGGGTCCTTGGCCACGTCCCTGCTTCTCTGGCCCCCGTTCATCCACCCCCGCCCTGTGTAAGGCCCTGGCACGGAGCAGAGCGCAGAGGACCGTTGCTGGAGGGCGCCCCGATGGGATTGGCCGAGGGATCATCTGCAATTTCAGGGCCTCAGACCCAACACCAGCTGTCCCCACCCCTCCTTCCTTATCCCTGAGCCCTGATTGAGGTGGGGGACTATCTGAGGTTGTGGTGCATCCGGTGGGGAGCAGGGGGCGGCAGGCGAGATCCTGGAAGAGGCCACACCCAGTCCCTCATTCCGTGGGGCTGAGGGGCGGAGGCCCAAGCTCAGACAAGGGGACTATGAGCCACTGCTCTCCCACGCAGTCCCTGTTGCTGGGCCAGTCCCCTGGGGGGAAACTGAGGCTGCTAGGGCGGCCCACCCAGAGCTGTGTGCTGGGGGAGGTTGGCAGTTGTCCCTCCCAGCTGGGCTCTGAGGCGCTAATGAGAGTTAAATGTGGGGTGTGAGTCACCTCAGGGGGGGGGCTGCAACCACCCCCAGATGTGGATCCTGGGTGGAATGGAGGTTTGTCCAGAAGGCTCAGCCTTTCCTCCAGTCCTCTGTGTTTCATTCCCCATCCCTTGGCAGGGTGGGACATGTGTTCCTGACCTACCAGATCAGACATGTCCCCTGGGTCAACCTCCCCCAGTTGTCAGGCAGCCTCAGGATGGGGAGTGCAGGGCTACGGGACTTCAGGGGATTACCAATCCCAAGATGGGGTCCAGTACCTCAGGACTTGAAGGATGGGCCAATATCTGGGATTGTCTAGTGGCTGTGAGCCCTGGGATATGGTGATATGCCTTGGATGGGGTTAGGCAAAGGGCCCAGGCCACCTGGAAGGGTCCCCTCATCCCTTACTGCCCATCTGGCCTCATTCATACCACCAGGCTTTGACCACACAGGGTGCCTATACCCCCCAGCCCCCACTTCTGACCTCAGGCCAGCACAAGGACTTCAGTCTGTAGTCCTCATGCAGGGCAGACTCTGTGCTTCTATGTGTATGTGTGTGTGTGTGTGCGTGTGCGTGCACCCATGCAAGACTATATACAAGCATGTGCCCCTGTGACTGGGTCTGTTTGTGCCCCTGTGTGTATTTGTGACGAATGTGCAATTGTGTATATTTATGTGTATGACGGGCTATCTGTGTGTGACTCAGTGTTGCAGGTACTAAAGAGGGCATGTGTGTTTTTGCATGTCTATTTGTGTGGGACTTTCTGCGTGACTGTGAGTGTCTGTGTCAGCCTGAGCACCATCCACCAGGATCCCTGGCTCCCCCTTGAGCACCCTATCACCACCACCTCCAGGAGTCACTGAGTGGGGAAGTGGATCTCAGAGGGGGTCGTAGTGGGGATGCAGTGCCTGCTGTTCCCGGAATGGAATGGCCTGGCTGGGTGGGCAGCACCAGGGGGTGAACGTGGGCGTGGGCAGCCACGGGAGAATGAGAAAGGGGGCCAGGGGAGGGCCCCCCTCAGCAGTCCCCTCCCTGCTCTCTTTGCTCCCAGCCCAACGCCTCCTGGCAAGAGCTTATTTGCATGGTATTTACATTTCATTTGCATCGCGTTCAATTAAAAACCTGACCAGCTCCCGCCTGCCTGGCGCTGCCCGCCCAGCCTGGTGAAAACGTTGGTTGGGCATTGCCTGCTGCCTTCCCACCCCCCCCATCACCCCCCACGGATTGACTGATGTGGGAGGGGTCCTCCCCTCAGTGAGATCATCCAAATCACCCACACTATTAGTGAGAGGGTTGGAAGTACATATGGAGAAACTGAGGCCCAGAGAGTCGCAGGGAGCTCCAGGATAAGGGTCAGTCTCAGACAGAGCTAGAATATTCATGGTAACTGCTGCCACTATTGGAAGCCTGACTGTGCCAAGATTGCGCCAGCATCTGGATGCATTATCTCATTTGAATGTAGCTACCCCTTGAGGTGAGACCTTGAATTCTTCCCAATTTACAGATGAGAAAACCAAGGCTGGGGAGGACAAGCCCAAGGTCACTCAGATGACTCAGAATTTAAATCCGTCAGTATGACTAACAAGTCCATGTTCCAAACCTTGAGCATGATTTCTGAAAGTACAATGCCTACCCACTCCTGATGAAACTAAGTCATTACCTAGAGTCTTTAGTGTAGCACAGCTACTGCAGGGCTCGCCCTAAGCTGTGGGCTGATGGTCTTGTTGCTGATTCTCCTGTTTCCTGAGACCGACAGCCATGCCCACCCCCGGCTATAGGGTGCAACACCTTTGTGTAGAAGTCCTTCCTGACACCTGGTCATAGTCTTTCCTATTGCAAGACTGCTCTTCTTGCTGTGACTCTGTTAAAGGCAATTAAAGGCTCTGAAAATGACAACTCTAGGAAACTTATAGCCAGGCTAAGGGTGAAGGGTAAGTGGGGAGATGAGGCTGACCCATGTAGACAACATAGGCACCAGGGAGAGCCCCCAAAGTCTCTTCTGCCATGGATCAAGACTCTTCCTGGAGGGCCTCCCAGGTGGCGCAGAGGTTGAGCACTGGGTTGCAAAGCTGCTCGCAGCCTCTGCAGCGCCGGTTCAATCCCCGGCTGCTCCCCGGCCACCAGCGGAGGGTCCCACATGGCTCATGGCTCGCAGACCTCTCCTGCTGCCCGCTGCTCCCCTCAGCAGTGTGTACTTCAGTCCTTCTGCCTGCTCTGCTCCCTGCTCTGGCTCTGGTGAATCCCCGCACCCTCCGGCGCTTCTGACTGCACCCAGTGCTTGTATAAATAAATAAATAAATCTTTAAAAAAAAAAAAAAAAAGACTCTTCCTGGAGCATCCCCCCCGCAGATCTGCACTGAGCTGGTGGGTGTCACCTCTAAGAGTGGAGCAGGGACCCATGGAGGGATCATCAGGGCATAGAATTCAGCTCTGGATCTGGGCAGCCTTAATGTTGGCAAGTCCCCAGTGACAAACGACCCCCCTCCACACCTTTCCTCTCCCTCATCATTTAGAGGGACTCCACTAGTGCTGGGGGGGTGGGGTGTTCGACTCCTTGATTTCATTGATTAATTCAAGGAGGATATGTAACCTGGGCCTGGCCAATCAAGAGCTTTGGTTGGGATTATAAGGTGTATATTGGGGGAGGGAGGGTCTGATCTGCTAGTCTGGGAATTTGAGACCATAGCCACTTGGAGAGAGCTAGCCAGAAATGAAGCCAGCAAAGGTAAACTGATCCCTGGACCTAAAGCCAATCTCTCTTCTATTTGAGCCTCAGAATGAGCCAATAGGTTCCAGTTTTGCTTAAGCCAGTGTGTGTTGGGTTGTAACTTCTGTGTGTCGCTTATAACTTGAGGTCCTGGCGAGTTACCGCATGCCTTGCCCATTTCTGCATTCAAGCCTTTGTCCATGCCCTCTTCTGCCTGGAATCTTCCTCTTGCTCTCTCCTGACTAGTCAGACCTCTGTAGAGGTTGTGTTCATCTGCTCTGGGAAACTCACTTCCATTCCGTACCTGTCTCTCTTAGTTCCCCTCTCCTAGAGAGTTGCCTGAACTTCTGACTCCCCCACTGGTGCTCAGAACTGCTATTACTTCCCTTTTTCAGGTTTGCATCTCTCCGCCCCAAAATGAGCTAATTGTACATTCTTAAATGGCTTGAGCTGAGTCCTTCCTAGAGAGCCGGTATGTGCTTAGAAGTATTCTAAACAGGGGCTCCTTGATAGCGCAGGGGTTAAGTCTCAGCACTATCAAGCTATCACCAGCCACTGCAGCATGAGTTCTATCCTTGGCCAGAGAGGTGACCCACATGGCGCAGCAGACCTCTCCTGTCTGCCCCCCTGCTCCCCTCAGCAGTGTATTTCAGTAGATCTGCCAGTTCTGCTCCCCACTCTGTCTCTGGTGAATCCTCTCACTCCCCTCCGGCTCCCCCACCCCCGCACCTATGGCCTACACCCCAATTCTTGTATGCATAAATAAAATAAAAATAAATCTTTAGGGCCTCCCCGGTGGCGCTGCGGTTGAGCGCTGGGTTGCGAAGCTGCCTGCAGCCTCTGCAGCGCCGGTTCGATCCCCAGCTGCTCCCCGGCCACTGGAGGAGGGTCCCGCATGGCGCGCAGACCTCTCCTGCCGCCCGCTGCTCCCCTCAGCAGTGTACTTCGGTCCTTCTGCCTGCTCTGCTCCCTGGTCTGGCTCTGGTGAATTCTCTCACCCTCCCGCGCTTCTGACTGTACCCAGTGCATGTATAAACAAACAAACAAACAAATAAATAAATAAACATGCCTCTATAAATAAAAAAATAATAATAAATAAATAAATCTTTAAAAAAAGAAGAAGTACTCTAAGCACAGTATAGTGAAGAGTAGCTTGGGTTTAGGGAGCCTCAGTTCAAATTCTAGCCTATGAGTGTGATCTTTGAACCTTTACCTAGGGCCTTAGTTTCCAGTTCTTTAAAACGGGGATGTTTTAGTGTGTCTGCTTGAATGGAAAATATTTAGCAGTTGGTCCACACATGTTTATTGGGCACTCACTTTGCCTCTCTGTGCCTAAAACTGAGGCTTCAACTATGAAGAGCCCATATGCGGGGCCCAATCCCATACCCTTAGAGCAGCTGAGGGCGGATGTGGGGCAGTGGGCCCAGCTGGAACCGCCCATGCGGAGCGTGGGGCTCTGGGGCAGTCCTCCGCAGCCTGCTAGCACTGCTCTCTGAGAGTCTAGGCCCCCTTCAGCTCCCCCTTCCTTCGAAGGCACTGGGGGCCCTTGGTGGGGGGAGCCCTGGACATCCCCTCCCCTCTCCTTCCCTCCCCCCCCCCCCAGTCCCTTGGAGCCAGCGCCGCTCAGAGTTAATCTCCTTGCCCGTCAGGGGGTGACAGGAGGTGTCTGTCATTCGGAGCCGTGGCCGTCAGCCTCGCTGGCTAATTGGGGCGCAGGCGCCGGGAGCACGGGAAATGGCCGGAGGGAAGGAGCGGGAATGAGGGAAGGGAGGCTGCCCTCCTTCCCGCCAGGCTTGGGGCCGATCCACAGGGCTCCTTAGGGGAGGGAGAGTCCAATCAGAGGAGGATGGGGCTGTGGGATGGGGACTCTGTGACCTTGGGCATATTGCTGTTCCTCTCTGGGCTGCATATTATTATTCATAATGACAACAGCAAGTCTTTATTGAGCAATTACTGTGTAAATCAGTTCCCAGCATGCCTGCCAGAACCCTTCAGTGGTTTTCTATGGCTCTTGGAATTAAAGGCAGATTCCTCCCAAGGTCCTTGAGGACCGCCAGTACCCATGAGGCTGGTCTTTCTACTCCCCCTGCTCTATGGACACTAACTCCCCCAAAGAACCAGTTCTTCCTGCCTCAGGGCCTTTGCACTTGCTGTTACCGCTACTTGCTACTTGGAACTCCCTACCTCTGTCTCTTAGCATGGTTGACTCCTCATTATTTAGGTCTCAGCTCAAATGACACCTCAGAGACTAGGTCCCTGACTGCCTTATCCAAAACCACCTCTGGTTACACGGCTATGTCACCCTGTTACATTATCCTATTTATACTTTCACAGCATTTGTCATAAAGTGAAATTATCTCATTTACATATCTGTGGTTTTTATTCATTCTCCCTTTCTAGCTAGAATGGAAACCCCTGAGAACAGGGGCCCTTGTCTCTGTGATTTACTGCTGAAACCTCAATCCTTAAAACAATGCTTGGCACATACAAAGCACTAGAAAAATTAAGAACAATTAAATAAAACTTGAGCATTCTGTTAAGTATGGCATCCAACTTAATTCTCACAAGAATTTTAGAAAATTGGTATCTCCATTTGAGGTGAGGAAACTGAGGGGCTCAAGGAGATCATGTGACTATAAATTATAGTAACCGGAATTACCCCAGGAAGGCATGATTCCCAAGGTGGAAAGGCTCTGGGTGTGATTGTGAAGCTCAGTTGCTCAGCTGAGTATAGGCTGGTGATGGGGGCATGTACAGGGAGAGGAAGCCAGGGGTCAGGAAAGACCATACAGGGCTGATGTTTCTGGAAGCTCAGCTGAGGGCACACTTGGGAAACTCTCCTGGGCACAGAGCTTTCTTAGTCTGTTCGTGCTGCTATAACAAAAAGACCATACTATAAACTGGGTGGTGTAAACAACCAAAATCCTCCTCCCCCCATATTTCTAGGGACTGGGAAGTCCAAGATTAAAGTGCTGGCAGAACCAGGAAGACCTGTTCCTGGCTCATAGAAGGATGACTTCTCATTGTATCCTCAATATGATGGAAGGAGCATGAGAACCCTCTGGGATCCCTTTCATGAATGGCATAATCCCTTCATGGGGGCTCCACTCTTGTGACCAAAACACCTCCCAAAGGCTCCACTTCCTAATACTAGCACATTGGGGGGTAGTATTTCAACATACACATTTGGGGCATCAAGGCATTCAGTCCACTGCAGAGGCAGAATGCAAGGAGCTACGCGGGGCGGTAGTCGGGTGAGTTAATGGAGCACTGGGGGCTTCCACACAGGCCTGACACTGTCTCTGCTTCAGGACACTGGTGAGTGTGAATAGTGAGCATGAGAGACAGGCTGGGGGACTCGAAGCCTCTTCCTCCAATCTGAATCTATCTTTCACGGCCCCTCCTGCCTGCCAAAAGACTGGGTCCTGGGTCTGGCACAATTCAGCCTCCACCTCCCTTTCCCTGCACTTCGCTGTCCCCAGTGCCCCAAGCAGCCCTGCCCACTGTGCCTGTGGTCACATGTCTTGTCATTTTCTCTACCCATCCTTGTGTCCCGTGCAGGAAGGGATCTCAGGGTACTCACCGAGCAGGTTGCCTGGAGGTCTGAGTTCTCTGCCAGGCTGTCAATACCCTGTGTCACCATCAGTGCCCATCACACAGCTGGCACAAAGCCATTTAGTACCTTGCTGCCTCCATCCATCCAAGGACTCCAGGTGAGCCCACTATCCTGATTTCCTGGGTCTCTGATTCCTATTCAGCTTCCGGGTGCCTGCAAGGCTGAAATCTCAGCCTGGAGTTGGGGGAAGGGCACAAGGGGGCTGCAAGTTGCCCGTCCAAATCATAGTCTTTAACTGCTGACACCCTATTGCCAATCAGACCCCAAACACTAATTACAATGATGTCTCGGTCCAATTGGAATAGGTTGGTGACCTTGGTTAACTCACATGGGTAATACCTCATCGGCCAATCACAGAGTGCCCTCTTCTCGTCCCCATGTGTCTTAGGAGGCCCTGATCTGGTTATAGGTTCAGACTGAGTCAGGCTGTGTACAGACCCCCATGTCCCCCATGATCACAGAGCCACAGTTTCTTCTCTCCAGTCTTTGTTACTGCCCATTGCTGGCATCTCTATTTCTTCCCCTCCCTCCAGCCCAAGCAACCATATCAGAAGGGTGTAGGTGTAGGTGTGAGGTCAGTTGTTGGGAAGGCCGACTGACCCTGTCAGCCTTCTGCTGGGGTGTGAGGTGCCCGTTGGGGACAGTTTAGCACTGCAGCAATACCTGCTCTCTCCTTTCTGCTCAACTTTTGTCAAGAGGGTGGCAGGTCTCCAGACCCCAAAGATTCCTGCTACTTCTGTGTGTGTGTGTGTGTGTGTGTGTGTGTGTGTGTGTGTGTACACACTGGCATTTGCTGCTGGCTCCCCTGTCCTGACCTACCATTCTTCCCCAGGAAGGGATGGAGGAGAGGGAGGGATGAGGGCAGGAGGAACTTTTTCATCTTCTTTTTGGAAGTAGATAAGCTGCAAACTAAAATGGCCACTTCCCCAATCCCTACTGCTCTTCAGGGTCAGCAGGTGGGGAGGGGTTACCCAGAGGGGGAGTAGGGTCCCAGAGTCTGGCCTCTGTGCATTTTGATGTTATGTGAACTGCATGCAAAGTAGATGCAAATATTATGCAAACTAGAACTTTTCTTTTTCTAGCCAACAGCTTTGACAGGCTCTGAAGTGGGGTTTAGGGGGCCCAGAACCCATGGAGAGGTGTGGCAATGAGGGCAGCATCCTCATGGCCTTGTAGGGAGAATGTTTCCTTCAAGCAATACTTGAGCACCTGCGGAGGACCTGGCATCAGGCTGGGCTTCTGGACTTCTTTTTTTTTTGTTTTGTTTTTTGTGGGACTCTCGCGGTGCCTGGGTATCGAACTGGTGTGCAGAGGCTGCGGGCAGCCTCGCAACCCAGCGCTCAACCGCTACGCCACCAGGTGAGGCCCCTGGGCTTCTGGGACTCTGATGAAACCTTAGGCACACAGGAAAGTTGAGGAAAGTAAGGGCTAGATTCAGCTCCACAGGACTCTGGTTAACAGCCTTTCAGAGACATCCTCCCATTTAATAGCATTCTGTTCTCAGTCAGAGCTGGGTTCGAGTCCTAGTTCTATCGCTTAATTGCTATGTGAGCTTGGAGAAGGTACTTTATCTCTGGAAGTTTCTGTTTATTTTGCTCATAAATTAAGAACAGTAATAGTATTTACCTCACTGGGTAGTTGTAAGGGCCCAACGCTACGTATGACCTAGGTTAAGGGACACCTTACATTGGTCCTGGGAAAAGGCTCCATAAATGGGAGTTGTGATTGTAGTAATTGCTTTCCTCTACCCTCTCACGGCCTACTCTGAGCTCCTAGAGCTTGAAATGCCATAAGGAATAGCAATCTGGGCTGAGGGCATCAGTCTTCCAGCCTGGGGGAAGGGCCAGGTTTTGCTTTGCTCTGTCCCCACCACAGCCCTACTTAAGAGAGTCACTCCACTGATGGAATCATTGAAAGCTCTCAACTCCCCTAGCAGGGAGGGAGGGCAGCCCCATATTGCCACCACTGAGGGACATGGAGGGTAAGGCCAGAATGATAAATTGAGATCCTGGGTGAGGAGGGATTACACCAGTTTAGTGAAAAAGGACTGGGTGAGCCTCATGAGTCTCTTCCCAAATATTGCCATATTGTCCTACCTTGCCACAACAGGTGTGAGGGGGAGAGAGGAGGATGAGGGACTTCTGCACTTAGCAAATAAAAACCAAACCAGAGGTTGGGCGGGCGGAAAGACCAGGGGATTGTTCCTGTACAAAGAGGCAGGTGTGTGTGGGGGAGAGGGGAGGCTACACCTATAATAATATCCAAATTTTATCGAGCATCCACTCTTGCCAGACCGTGATAAACACTGCACGTGTTACTTCATATTCCAGCGTCACGGTGACCATGTCCATTGCCCTCCTCCTCCCCTTTGAAATGCTTGAGAAATTGATAGAGATCCTTGGCCAGAGTCATCCAATTGGTGAAAATCAGTACCAGGATTTGAATCCTGGCTTTCTTGTTCTGTAGCCTTACCCTTAACTTCTAAGCAGCTCCTCTGTGCTCCCAAAGGCCCGCCTAGCTTCAGATCCTGCTTTTCTATTTACCAAGCTTCTGTTGTCCTACCTCACCCCCACATCCACTTCTCATCTGCCAAAATATGTCACTAATCCAGTAAACCCCTCCTTTTTCTCCCCTTTGCTCCCCTCCAGCGCACCTCCTTCCCCTCCTCCCTTGCTTGCACCTTTGCCTTCCTTTGATCTATCCAGTAGCAAGGGACTTTTAAAAAATTTAAGTCACACTTCATCATCCCCAGTTTAAACCACACCAGTGGCCCCGCAGCACTGTGTATAAACCCTGACCCATCACCTGGTCTGCAAAGCCAGGCTCTGCTTCCCCTTTGGACCTGACATCATGCCCCCAGTGATAGGCTCTACTCCCTCTCCTTTGCTTGACTGGCCCCTCCAGGTCTTTGAGGCCACGGTGGTTCCTGTGTCACCTCCTCAGAGAGGTCCTCCCTGACTAACATAGCTTCTCTGGTCGCCTCCCTGAAGTTGATCTCACATGATCTATTTTAATATCTTCATGGCTCTTCAGATCCTAAAATGATCTCGTACAACTCTGTGTTTGATTACCGAGTATCCCCTTGAATTAGAATGTAAGTACTGCGAGGCTGGGGATGAGATTATTTCTGGTGCCCCCGCAGTCTAAACAGTGACTGGCACTTAGTAGGCACTCAATAAACATTTGAGAGACTGTTGTGACCTGGGTCAAGAAGTCTCAGTCAATCTCGACCTCAGTTTTTCTTTCTTCTGTTGGGTTCTGCTCACTCTCTCAGCCTCCTAGGGAGCGCTCTGGATGAGATCAGAGATGGCAAAAGACTCCCTCCAGGGGAGGGAGGGCACGATGCCCGTCTGGGGATGAGGTCAGCGCGGCAGGCACCTTTCTGCAGTGCAGGAGGCAAGAGTCACAAAAGAAAGTCGTGGCTAGACCCCTGCCCAGGCTTGAGATCCTAGACGGGCAGGGGAGGGCGCGCAACCCCTTTCCTCCGGTGGGAAGCTCCTCCCGGCGGGGCCTCTCTTTCCCCCTCCCCGGGGAGGCAGGTGGAGCTGCGTCCTCATCTTTGTTCCCATCTGGAGCGCGTTTGGCGCGGCGTGGCGGGGGCGGGGCTGCGCCCCCGCGGTGCCCGGAGAGACGGGCCCGCCCGCTTATCTGATCTGCGGCTAATTGAAACTCCCTGCTCGCGAAGGTCAGCTCGGTCCCCTGACAGCTGCCGAGCCGAGCCGGGCCGGATGGAAAACCCGGGCTGTGCAGGGCCCGGCGGGGCGCTGGGGGGGAGGGGTTGTGGGGGGCTGCCTCTGCGGCAAAGTAGACAAAGGCGGCCCCTCCCTCCTTGGGCGCGCTGCTGGGGGTCGCCAGAGGTAGCGGCCTTCGCCCTCACCCAGCAGGGCGCTCCGGCCAGGGTCACATGGCCTAAGGCTACAGAGAAGGGGGGCGCCCTTAATCCCTACGCGCCCGCCCACCCCGCTCCCACGCCGGGGCCCTGTCTGGGGTCTCTGGGAGAGTCACCCCCAACTTCCTGCCCCTACCCCGCCTCCACGCCCCGGCTCTGAGACTTCCTGCCTCCCCGGCTCCGGGCAACTCAGGCTGTGGGAAGCTGGCGGGGCGGGGGCGGCTCGGTCCCCTCCCCCAGCGCGCTCGACGGGGCGCTGGGGGTCCGGGAGGAAGTGTGCTCGGTGGGGGGCACGGCCTGGCCCTGGGGCGGCCATCCGGTGGGGCAGGTGCGGCCTCAGCTCTGGGAGGGAGGGCTGTCGGGCCTGTTGCTAATGGTGCTGGGGCCCAGGAGGGGGGGGCACCGCGGGGAGCCCGGTTTCCAGGGTTCCGGGTGCGGATGTGGCTTAGGCTCTGGAGATTCCTACCCCGCCAGCCGCGCCCCGGGCGGGCCAAGGCCCTGCGCAGCCGGCACGTGTCCCTTCACCTCCTGCCCGAGTCTAGGTGGAGGTGCTGGGGAGCTCCCAAGATTTAACTCTCTAGCCCCCAGGCTGACCGCACCCTTGAGCAAAGTCGTTTTGGTTTTCGGCTTTGCCAGCCGGGAAGAAAATAACCCCAACCACAGCTACCATTTTTCAGAAACATGTGCCAAATATAGAGTTAGGCATGTAACGTACTTTCCTCTCAGGCCTCACAACAATGCCATTTCGTTGATGAGCAAGCCGAGGCGCAAAGGGGTTGTGACTTGCCCGAATCCCACAGCTAGTAAGTTCCCCGGGCGGGCCTTGGCTGACTCCAGAGCCTGCACGCCACTACGGGTGGTCCCGTTTTAGCAGCATCCCTGGAGCCGAGCACCTAGAGAGGCCGATCCCCCAGGGCATTCACTAGTGCCGCGTGCCCCTCGGCGGCGTCTCGCTGCACACGTTCCAGTCTCCGGGCTGGGCACGTGTTTCTGGGCGCAATCCCGCGTGCCAGAGCCCGGGAACAGGCAGAGCCCAGCGCTCTGGTGCCCAGGTGCGCCGATCCCGGCTGGGACCCAGCAGAGTCATATGGCCTGAGCCGCAGGCGGACTGAAGCGGGGGCGGGGAACTAGGAGTAGAGTCCACGCGGGCCGCGGCGCCTGGGAGGCCGCAATCCGGGCGCCTGCAGCCGGCGAGGCGCGGGGTGACGCGCGGGGGCCCAGCTACCGTGACCTCCTCCGCGGTTTCCATGGAGACGGTGCACTATAAATAAAAAAAAAAAAAAGGAGGAATTTCAAACCCGTTTTCTACGGCGCTTGGCGGGAGGGGGAGGAAAGCTCTCTTTGAATCGAGTTTCCCATTTCACCTTCCCAGGCGGTGGGAGCGCTTCCCCCGCAGCCCAGCCGGGAAATTGCCGCCCCTCACGCCGCGTGGCGCCCCCAGAGGAAGCTAATTAGCGCAACCCGGGGAGCTGGGACTGGGGACCTGGCCCCGGGGGGCCGGGGCGCGTCTCTGGTGGTGGTAGGAGGGCGCCTACAAATTGCCACACCCCCAACTCTCCAGGCTCGCACGCAGCCCGGCGCGGGCCGGGGCACAGGGCGCAGGCGGGAGGTCGCATCTGCAGCTTTGGCGCAATGAATCAGGCGCGGCGGCCGCCGCCGCCGCGGAGCGCGTCTGGCATCCGGAGTCTCCCGGGATCGAAAATAATTTGGGCAAAGCGGTGGGAGGTGTGTGCGCGCGCGTTCCGAGGGGAGGGCGGGGGAGCCGGCCGGGCGGGGTGCGCGGGGCGGGGGGAGGTGCCATCCGACAGCCCCGCTGTGGTGAGAACAGAGTTGACACTTCTTTCCTTTCCACTTACTGCGGCAAGTACCGCGAGGAGCTTAACCCTCTCGCTGCTTGGAGGCCTAGAGGCGCCGCGAGCGCCCTCATGAGGGCGCGTCGGGGCTGGAGCCAGGTGTGCGGGCCTCTGCGGAGACCGGCCTTTGAGGCCTGTTGGGTTCCGCCGTCTGGCTCCCGAGACAGGCTCTCCCACCTGGACATTCCTCCAGTCGTTCTTGCGCGGGGCTTTTCTTGCTCCCTTCTTTTACCTTCTTCAGCTCTTGCAAATATCAGCGCTCTGGCCTTAGTTTCCCCACCCGGACTTAAGGTGGCGACTGTTCTGTGGCAACTTCTCTACCTGAGATGTTAGTTTTGTGACCCTCTGGCTTGGGCCCTGGGCAGATGCAGGGGTGGACAGGAGAGCGGGCACAGGAGTTGGATCCCTCCTTCTGCTCCCGCCCCGCTCTCTGGGCGCCCTTCATCAAAATGGCCGGGTTCCTGTTTTTGCCTCTAACGGCAGAAATGTCACCGCCGCTGCATTAAGCACGCTCAGTGGGAACTGGTTTGGATCGAGGAGCTGATGCTCAGCACTGCCAAGCTGCCTGCCGCAGGCGGGAGGTGGGAGTGGGCTGGCCGGCCTGGCCGGGGTGGGCCTTTGTCTGTGCAGGTGCCCACCTTCTCCCCTCGCCAGCCCCTGACAGTCTGTCCCTTCCTCGGCAGTACAGGTTACTCGGTTACTCCCACCGCTCTCAGGTTTTTGTTTCTTTTTTGGGGGGGAAGTCTGTTCAGGCCCTGTGCCTAACTGGTGGGGTGGGGGGCATGACTGAGGGACAGAACTCATTTCTACCACCTTCCCTCCCCCCAGGATAGGGAGCTCGTTTGGAATTTACTAATTTCTCATTTGTGTGACCCGTTTGAGTGCGATGGAGTGGTAGGCAGGCCTTGGAGGACTCCCAGCCCAGCCTTCTGAGCTGAGGTTCTCCCAGTAGGGCTTGAAGAGGGGTGCTTTCCAGTTCCTCTGGCTTTCATCCAGTCAGGGGACCTCACCAACCCAGGAATTCTGAAACTTTGGTTCACAGCAGATCACTTGACCTTGTGAGCTTGCAGATGGGGGTCAGGGGGGTGGGGGGGAGGTAGTATGTGCAGAGTCTGAGTCAATGGGTGTGGGTGGTCCTGTAATTGCATTCTTCACAAGACCCCATGGGAGGTGTGGGCCCTCACTCTGAGGCATGACCCCCACCCAGGAGTCAGAGCTGGGATCCCCAGAGAGATCTGAGATCTTGGCAACTGACACCCTGGCTGCACAGACTGGGAGACTGAGAGGAGAGAAGGAACTGGCTAGGATCACTCAGGACGTTAGGGGCTCCTTGGTTAAAAGTGGGCTCTCCTGGCTCTGCCACTAATCATCTGTGTGCTGGAGGGCAGATGAGTTAACTAGTCTGTGCCTTCCTTTCCTCAATTATAAAACTGAAGAAGACTGATAACCCCTAACCTCACTGAAACAGTGTGTGACTTCAGTGGGGATGGTGTGTGGAAAGTGCTGAGTGCCCGTCTGGACATGATAAATGTAAACTTTATTATCCTTGTTATTACTAGAACCAGAACTGGAAGTCAGGTACTTTAGGGGTGGAGATTGTGGCCCAGCTGTCTCTGGTTCCCCAAGTCTGGTCCTTCAGGGACTCTACCAGGCCCTGACAAGGGAAGAGGGATAGGAGTCAATTCCCAGGAACTAGTCTCATCTATAGGTCCCTTCTCCACCCCCAGCTTCTCATACCCTTGCGTAAGTATTGCCTCCTCACAGTTCCAACAGCAATGGCCTGGTTTATATGGAGGGATTGCCCTTCTTAGACCGTGTCCAGCCATACTTCTTTTTTTTTTTTTTTTAAAGATTTATTTATTTATGCATACAAGAGCTGGGGTACAAGCCAGAGGTGGGGGGTGGTGAGAGGATTCACCAGAGACAGTGGGAAACAGAACAGGTGGATTGACTGAAATACACTGCTGAGGGGAGCAGCGGGCGAGACAGGAGAGGTCTGCTGTGCCGTGTGGGTAGCTCCCTGGCCTGGGATCGAATTCATGAAGTGCCTCAGTGGCTGGTGATAGCTTCATAGTGCTGTGACTTAACCCCTTGCACTTTCAGGGAGGACCCCCCAGCCATACTTTGTCAAATATCAGATCTTGTGATGGTGGGAAAGAGGCCAGGTAACTTAGCTCTTCCCTGCTCCTCCTGCCCCCACCTATACACCAAGGGGTGGTTGGTGGGCATTATGGGGGCAGGAATAGGAAACCCAAATTGGAGAGGCCTTGGGGAATGTGGAATTTGGAAAGGCAGATTGGGGGTAGGTGAATGAATTCATAGAACCAACGTGTGTCTGGAAGTAGGACTGATGTCTTTCATTCAAGAACTTTAAGGGATTGTGCTGGAAGGAATTCCTGACAACCAGGCTTATGTACTGCGGAGGATGCTAGGGTGGATCCCTGGCTACAAGAGCATTTACGTCTGACTTGGGGAAGAGGTGTGTCTACTTGAGGCTGCCAGATGGTTGAGATGACCTCTCAGAGCTCCTGGGCTGTAGGCAGCAGAGGGCACCAGTTCTGGCTTTTCTTGTTCTGACTTACAGTTGCCCCCACATCTACCCTTGTGCATTCATATTCATCCAGAATCATAGTGGCCCCTATTCTTAGGCCCCCATGTGCACATTCCTGTAAACGTGAACATTTATGCATATGTGTGAAACCACTTGTACTACAACGTGCACTTGGATACCCAGATGCACAGACACTAACACACATGTGCACATGGGTTTCCAAATGCCCCCAAGCGCACAGTGACACCTGTGTATGTACATATGCACACAGTAACACCAATGTATACTCACACTGGCATACATTAACACCTATGTACACTCATGTGCACATATGAGTAAACCCCTAGGCATTTGATTTCCCATCGGCTCATTTGTGTGTATGTGGAATATCTGTTTCCTTGCAAGGATAGGGCTATTTTTGTTCATTGCCAAGCACCCTGCAGATTTGCTCAACCTCAGGGCCCATGTGTCTTGTGCTCAAGGGTAAAATCCAGTCTTATCTAGAATAGATGAGTGTGTCAGTACAAGTATGAGTAAATGGTAGTCATAATCATCAAAGCAGACTCATCTGCTGAGTCCCCACTGCGTGCCTAACCCTGTGCTAAGTGCAGTCTTTTCAGGTACCATCTCATCTAAGCCTCATAGCAACCTAAGGAGGAAGAGCTATTACAATTCCTAGGCCTCTGGGAAATAAGGCTCCAGGACTTCTAGTCACTACCCATGTTCGTTTCCTAAGGCTGCCTTAAAGTACTGCAGACTGGCTAGCTTTCACAGCAGAGATGCATCGACTTGGTGCTGGAGACCACAGCTCCAAAGTCAAGGTATTGGCAGTCACCTTTTGAGGGCTGTGAGGGAAGGATTCGAAGCAGACCGCTCTCCTTGACTTGTGGATTGCCACCTTCTTCCTGTGTCTTCGCACAGTCATCACCGCACGTCTCGGCCCATGTTTCCCCTTCTTGTAAGGACACCAGTCACATTGGACTTGGGCCCTCTCTTATGACCTCATTTCAACTTGGTTATCTCCGTAAAGGCCCTATCTCTAAATAAGGTCAAATTCTGAGACACCGGGGATTGAGGACATCAACACAGGAATTTCAGGTGGGGCACAACTCCACCCATCACACCACCATAAACAGAATTGGATTTCGGGTTTGGAATGCCAGAGCCCAACAGTATCTGAGGTGCAGCGTGTGCATGTGTGTGCCCTCGTGGGCCCTCCCCCCGTGTGTGGTCACATCTCCATCTCACACCAGCATGTGGCACACAGTGCCTGCTTGCTTGCCTGAAGGAATTAGCCCTTTGCAACACTGACCTACTGGTTGCTTTAAAGCTCCTTGGGCCATGATTTTGGGCACCTAAATCCAGTCCTCAGTGCCTTGGTGGCCAACGCTGCCCAACAAGTCAACATTGATAGGAGTGCCTGGAGATACACACAGGTTGCCAAGGGGCCGCCTGGCTCCCCCCACCAGCTGCCATCTCGGATGCTGCGGCCTCATTTCAGAGGCTGCTGGCTTTGAAGTGCTCAGCCCAGTCAGGCGGGAAGCTGAAGCCAGTGTGGGGGCAGGGGGGGACAGTCACGAGGCCTCCCTGAATCAGCAGGGGCAGCCTGGACCAGGCAGGCCCAGTGCCGACTTTCCAGAGCCTGAACCTTTCCTTGTGCTGCAGAGGGGCAGCGGAACTGGGCCTCACCCTTTGCTGCTCCTCTGAGCTTGGCTGGAGGCTAAAAAGAGACTGTCTGGGTCAAGGAAGGAGACAAAAACCCCTGTCTGATGGGGGAGGCACGGCCTCAATCATAAGGGGACCCAGACTGAGGAAGCACAGTCTCTGCTTTCAGGGAAAAGGCTTAGCTTTTGTTCATTGGGAAGTGGGGATAACCGCTGAGTTTGCTGGGAAGGTTCCGGGAGTTACTGGAACAGAAGGACCAGGAATGACATGGGCGTTTTACCCCTTGCATAGCTGTTGCCTTGAGAGGGATGATGTTGATGGCGAATATTTCCTGGGTATTTATTGGGCCTCAATCTGGTTTGGGGAAGCCCCGTGGGGTGTGGAGGGAGGGTGGGGATTCCTCCTCTCCAAAACTCCAAGCTGGAGAGGACTGCCACCACCTCCTTCGTGCAGGCCATCCCCAGTGACTGGCTGGGGGTGAGTCAGCCTGGATGAAGTCACCCGCTTCCGCACAGCCTGCGCCCCCTGACCTGGGAGGCGCCTGCCAGGGGCACCAGCCGAGCCTGAGCACTGGCTGGGCAGCTCTCCAGGTCGTTCTGCTGCAGCTGATTTAGGGGGGCTGGAGGTGTCCGGAGCCATCACAAGCAGCTGGGCGTCTGGAGCTGCGAGGCCCATAAGTCATGCCGCCACTACCATTCCCTGCAGTGCGCCCCGAGAGTCTGTGATGAATCACCGGGGACTGGGCTCATCAAAATCAGTTTATGCCAAAGGAAAATTAATTTCTGTCTCCGAGATGTGCGGAAGGGAGGCCTGAGGTAGCACTGCAGGGCAGGACAGGTTCCTATGGTGTGGCGGCAGTGCCCTCTGGGCTCAAGACCCTGCCCATTCTACAGAGTCGGTGACTGAGGCTTTAAAGGGAACTCCTAGTCTTGGGAAAAGCAGATTTGGTTCTTTTTTTCTTTTTCTTTTTCTTTTTCTTTATTGCGGTAACATTGGTTTACAACACTGTATATCATTTAGGGGAATATGTTCACCCCTCTTTAGATGTATGTTACCACACCACCCCCGCACATTTAATTCTTTATTGATTTTTTTTTCTTCCCTTCTTTCCTCCCTTGTTCTGTAAGTATTTATTGAGCACCTGCTACATGCTGGGCACTGTTCTGTGGTGGGGGCACAATGTACAGAAGACAAAGTCCTGCTCTCGTGGAGCTGTGATTTGATTGGGTAGAACACACAGACTGGTTTTTTTTTTTCTTTTAAAGATTTATTTATTTTTGCATACAAGAACTGGGGTGTAAGCCAGAGGTGCAGGGGGTGAGAGGATCCACCAGAGAGAGTGGGGAGCAGAAGAGGCAGATGTACTGAAATACACTGCTGAGGGGAGCAACGGGCAAGACAAGAGAGGTCTGCTGTGCCCTGTGGGTTAGCTCCCTGGCCAGCTGTAGTGGCTGGTAATAGCTTGACAGCACTGTGTTTAATCCCCGTGCCACCAGGGAGGCCCTGAATTTGAGACAGTTTTAACACAGACCGTTTAGTTAGTCAAGAGTAATACTTTGAGCAAATAGTAGAAATGCTGAATTTAGAAATTAACCCCCACTTAGCTACTTTGCATAAAAATGGTTTCTTATTGATGGCTAGGAAATTAATGTACGTTAATTGATTTGATACATTCAGGTGTTTCTTTAATTCTTTCTTCGTAAATGTCAACATTTTTCCTTTTACCCTGTGAAGGACAGACTGATCTGGAAGTTTAAGCAAATCCTATAGGTTATTTAAGACTTTTTTTGTTTTTGTTTTTTTAATTGGAATTTTATTTATTTATTTTATACATTTTTACATCATTTTTCCACAATGTATGCATTTTCTTTTTTTTTTAATTTAAATTTTATTTTTTTATTCCCCATACAATTACAACCCCCTTATTTTGACCCCAAGCCCTCCTTTCCCCGCCCCTCCCCCCCCATAGAGTGTCTCTGGTTCATAGTTGTTTGTTGATTTTTTTTTTTAAAGATTTATTCATTTATTTATACAAGCACTGGGTACAGTCAGAAGCGCGGGAGGGTGAGAGAATTCACCAGAGCCAGAGCGGGGAGCAGAGCAGGCAGAAGGACCGAAGTACACTGCTGAGGGGAGCAGCGGGCGGCAGGAGAGGTCTGCGTGCCATGTGGGATCCTCCTCCGGTGGCCGGGGAGCAGCCGGGGATCAAACCGGCGCTGCAGAGGCTGCTGGCAGCTTCGCAACCCAGCGCTCAACCGCTGCGCCACCGGGGAGGCTCTGTTTGTTGATTCTGATATTTTCTTTCTTATAGTTATTCTTTTTCCTGGTCCCTTATTTAAATTTTCTAGATTCCTGCTATGAGTGAGACCATCTGGTATTTTTCTTTTTCTTTCTGGCTTATTTTGCTGAGCATGATCCCTTCCAGCTACATCCATGTTGCTGCAAATTGCATGTGTTTATCTTTTTTGAATGCTGAGTAATATTCCATGGTGTATATGTACCACATCCTCTTGATCCAGTCATCTATTTTTGGGCATTTGGGTTGTTTCCAAAGCTTAGCTATTGTAAATAGTGCTGCTATAAACATAGGGGTGCAGGTGCTCTTTGGAACTGATGTTTCTGTGTCCTTTGGGTAAATACCTAGGAGTTGAATTGCTGGATCATATGGAAGCTCTATGTTTAGTAGGTCCAGAAATCTCCACACAGCTCTCCATAGTGGTTGGACCAGTTTGCACTCCCACCAGCAGTGCAGGAGAGTTCCTTTTTCTCCACAACCTCACCAGCATTTGTTGTTGCTAGTTTTTTTAATATGTGCCATTCTCACTGGTGTGAGATAGTATCTCATTGTAGTTTTGATTTGCATTTCCCTGATTACAAGTGATGTTGAACATTTTTTCATATGCCTGTTGGCCATTGCATTTCCTCTTCAGAGAAGTTTCTTTTTTTTTTTTTTTTTTTTAAAGATTTATTTATTTATTGATTGATTGATACATGCATACATACAAGCACTGGGTACAGCCAGAAGCGCGGGAGGGTGAGAGAATTCACCAGAGCCAGAGCGGGGAGCAGAGCAGGCAGAAGGACCGAAGCACACTGCTGAGGGGAGCAGCGGGCGGCAGGAGAGGTCTGCGCGCCATGTGGGACCCTCCTCTGGTGGCCGGGGAGAAGCCGGGGATCGAACCGGCGCTGCAGAGGCTGCAGGAAGCTTCGCAACCCAGCGCTCAACCACTGCGCCACCAGGGAGGCCCAGAGAAGTTTCTTTTTAGCTCTTCTGCCCATTTTTTGACTGGATTATTTTCTTTGTTTTTGTTGAGTCTCATCAGCTTTTTGTAGATTTTTGTGATTAATTCTTTGTCATTAGTGTTGTGTGCAAAAATGTTCTCCTAGTTAGTGGGGTTTCTCTTTGTTTTTGTTATTGTCTCCTTTGCTGTGCAGAAGCTCATTAATTTGATGTAGTCCCGGCTGTTTATCTTTGCCTTCACTATCACTGCTTTGGGTGATGTGTGTGTAAAGATGTCTTTAATGTGCATATCATGTAGTGTTTCGCCTATATTTCCTTCTATGTATTTTATGGTTTCAGGTCTTATGTCTAGTTCTTTAATCCATTTTAAGTTGGTTTTTGTGCATGGTGTGAGGTAGTAGTCAAGCTTCATTCTTTTGCATGTAGCGACCCAGTTTTCCCAGCACCATTTATTGAACAAACTTTCTTTGCTCCAATGCATATTCTTTGCTCCTTTGTCAAAGATTCGTTGACCATAAATCTGTGGGTTTATTTCTGGATTTTCTATTTGATTCCATTGGTCTGTGTGTCTGTTCTTGTTCCAATACCATGCAGTTTTGATGATTATGGCTTTGTAGTATAGTTTGAAGACTGGGAGTGTGAGCCTCCATTCCCTTCTTTTTTTTTTTCAGGAGAGCTTTGGCTATTTGGGGTTTTTGGTGATTCCAGATAAATTTCATCAATAATTAGAACACACAGACTGGCACTAAATAAAATATCAGATGGGGAAGCGTCCTAGGCAAGCATTAAAACAGGGTGATGTGGCCACTAACCCAGTGAATCAGGGAAGCCTTCTCTGAAGAAGAGGCAGGTAAACTGACACTTCAGTTTCAAGAAGGTGCCCTTCAGCTGTGATTTTTCTGGAAATCTAGGTATGTTAGGGCTGGGGCCTGGGATTGGAGGAGAGTGTGTATCAGGGGAAGGAACCAGCAAATGTAAGAGACAGGGAACTCATGGCCCTATGCTAACACACACACACACACACACACACACACACACACACACACACACACACCCCGTGTGAGACCAGACTGCGGACTGTGTCCACCCATAGAGCCGGGCCCAGGTTGGGGTCTGGCAGCTGGGAAATGGCTGCTTCCTGACAGGTCTATCTTACTAGGGGGGAGAGTTCAGTAATTTAATATGGTTTTTATTAGATACAGACATGGAGTGCTTATAGAAGAAGTCACAAGACTGTTTGGTTTGCATTAATTAATTAATAAATTAATTAATTAATACAAGAGCTGGGGCACAGGCCAGAGGTGTGGGGCTTGAGAGGATTCATCAGAGATAGTGTGGGGAGCAGAACAGGCAGATCTACTGAAATACACTGCTGAGGGGAGCAGCGGGCGAGACAGGAGAGGTCTGCTGCACTATATAGGTAGCTCCCTGGCCAGGGATCAAACTAGTGCTGCAGTAGCCTTGGACAGCTTCATAGTTTGCGTCTTAACCCTTTGCGCCACCAGGGAGGCCCCATTTATTTGTTTTTAAGAGTAGTCTGCGCCTTTAGTGGCCAAGAAGGCCATTTGAGGGGGATGGAGTCCAGAGGGGCCGTCTTCGCGCAGCCATGGTTCAGGAGATGATGGCCTCTCTTGGGTGGCGGCTGATCCTCTTGGGCCTGATTTCTTACTGGAGTAAGGTCCTGCCTTCGCAGATGGCTGCCCTGCTGCCCACCCTCCGCAGGATGACCTGGTCCCAGGGGTGTGGCGCCACTGTGGAACTTCTCCCTGGGCAGCCTCCCGGCCTTAGGCAAGCGCTGCAGCCGATGGAGCTGCGGCGGGTGGCGCTGCACGGGGCTGGGTATAGCTTGGGCTGCTTGCTCGCAAGACCGGTCTGGAGACTCAGTAGAGGCCCCTCCGGGTAGGTGAACTTGAAGGAGCAGAAGATCAGCTCCTTCGGCTCTGCTCTTCCATCTGTCCGTTCTACCTGCACGCTGAGCCCTCAGCCACAATAGCCCCAGCTTGTTGGTTCTTCAGGAAAGCCACAGACTTTGATAAAAGCAGGTGGGTGTGAAAGGGACCTTGGGTGGGTGGGCTGCTGGCCAGATGCCAGGATCTGCTGTCAGTCATCTCGAGCCCAGGGCTCCTGGGGGTGAGGTCTGAGCAACTGGGTCAGCCCTTTCCTGCCTTTATTCGAGTCTCTCTGGGACCCTATTGGTCAAGAATAAGACCAACAGTTCCCAGTTCTTGAGTGGTTACCTTATGGGCATAGTCTTTTTTTTCCCCAAAGATTTATTTTATTTATTTATGCATACAAGAACAGGGGTGTAGGCCAGAGGTGCAGGGGTGGGTTTGGGGGGTGAGAGGATTCACCAGACACAGAGTTGGGAGCAGAATAGGCAGATGAACTGAAATACACTGCTGAGGGGAGCAGTGGGTGAGTCAGAAGAGGTCTGCTGCGCCATGTGGGTAGCTCCCTGGCCTGGGTTTGAGGTGCTGCAGAGGCTGCAGATAGCTTCATAGTGCTGCGTCTTAACCCCTTGTGCCACCAGGGAGGCCCTGCGCATAATCTTTGTTGAGTCCTCAGAACATTCTGTGAGGCAGAAACTATGATTATTCCCATTTTACAGATAAAGAAACAGGTTTGGAGAGAGGAAGAGACTCCAAAATTTGCGTGGTAAGGGCCCAGAGAGACACCAAATAGAACGGGGTGCATAGAGATAAAGGGAAGTAAAGTGCGACAGACTAACATTTAGGTTCAAGTCTTATTTCTTTCATTGATCAACTCGGGTCTTGAGAGGCCAACCATTTCTGAACATCTCAGGTTTTCATCAGTACATGGGGCTACAGTGGCTACCTGGCCTAGTTAGTGCAGAGTAAGTGGTAACTGTTGTTTCAGCCTCTGTTTTTCGTCTGTAAAATGGAGGAAATACAATAATTTGGTGCTCCCTTGTGTACTGGTAGAAGGTGGCAAAGGGCATCTGGTGCCTGGCACCCCCAGGGAGGGCATGTGTAGGGATTCAGGTCATCTTTCTCCCTCGCAGGCCCAGCCTGGGGTTTTGTGGCATGTGTTTGTCAGTTGAAGTTGAGGTAGATTTACGTTTCCAAGAGTTCAGCCCTTACAGAGTCCAGCTGCCCTCTCGCCTGGCCTACTAGGAAAGGAGGAAACAGCTTGAAGGTCCTTGGCGCCCCCAAAGTGCATCATCATCAAAATAACAATAATTAATTTTTTTGATATGGGCAACTGACATTCTCTTCATTTTAGGTAAAGCACTTTCAGAAAACTTTGCTGTTTTTATTGATCTGTAAGCTATTATTTAAGTACAAACAGCAGCTGCACTTGCAGCTTCAAGCAAAGCCCTCAGCTCCCTTCCAAACAGGCTGCTGCCTCAAGTCCCTCCTGACTAGGAATTTAGTAGTTCCCTCTCCAGTCCCCCCTTGCTCTCACCCTCCTTCAGTCAGGAAGCAGATTCTCTGGAAACTATGATGTTAGTGGCTGGGATGGGGGAAGACCCTCAACTCCTTTTCACACAGGAAGGTATTTTTTTGGTGCCTACCCAGGGAGCCCAGGTTTGAACAGCGTCAACAGACAGATGGGCTGACCCGGGGCTGTCTAGCTGGGGAGCGGGGCTGTCTTCTGTAGGCCCAGGGCCCTCTGTTGTAAGGACCTATAGCTTTTCCCATCCATTCTTCAGGATGCCGCCAGCCCGTTTCAGAGCTGGGAAGACTGAGACAAGTGCCAGAGACCTTCATCTTGGGGCTGTTTCTTCGGGGAATGGGATTGACCCTGTTTTAGAAGTACAGGGGTAGCCAGTGGGAGGCTGGGACTTGGTGGTGTCTCCTTTTTAGGCCACGACTGATGGAAATGGAGCTTCTCAGAGGAGGAGGCTCTGTCTGGAGGGGAACCTTGAGTGTGAGATCTCTGGGGTCTCGCGGGCCCACTGAGTGCCCAGGTGACCCCACTGGTTGGGGTTTTAGCATCAATTGGGAAATACTGATGGGAGCTGGAGAAGTTAGCCTGTCTTTTGGAAAAGTGGATGTGAGAAGAGAGAGATGGGGCAGCAGACTCAAAGGAGGTTCTTCTGTCTTTGTAGTTTATATTGCTTGAGGATTCAAGAGACCCTTTGCCTGGAGGGACATGGAGACCTGGGGCAGCTGGCTGTCCCTGTGGGGCTTAAGAGCCCATACCCTCTCTGGAATTTTCCATTGCCTCATACAGTGGGACAGTAGAGGCTTTGCAGTGAGTGTCAAAGAGAATGGTGTGTAGTGTTGGGATTGGAGAACTTGGACCTTTCTGGGTAACCCCTACCTCCTCCCCCCTCAGATATTAGGAATCTATCATCCTTATTCTGCTTTAGGTCATTAAGTAAACAATCTTTCATTCCTTTCTTTTTAAAAAGATTTTATTTATTTTTGCATAGAAGAGCTGGGGTGTAGGCCAGAGGTGGGGAGTGTGTGAGAGGATTCACCAGAGACAGAGTGGGGAGCAGAACAGGCAGACTGGCTGAAATACACTGCTGAGGGGAGCAGTGGGTGGCACAGGAGAGGTCCGCTGCTCCATGTGGGTAGCTTCCTGGCCGGGGATAGAACTCAGGCCATCGTGGTGGGCCTTCACGGTGATAGCGCTAAGACTTAACTCCTGGGCTACCAGGGAGGCCCTCACCAGAGTTTCTTTTTTTTTTTTAAAGATATCGATTTTGACAAATAGACGATCTCTTTTTTTTTTTTTAATTAATTTATTTATACAAGCACCGGGTACAGTTAGAAGCGCAGGAGGGTGAGAGAATTCACCAGAGCGGGGAACAGAACAGGCAGACTGATGAAATACACTGCTGAGGGGAGCAGCGGGCGGCAGGAGAGGTCTGTGCACCATGTGGGACCCTCACCGGAGGCCGGGGATCGAACCAGCGTTGCAGAGGCTGCGGGCAGCTTCGCAACCCAGTGCTCAACCGCTGTGCCACCAGGGGAGGCCCTCACCAGTGTTTCTTGAGAGCTTCTGTGGCTCAGGTATTTGTTAGGGGCTGAGCCCTGTGTGCACCACCAACATACATGTATCCTTATGGGAACCCACAAGGTGCTCCCCATCAAGAGAGGGGAGTGAAGCCAATAGACAGCTGATTACATCATAAGGGGTTCTGAATTTGGGGATGCTCACAGCACTGTCCCCTAAGTTGGTCTGAGAGGCCTAGGAGGGTGTCTGGAGGTGACGAGCTGCATTCCCATGGCAGCACCGCTAACTCACTGTGTGGAAGATCTCATAACCTCGCTGGCCTTTCCTCATCTTTAATAATTTTTTTTTTTTTTATAGAGGCATGCTTTATTTATTTGTTTGCTGGTTTGTTTGTTTGTTTTGTTTATACATGCACTGGGTACAGTCAGAAGCGCGGGAGGGTGAGAGAATTCACCAGAGCCAGGGTGGGGAGCAGAGCAGGCAGAAGGACCGAAGTACACTGCTGAGGGGAGCGGCGGGCGGCAGGAGAGGTCTGCGCGCCATGTGGGACCCTCCTCAGGTGGCCGGGGAGCAGCCGGGGATCGAACCGGCGCCGCAGAGGCCGCGGGCAGCTTCGCAACCCAGCGCTCAACCGCTGCGCCACCGGGGAGGCCCCTTTCCTCATCTTTAAAATGGGAGTAATAATAGCACCTACTTCAGGGGCCTCCCTGGTGGTGCAAGGAGTTAAGCATCAGCACTATGAACCTGCCCACAGCCTCTGCCGCACAAGTTCCATCCCCAGGTAGGGAGGAGACCCATATGGCGCAGCAGACCTCTCCTGTCTCACCTGCTACTCCCCTCAGCAGTGTATTTCAGTCAATCTGTTCCCCACTTTGTCTCTGGTGAACCCTCTCACCCCCTTTACATCTGGCCAGTACCCCAGCTCTTGTATGCATAAATGAATCAATCTTTAAAAAAAAAAAAAGCACCTAATTCAAAGAAAGGGTTATTGGGAGATTTAATGAGTTAATACAGTTTGAACAGAGTCTGCTACACAGTCAGCACTCTGTAAGTGTTAAATAAAAAAGCAAAACAGCCACCACTTGAATGGGAAGGACTTGGCAAGCGGGTAGGGAGGGACGTGTTCTCGGAATGAGAACAAAGGCCTGGGTGTGAGAAAGCAGGCTCCTCTAAGGAAATCTTGTATCACCTGGTGGGGTGGCTGGTGACTGTCCGGGTCTGCTATTCGGGCTGGTGATGTCGCTCCTCCACTGCCACATTGTGGTCTTGAGCTGGTCAGACCTTGGCCTAAGTTGTGACTGAATCTCCGGGCCTGGCCGTGCCCTGCCCACTCCTCCATTCCTCTGCCGGTCCTACCACCAGACTGGTCAGTGCTGGGGAGTCCCCTGTGGGCTCCCTGTTTGGTGGGGAAACCTTGGGATCTGGAGGGCTTCTTGAGGGAGATACTCTCTGAACAACAGTCCTAAAGGAAAATGAAAACTTCACCAGAAAAAGGGGGAAGGGAGTTCCAGAAAGAGGGAAAAACCTGTGCAGATGTCGGGAGAAAGCCTGACTCAGAAGAGAAACAAAAACCTTGGGATTGAGTTTAAACTCTGGGTCTGGGGCCCTCTTTGGGTTAGTTTTATCAGGAGGCTGGGCTTTTCCTCACCTTGCCCTCTAGTCCCAGCGTGGGCAGTGGCCTAAGAGGTTAAAGTCCAGTCTTGCTCCTGGAGCTGGGGGTAGGGGCGCCAGTTGCCCGGGTCCCTCCCTCTCACTCCAGAGCCTGGAGGGTTTGGCAAAGCAACAAGGCAGCCTTTGTGTCCCTCTGTGGGTCCAGGCACGTCTGGCCCAGCCTAGGCCGCTACTGGTTTCAGTGCCCTGTGATCCCAGCCAGGTGGTGCAGGCAGAGCAGGCAGGGTGACCTTAGGGCCCCGAATACGGTGGCCTTCTGTCCTCTCCAGCCCCTCCAGGGCTGCACAGGTGAGGCCGCCTGTGCCCGAGAGTGCACACGAACGTGTGGACTTTGCGGTGAGGACCTAGAAGGGTAGTGGTAGGCGCCAGTGTGCCCAGAGGTGGGGGAGGGCGGGGGCTTTCAGAGGTTTCCTGTGTGCTTCAGCATGAATTTGGGTACCCCTGGGTGAGTCTGCGCATATGAGGATGTGCTCGAGGTGTGAGGGTCTGTCTGGACTGTCGTCCCCAGCCTGCTCAGAACAGAGCACCGCTGTTTCAGCAGTGCCAATAACGAGGCCTCTCACTTGGCGCATAATGTCCTCTCTGTATTGTTTGCTGCGCAGTGGTGACGATAATTTTAAGGCCCAGATCCTTTTTGTGGGTGGGGGTGGGGTGGAGGATGAAGGCTGTCTGGGGTGGGCGGGAGCTCCCTGACTGTTTCAGTCTGTGTGCAGAGAGGTCTGTTGTATGTTAGGGTGTTTCACTGCACACTCACATCCCCTCCAGGAACAGCAGAGCTAAGACAGGGACTCCTAGAAACCTCTGCCAGAACCCTCACCCTAAAGTCACATGGCCTTGCCCCACCCTTCCCCCAGACTTGAAGGCCTGGGGCCTGGGGCCTCTTCAAAAGAACTGGTTCTGGTAGCCTCTTTTGATCACTGCCTATATTTGCTGATCTAGATGTTTCTTCATGTCGGCCCTTAGTCTTTCCTGCTAAGGAGACACTAGATCATCAGTTGTCAACTTTTTTGTTCTCAAAACTCCTTTGCACTTTTTTTTTTAAATCTCAGTATTGAGACCTTTAATTTTTTTTTTTAAGATTTATTTATTTATACAAGCACTGGGGTACAGGCCAGAGGTGCGGGAGGGTGAGAGAATTCAGAGACAGAGTGGGGAGCAGAACAGGCAGACCAAAAACACTGCTGAGGGGAGCAATGGGCGAGATAGGAAAGGTCTGCCCCACCATGTGGGCATCTCCCTGGCTGGCCAGGAATCGAACTGGCACTGCTGAGGCTGTGGACAGCTTCACAGTGCTGTGCTAAACACGCTGAGCCACGGGGGAGGCCCTCCTTTGCACTTAAAAAAATATATATATATATTTATTTATTTATGCATACAAGTACTGGGGTATAGGCCAAAGGTGGTGGTGGTGGGAGGGTGGTGGTGAAAGGATTTACCAGATACAGATTGGGGAGCAGAACAGGTGGATTGACTGAAATACACTGCTAGGGGAGCAGCAGGCGAGACAGGAGAGATCTGCTGTGCCATGTGGGTCAGCTCCTTGGCCAGGGATTGAACTCATATTGCAGTGGCTGGACATAGCTGGATAGCGCTGTGTCTTTAACCCCTGTGTCACCAGGGAGGCCCCTCCTTTGCACTTTTTTTTTAAAAGATTTGTTTATTTCTGCATACAAGAACTGGGGTACAGGCCAGAGGTGCTGGGGTGAAAGCATTCACCAGAAACAAAGCTGGGAACAGAACAGGCAGATTGACTGAAATATACTGCTGAGGAGAGCAGTGGGCGAGTCAGGAGAAGTCTGCTGCCATGTGGGTAGCTCCCTGGCTGAGGATTGAACTCATGCTTTGGAGGCTGTGGGTAGCTTCATAGGTTGCGTCTTAACCCCTTGCACCACCAGGGAGGCCCTCCTCCTTTGCACTTTTTTTTTTAAAAGATTTATTTATTCATACAAGAACTGGGGTACAGGCCAGAAGTGCAGGAGGGTGAGAGAATTCACCAGAGACAGAGTGGGGAGCAGAACAGGCAGACAGACTGAAAGCACTGCTGAGGGGAGCAGCGGGTGAGACAAGACAGGTCTGCCACGCCAAGTGGGAATCTTCCTGGCGGGCTGGGAATCGAACCCACGCTGCAGAGGCTGTGGACAGCTTCACAGCGCTGTGTTCAACCTGCTGTGCCAAACTGCTCCTTTGCACTTTAAGCATTTTTGAGACTGTCAAAAGAACTTATTTATATGGATCATTACCATTAGATTTGCCATATGAGAAAATAAAATTAAGAAAATTAAAAAACAGCTATCTATTTATTTAAAACAACAGTAATAATTCCACTACTTGTTAATATAGGTAGTATGTTTCTATGAAAAATAACTTTATTTTCTGGAACAAAAATTAGCAAGAAGAGTGGTTTAATAGAGCAAACAGTCCCTTGGGATTGGACTCTTCTGTCAGTTTCCAGTCAGTTGTGATATGTTATGTTTGGTTTTTGTTGTTGTTGTTGTTGAAGTGTTTGAAGAAAATCTGGTCTCACAAGATTTGTAGTTGGCAAAGTGGAGGATTATTTTCATAGCCTGCTTCTATAATTTGATACTACACCAAAACTTGACAAGTGTTAGTTTCTTAAAGGTTAGTTGTCACGTAGAATCCAATACCTTATTTTTGAAATTTTCCTATGATGAACTTTTCCCTATTCTGTTACATTAAAGTCCATTTGTCTACCTTACACTTTCAGTGGGTCTTTTTCCTGTGTGTGATTTTATAACATCATGCACTGGTTATTCTGAGTTATGCAGGTACTTCAAATAGTAACACATTTCATTATATAGCATTAACTAATCATACCCATTGACATGACTGCCAACATCAGAAATGTACCTGGAAGCTAACAAGTTTATGGTGACCCACACAAGTATTCTAAAATTCAAATTTTCACTTAAATTGCTATTTTATCATTGGCAACAAATACTGTTAGCTGTTTTCCTTGGAGTGACAGGCTTGCTTCATTATTTTTGTGAGAATATCCACAAATACCCAGGTCTATATTTGTCTGTAAGTCCTTGTTGAGAAAAATGGCATTCCATCAAAAGAGCAGCTAGTTCAGCTTGTAACTCAAACAGCAGCATAAGTGCTTTTCCTAATCTGCCTTATCATTGTACACAGTGTTTAATAGATGTGTCTGCAAGGGTTGAAATTTAATAAAATTACACATTTTACAGCTTCATTTCCATAAGGACATCTGTCCATGAAACTAGCTTTTATAAAAACCGCACCTTCTACATACTGACGAATCCAACGACTTTTAGTGCTGTTTGGTGTCACTGTCAAACAGATCTACCCACTCTTGTTTTTGTGCCATCAATGTCAATGTCAACACTGAAAAAGTTAAATAATGGCTTAGTATCATTAGTAAAATATCTCTGACCTTATCTACCTGAAAGGTCTTAGAGTCTCTGAAGGGTCTGTGAACCCTGCTTTGAGAACACACGTGCTAGGTTATTCTGCCTCATTCTGTGCTTGGTGGGGAGAGGCTCTGTCTTACATATTTCACTGATTAGGACATCGAGGCCCAGCGGAGCCCCACGTGGGTCCTCCTCTCTCATTCCAACACTGAAGTGAGAATTTTTTTTCCTGGCAGGGACTGGGGAGGCTTCTCAGGGGAGGTGACGCTGATTTGATGGATGGGCAGGATGCCAGAAGGTGGGGGTGGAGCCTGGGAATGCATTCGTGGTGGAGGGAACAGTGTCCATACAGGCCTGGGAGAAAGAACATAGGTTGGGGCTGGATAATTAAGGGCCTTGAATGCCGACCCAGGGCATCGGGCACCACAGGGTAGTGTTGAGTGGGAATTGATAAAATGTGCCCAGAAAGAGGGAGGACCACAGAAGAAAACCTGGTTTCTTCCCCAGGAGGCCTTCCCAAGCCACTGGTCTCAGAGCAGGGGTTAACACATGGCCCTCTGGATGGACGTGATTTTTGTGACCTTCACTGCAGAGTGTGGACTGCCGCCCAGAGCCACTTGCTGAGAAGTGTCTCCACAGGTTTCTGTGCTAACAGCTTCTCTTTTCCTTTGTATTGGTTTTATATGGATAGTGACCAGACTTGCCCAGTTTCTTCTGCCATTCATGGATGTGAGGGTGACCTGGGCAGAGGGAGAGCTTGGTAGTATGTGATGAGAACTTGTGTCTGGTCCTAGTCCCGTGAAAGTGGGGGCTGCAGAACTGACCTCAGCAGGGACTGCCTCATACCCTGACCCTGAGCTGATCCTGTGTTCCTGCCCCAACTTGTCCTTTGGACCGCTAGGGCCCAGCCCCAAGCCAGCTCTGGTAGAGGAGGTGGCTTCTGGGCAAGACAGGCCATTGCATCCTGCTGTGCACATCTCTGCTCTTGGCTGGGTACCTGGCCTTTCTGCATGTACCACACTCGTGTTTGTGGCTGTGCTGTGTGGCCATGTGGGTAATACTGGGGTGGGTAATCCTGGGGCGTGTATGTTTGTGACTCTGGTACACAGTGTGCTCTGTAACACGTGTGAGTCTAGTGTATGTTTGTGTTTTAGTTGGGTGATGCATATTTGTATACATAGTTTTGTATATCTTTTTAAAAAAGATTTATTTATTTATGCATACAAGAACTGGGGTACAGGTCAGAGGTGTGGGGGATGAGAGGATTCACCAGAGACAGAGTGGGGAGCAGAACAGGCAGATTGACTGAAATACACTGCTGAGGGGAGCAGCGGGAGAGACAGGAGAGGTCTGCTGCGCCATGTGGGTCAGCTCCCTGGCCGGGTATCGAACTTATGCAGCAGTGGCTGGCAATAGCTTGATAGCTTGATTGCACTGTGTCTTTAACCCTTGCATGGACAGGGATGCCCAGTTTTGTGTATCTTTTGAGAGTGTATTGTGGTGGATATGTGTTTTTGTGTGATGGTTTGTCAGTGTGTATCTTGGCCCAGTCCTAGAAGATGGCCCACTGAGGCATGGTGGGGTGTGGACAGGGTTAGGGAACCCTCAGCCGGAGGTCTGAATGGGAATGGGCATGTCTTCATCTGCTCAGCTAGTGTCACAAGCCCTCAAAGAACCCCTGTCTGGCTTTACCATCATTAGCCAGTCAGGGTGGGTAGCTGGAGAGGGGGCCTGAGGAACTGAAATAACCCTGTCCTCCCTCCCACACCTTCTAGCACTGGAGCTTAGTGGTGGCCTGGCGCCTGGGCCCATCCTCTTAAACCTCTGAGTGCTGTGTTGTGGGAGCCAGGCAGGGGTCAGAGACATAGCTCAGCTTGGCTCTTGTGGCTCCAGGCCCTGGGTGACTACAGGGGCAGAGCTGCCTCCAGGCCTTGTTGGCCTGGGGCTGCAGGAGGACCCCCATGCCCCCCCTCACCCCCACCCTGGCCTGTTACTACATTCACTGAGGTGTCAATCAGTCAACAGATATTTATTGAGAATGCGCTCTGTCCCAGGCCCTGCTTTAGGTGCTGTGAATATAGCAGTCATCTCACTGAATGAAGGGAGCAAAATGGGGGGACTGCTGCTGAGCATTGTACAGATGGGAAGGAAAAAAGATCCTGAGAGCTTTAAGTGCTTTGCCCAAAATCACAGCAAAGCTGAGATGGAAACCAGGCCTGTCTCACGGCCGCCTCCCCCTGCCCTTGATGCTCACAATTACACCTACAGCCCATTGAATAGGGTCAGCAGGGGGAGGGAGTGGGCAGACAATGCTGGGCTAACCTGGTGCCCCAGCTCTTGGCTGAAGTGGAGAAGTTCACTAACTGGTGAGCTCCTAGTTGTTCTGCAGGGAAGGTGGGTTGCCTGAGGTGGCCCCCAAATGCTGTGGGTAGAGGTGGTCAGGTGGGGATTGATTCAGAGGTGGAAAGGAAAAGAGGGTCCCCTTTGTGTCTCCAGGGCCCCTAAGGGAACCCCTCCTCTTTGTGTGATTTGTGATGAGCCTCTGCTTTAATTTGAGCCTCAGCTTCCTCATCTGTGAAGTGGGCACAATACTTGACCCCTCCCAGTTGTGCGATACACATGGCACAGTGTCTGGCACACCACAGGACAGCTGGGGGCATGGGGCAGGGCTAGAAGTTGTCAGGGCCTCCCCAGGGTGCTCTGCTCAGTCCCAGGAAATGGGTAAGGGGTGGGGAGGAGGAGGAGGAGCAGATGTGCCCGCGTCTCACAAGAGCAGCCGTATTTAGCCACCGAATCGGGTTTGAAATATTCCTGAGGGAGAAGAACCCTGAGGCTTCAGGGCGGCAACAGCTCGTCAGTGGGGAGCGGGGAAGGGATGTTGTCACCATCTGCCTCGTGTCTGTCTGCGACTAAAATAATACTGGGGTGAGACTCGCCGCAGGCACGGGCCCAGCCACAAGGTTCCCCGGAAGAGGGAGGGGCCCAGGGAAGCTGGCAGGCTTGGGGGGGGAGGTCAGCCTCATGAGTGCAGGGCCAGGGACACCCCCTCCACCCAGCTGGGGTCTGCTCCAGAGGGGGGACCAAGCAGGTGCTGAGGTCCAGGTAGAGCAAGAGGGACAGATTGCCTGATTCAGCTTCCATGAGCTGATCCAGAATATTGAAACTAGAAAACGTAGCAAGAAGCTATTTTCATTTCAGCCGACGTGTAAGTTTTGGGTCTATGGTTTACTGTGGTTTTTATTTTGAATCAAATATGGAAGATGCTCCATAATCTCAGTGCCCTGGGGACGGAGTTCCTGCCTCTCCCACCGGGCACAGTGGTCACGCGCCGACTGCCTGGAAGTGTTGGCGCACCTGGGCCCAGGCAGGGGCCCCCTCAGACTGGGACCTGGCTGGGCGCCTGACGCTCAGCCTCTGGGCGGTGAAGCAGCCCGTCTGGTCTTTTGCTCTGGGTCTCACCCGACAAGAGCGGTTGGGTGTTTTTTGTTTTTGCAGAGAGAACAGACCCGTGACCTCCGTGGTTTACTTTAACGGCAGAGGCATCCTAACGGCTGGTCGCTGTGAACTGACACGGTGCCTGGCTGTCAGTTCTGTGGGCAGGACTTGAGCCTCCACTGTGTGCAGGCCCCTCGTGGGGCAGGCTGGGCCCACTCTCTGTATATAAGCAGGAGACGATCCAGATGAGAGCAGCCACCTGGGCGACTGGAGGCCGATAGGGAAGTCAGCAAGGGAGAACACGGCTGTTGTCCTGTAGGAGGTGACAGATACACTTGCCCTTGAAGAGGAGACAGGCAGGGGCAGCAAAGGAGAATAGGGAGGAGGCCCCGGACAGAGGGAGACGTATATACACAGACCACCGCTTTGTAGCTGTCTCTGTGGCTAGGCTATCTCATCACAACCTTAGCTGCAATGCGGAGCCTTTCCTGCCAGCCAGACCCCAGCTCACTCTTGGGGTGTGTTCTTCTGGTCAGTTCTTTCCAGTAGCCCCATGAAGTCGGTATACTTAGTACCCGTTTTATAGACAAGGAAACTGAGGCTCAGAGATGTCTACTCACTTCTTTAAGTGAAGAGGCATGACCTGTGACATCCCTGCGCGATGCTCTTATTCAGCAGGCAGCAACTGAGGACCTACTGTGTGCAGGCCCTGAGCTGGGGTGCTTCCTGGGTTCAGAATCCAGCTGCATACTCCAACTGGTCTCTCTCATCTCCAGCTGGCCTCATTGACCAAAGGGACCTCTCTCCAGGTGGGAATGGGTCACTTTACAACTTTGAGAAAGTCTCCTCCTCTGAGCCTCAGTTTCCTCCTCTGTAAAATGGGACTGTGGTACCCACTGTGCTCTTGGTGAGGATTAAAAGTAAAAGCATGTGTAAGAGGTCTTCTGTGAGTTCAGTGAGCCCCGATCAGGGCTGACTCCCCACAAAACATTGGTAGCAATCTTTCCATGACAATCCAGCCACCAAGCTTTCCCTGCAGCTGACTGGCCACAGCCACCACAGCCGCCACCACCCTGAATTACTCAGGACCCTGCAGGCCTCTGTGGCAGCCCCACCCCTCCCCCTGCATGTGGGTTGGCAGCGCCAGTGTCTGTGGTTCTGCGGGGCTCTGCTGACCTCAGGGCCCCAGAACTGCAGTCAGAGTGACAATGTGAGTGTGATAGGATGAGAGTGTGTGACTGTGAGAGAGTGACAGCGTGTGAGCATAAATGTGAGGGCATACAAGTGTACAGATGTGAGTGTAACTGAGAGCAAAGTGTGACTGCGAGTATGAAAGTGTGAGTTTGACTGTGATACTGAGTGTGTTAACGTGTGAGGCTGAGGGTGTGTTTGGATGTGTGAGGATGATTGGGTGAGTGTGTGTGTGTGAGGTGCTATGTGTGAGTGAGGATGGGTGTGTCTGGAACAAGGGTGTTCATTAGATGCAGGGCAGCCGGCTCATAGAGGTGGGTCTTTTTGGCTCAAGAGTACACAGTGATCTGGGAGTCAAATTCCAGTCTGGAGAGAGGGGTCAGTTCATGTCTATGCCCAGAGTCCTTTAAGGTGTGTGTACGTGTGTAGACATTGGGAGAGGCAGAAGTTTGGGAAGTAGGGGATGTAGTAGTTAGAGCATGAATAGCACCTGGAGTTCAACCCCTGTGGGGTTTAGACCACTGCCACACTGTTCCTGGTGTGTCTCTTTTGTTATGAATTGACACTTGGGCCTCCCTGGTGGTGCAGGGGTTAAAGTCTCAGTGCTCTCAAGCTATCACCAGCCACAGCAGCCTGAGTTCCATCCCCAGCCAGGGAGCTGACCCACATGGCGCAGCAGACCTCTCCTATCTCGCCCGCTGCTCCCCTCAGCAGTGTATTTCAGTAGGTCCGCCTGTTCTGCTCCCCACTCTGTGTCTGGTGAATCCTCTCACCCCCACACCTCTGGCCTGTACCCCAGTACTTACATGCATAAATAAATAAAATAAAAATGAATTGACACCTTTCAAGGAGACCCTCTACCTCCTGAGCTTGGGAGAGCTGAGAGCCCTGTGAGTGAGAGGTGGGGACATTTCTCTTGGACCTGTGGCTACCTGGCAGCCCCCCAAGACTACAGGTGCAAAGGAGGGAGTGGAGGCCCATTGATACTCTATTTGTTTAAAATATTTATTTATGCATATAAGAACTGGGGTACAGGTCAGAAGTACGGGGAGTGAGAGGATTCACCAGAGACAGAGGGGGGAACAGAACAGGCAGATTGAGCAGTGGGCGAATCGGGAGAGGTCTGCTGTGCCATATGGGTAGCTCCCTGGCCGGGAATCGAACTTGTGCTACAGAGGCTGCGTATTGCTTCAAAGGTTGCGTCTCAACCCCTTGCGCCACCAGGGAGGCCCCCATTGACACTCTTTTTTTAAAGATTTATTTATTTATGCATACAAGAACTAGGGTACAGGCCAGAGGTGCGAGGGCTGAGAGAATTCACCAGAGACAGAGTGGGGAACAGAACAGGCAGACTGACTGAAATACACTGCTGAGGGGAGCAGCGGGCGAGACAGGAGAGGTCTGCTGTGCAGAGGCTGCAGACAGCTTCACAGTGCTGTGCTTAATTAACCCCTTGCGCCACCAGGGAGGCTCCCCCATTGACACTCTTGCTGAAAGTCTCCCACCCATAGGCAGGAAGGATGGAGTGGACCACTCTGCTTGACCCCCATTCCTGCCTACACATTGGCCCTGCTTGGAAGATCACTGTCCGTGGGTGGAAAGATGGAGTGCCTGGGGGTGGGGTGGGCTGTAGCAACTGGAAGTCTCCTGTGTCCACACACAGGTTGTGGGGGAACTGTGTATGAGCCTTGGTATGAGTGGGGTGTGTGTGTTGGTGTGGATGTGCGAGGGTCTGAGTTGCATTTGTATGTGTTTGTATGATGCTTGTGTTTTACTTGCATGTTTGCTTGAGACCCGTTGGTGTGACAGGTGAGCATGTGGTTCTGTGTTTGAGAGTGTGTGTGAGGCGGGTAAGAGGTAATTGACAAGGAGAGGGGCCTGAGCGGCAACACTCAGCCCCACAGCTTGGTCCTTCTGACATCCTTGTCTGGAACCACACTGCTGGGGGTGTGATCCCTGGTTTGACTGGCAGAACCTCAGAGACCCATGGGGGAGGATTCTTTAGGTGAAGGAGGAGAGGCAGGGTGAGAGACCTGATTGTCGGGGGAGACAGACGAAACTGGAACGGAGCTGTTGCTGCTGGAGCCTGATTCCAAGCCCAGGCTCCTGCCCTCACTGGGTGGGTCACTCCTCTCTGAGCTGCTGTTTTCTGTCAGAACAATGGGGAGCACGGTGAAGGGCACGGTGAAGGACCTGTACACTAAGCATTACCCACAAAATATCCTGCGAGCCTGATTTCTGCTGGCTCTGGGAAGTTGGAGGCCTGGACATTGGCCTCCTGCTCTCCTTCCCTGACCGGAGGCCTGACATGTCCTTACAGCACCCCTCCCATCAGAGGTCACGCACATGTGGAGGGCTCCTGGGAGCATAAGTCAGCAAGTCTTTGTGTGCGGCCCCCTGCGTACTGGGAAGGGCAGTCTGCACTCCCCAGATCAGGAAGTGTTCGTTCCTCAACTCCTTCCCGTGCTCAGACACAAGACCGGAGGAAGTCCCTTCTTTGGCCTCACTTTGTCCTTCTGTATTGTGGAGGAGGGAGGATTGAGTGTTCCCGCTGCTCGGTCCTCAGAGCTGGCTGGCTCCCCCAGAGCCTAGCACCCGCTTGCCTGCAGAGCTGTGGCCTGGGCAGCTGTCCGGCTGAGCCGGTTAGCAACACAAGACAGATGGCAAGGGATTATCTCAGCTTCTCAGAGCGCAATGGCAGTGGCAGCAGGGGCCTGGGGGGAGGCTCTTACACCCTGAACACACACATGCACATGCACACGCACACGCACACACACACACACACACACACAGAGCTCCTCACTTCTCCCCAGAACCAGCCCAGTCTCCTGCTTGGAGGAGGAGTGCAGGAAGGCAGAAGATATGGTTTTGAGAACTAATGAGGAGTGTGGGATTTGGCAATCTTGCCCCTGTGCCCTTGGTTCCTGGGCCACAAGCTGAATCAACTGGGCCTAGGGAAGATCTTCCCAGACCCCTGTTGGACAGTGCCCCTGCTTCTAAGCTTTCTTTCTTTTTTTTAAGATTTATTTATTTATGCATGGAAGATATGGGGTGCAGGCCAGCGGTGCGGGGTGGAAGGGGACAGAGAATTCACCAGAGACAGAGTGGGGAGCATAACAGACAGATCTACTGAAATACACTGCTGAGGGGAGCAGCGGGTGAGACAGGAGAGGTCTGCTGTGCCATATGTGGGTTGACTCCCTGGCTGGGATGGAACTCAGGCTGCAGTGGTGCTAGCGCTGAGACTTAACCCCTAGGCCACACCAGGGAGGCCCTCTAAGTTTTCTCTATAGCGTCTTCCACTGGGAATGGTATGTCCAGGAGGATGTGGACTTATAGAGAAATCTGAGGCTCAGAGATGTGTGAGCTGCACCCGTAGTCACACAGCAAATTTGGCACATTTGCGGGCTGAGCACTGGGGGTTGGCAAACAGTGGAGTCCCTCAGATGTCTGGGTGCTGGCTGTGGGTTTTCTGCAAATGAGGTACGTATTTGCCCAGTGCTTGATGCTGCTGCCCAAGGTCCCATGGGGTATGTATATAGCCTGTCAGAGGGGCAGCTGCATGACACAGCCTCTCCTTCACATGTATTGTCAGGCTCTGAATGAAGTTATTTGGAGTTGAGTGGCCTAGCCTGGGCTCCAGATTATGTCAGTGGGAAAGAACTAGGTGAGGTTGGAGCCCCACAAGAATTCTGCCACCTCTCTTCCATTCCCCAGATGTAGCCTGTGGAGGGGCTTTCTTTTCTGCCACCAACAGACCCGGTGCCCCCCTCCCACTTTGCCCTCCTCTCAGGTCTGAGTCATCTGCTTGGGCCCTAGGGAGGGGTGTGGGCTAGGGAAGCTGGGCCAGATTTGCAAATGGCAACCCCAGGGGACCCTTTTCCCAGAATGGGCGGGAGAAGCAGGGCAGGGTGGAGACCTCATGACAGAAACTGGTTCTCCACTCATAGCTGGCAATGTCCAGACCTCTCTTCCCTCCCCAACAATGACTCAGGGCCTGCTTGGACTCAGGAGTGTGGACTAGGGCTGCTGGGGTGGCCTGGCCCCATTCTGCACAGAGCAAATTCATTTCTCTAGGCCCCCGAGACATCAGCTAGTTACTGGGTTCCCATGTGTTTAAGTGTGCCTGTCTCGGATCTCAAGGTCAGGCTGGTCTGGGATCAGCTCAGGAGCAAATTGCCTTTGAAGCTGCATTATTTGTGTCCTCGTTGATTTTGATGACACCACTTCCAGTTTTTGCGTACCACTGGTTCCCCAACTCCAGAGCCAGACCAGCCCCTCCCTCTTACCTACCTCTGGGCTGAGAAAACCTCTGATCACACACCTGGTGTCTGGAGGTGGGCACGTGGAAGGGTGCTAGAAAAGAACCCTGTGTCTGGATTCAGGCCAAGCCCAGGCTTTCTGCCCCTCCAGCCTGGAGTTGGGCATCTGTATTGTGACCATTGGTTGAGGTCATGTCTTAAATGTCCTCACCCCTCAGAGCTTGGCCTGGGGGCCCGATAAGAACTTAAGGGGCCTGAGCTGCTTTCCCACCTCTCATTGGTGGGCACTTTCCTTTTTCTTAAGATTTCCAAGTAACAGTCTAAAGAGGCACCGTGAGAGCCAATCAGCGAGCCCATGTAAATAAGGGCGCGCTGATTGGCTGCCTCCTTCACGCCCTTTACGAAACTTCAACTTCATCAACTCAGCAAAGATTTTTCCCTCAGGCCTCTCTCGCCGCCGCCCCACTCCAGGAGGCGGGGCGGGGCGGGGAGCCACCCCCATCCCTGCGCTGCCCCCCTGCAGTTGGCTGCCTGGCGCGCCCAGTCCATCCCGTTAGGAGCGTCCCGCAAGGACCGGCGGTGGCCAGGGCGCCCTTCCAGCGGCCAGTCCCGGATCTGGGGGAGGTGGGGGCAGGAGGTTCTTCTGGAACAGAAGCCTTGGTGGGGCATCCCCGGGAGTGAGCCTTGCGCCCCTTCTCTGGAGGACCGCGCAGAGCAGGCTGTAGCTCGTGGTATCGAGCTTGGCTGGGCCGGATCAATATCTGCCCACTGGACTGATGCGCCAGGGAGGCAGCTCGACAGGGCAGGCTCTGAGGCAGAGTGATGGCCGTAGCCCCTCACCCCAGCATCTCTTCAACCCTGCACTCTTGGGGTACCGAAGCAGGGAAGTGGTGTTGGGATCTAGGGCTTGGCCAAGAGGCAGTGACTCTCCCCACATGGGAGCGGAAGCCCTCATGGTGGGCCTGGGGTAGACCAGGCCGGTGCCTGTTCCCCAACCTTTGCTTCTCCCCACCTCCTACGGATGGCCAGAAGCTCCAGGCCACCAGCCTGTGTCTCTCCTGCCTGCACCTAGTACCCTCGCCATATCCTTCCCCTTCCCTCACTGTGTGATGCTCTCTGGCTCTGCGATCCCTCCCTCCCTCCTCTCTCTGTGGGGGTCTGTTCTGTGTCTCTCCCCACATCTCTGTCTCCATTTCTTTCTCTGCCTGTCTCTGTCCCTCGGTCTCTGCTTAGGTCACTTCTTGCTTCCTTGGTCATTTTAGCTTTCTCCCTTTGTCTCTCTGGCTCCCCTTCCCTCCCTTAAGTCCCACATGCCTCCCCTCAGCCTCCCCCTCAACACACACACACACACACACACATACACACACACACACCCGGCGGGCACACACCCTCTCCCAGCCCTGTTTAGGACGTCCCCAGGGCTGGCAGGTGGGCGGGGCTGCAGCACAGAGGGGGTGAGGGCGGGAGCCGCAGCCTCCCCCCAGCTGTTAACCTTCACGCTTCAGGCCTCTGCGGATGGCAGAGGAGGGGGAAAACCCAGCTGCCAGCTTGGCGGAGGTGACCACGCTGGGGCTGGGGCTGCCCTCCCTCGGGGCTGGTCCCTGGGGAGAGGAGGCCGGAAGGAGCGCGGCAGGAGGGCGCCTCTGGCCGAGTGGGGCTGTTGGCGGATGAATGGTCTCCGAAAGCTTTTACTGGCCAGGCGGGTGCCCAAAGGGGGTTCTGAGCGGCGCCGGCCCTGCCCGCAGCCGGGCCGGACGTGGGGGACGGCGTGAGAATCCCGCCCATCTGTGAGCCGGCCTCACGCCGTCAGACCCAATTTATCTCGCCGCCAAAGTTTCACAGCCATCTGCTCGAGTGGAACGGCTTCCAGCGCTGGCCCCACCGGGCCCCCCAGCCAGCGCGGGGATGTTTTCCAATACGGCAGCATCGCAGCGCCCCCACCCCAAAGCAAGGCGGGGGGAGGCGGCAGAGCTCGGTGCGTGGGGCTGGCAGGCAGCCCTCTCCGGCAAGCGAGCCGACCCTGAATTTTAAGCGATTGATCAGGAAGCGCAGGCCGTTCCCATCACTTAGAGCAGCCAAATGCAACGGCGCAGGGATTTCAAGGGGCCTTTGCGGAGGCGGTAATGAGGTCACCGTCACCGCGCCAGCCCACGGGCAGGAGGGGGCGAAGGCCTGCCGGGACACGTGTGTACACATGCCTGTGAACCCGGCCACACCTGTATCCGCGTGACCCACGGGCTTTAGCACTGACCCAGGAGAGCCCCACATTTGGATATGCACTGATCACTGCACCCCAACACCTCCCACGCCGTCACAGGGCCAGCGAGGCCAAGCTAGCACATAGCGCGTGTCCCGTTCATAATCACCCCGTCAGAAGCTTCAGCACAGGAGCCCCAACCCTCCTCCCCGCCTTACTGATGCCTAAAATACAACCTTTGGGCACCTGCCCGTTGCATTCTGACTAAGCTTGCAAAGACAGGTGTACCCCAGACCCTGTAATCACACAGGTGCACACATTCTGACTACACACTTGACCTCCATCCTCAAAAACTGTGCCTCCCACCTCCCCTCGCCACCTCCCACCCCCCCAATACGGATGCAGGAACTCCAACATTCCCAGCCCAGCAGCACCCCTCCCCAGTTTGCACACGTGTGCACAATGGCTCTCAAGACCCCAGTTTGCTGTTGAATTCCTGTGCGGGTGGGCACTTCCACTGCCCGCCAGGCATCAAGGGTGCAGACCTCAAAGAGAACAAAGACCAGCTGGGTGGGAGGGAGGGGGACTGAGCCCCCGGCCTCGGCCGCCTTGGCGTTGCTCGTCTGTCTCCGCTGCACGGCCACCGCATCGAGCGGCTCTGATTGCCGAGTAAATCACCGCGATGATCTGAATAATTATCGTCTCCTGAAAAGGGAAAAAAAAAATCCAGGGGAATAAATAAACCAGAGAGAGCAGCCTCCTGATTTCTCGGAGCCCTGGAGGGTGGTGGTGGGGGGCGGAGTATATCCATGTGGGTGTCAGTGGTCCCCTGCAGATCCCAAGGGCTTCCTTGGGATGCAGTGGCAGGTAGGGGTGGACCAGGCCTCAGGGCAAAGTCCTCCCAGAGAGGGAACAGATTCCCATCCCCTGTCTTCATTCCATCTCTCCTGGTTGAGTCAGGCCAAGTCCCAGCTCCCAGCTCACCTTGCACTGCTCCCTGCACTATCATCTGCCCTATAGAGCTCCCTCTTGTCTCCAGTCCATCTGCCCCATGGGGTCCTCTTCCTCCTACTCCAGCTTGCCAGACTCCCGCCTCTGAAGTTCATCCCCAGGCTACTTCCTCTGGGAGGTTATCCCTGACTGCCCAGTGCTCCTGGATCCTCCCCTGCCAATGTTCTAGTGTCTGATTTCACATAGCTTGACTAATTTAGGGGTGTTCATTTGGTCTCAGCTGGGTGGAGACTTTAGTGGGAAGCAGCCATATTTTAAGCAAATTAATGATAATAACATTAATAGCAGTTACTACCCCAATCCTGAGCAATATTGATGTGCTAGCCCTGTGCTAAAAATTCTCTCATGGTGTATTCCCCCCAGAATCCTGTGTGGGAAGCACTATTCCTATTATAACAATTGGGAAGCTGAAGCTTAATGAGAATGAAGCTTGGCCCTGCCCTTTCCTCCAGGATTAAAATGCTGGTTATCTTCTGGAAACTTTTGGGTTCCTCTCCATTACCCCACCTCACCCCCAATCCTACAGGTTGGAGGAGCTGCTCCCTCTAAACACCCCCTCCCCATCCCAGCATCAAGACAAGAATACCTCCACCCCATGCTGCCCTTTCTTGCTTGTCCCACCTCCCCCACCTGTTTTCCTACCCTCAGGAGGGGTGTCATCCATGCATTGTGACCCCTGACCCTCCAAAGGCCATGACCCTTCCTCATAGGCCCAGCATCAAAAGAGGGGCAGCTCAGTCCTCCGCCTCTCCTCTCTGAAATGATTCCAGATGTGGGGCTGGTGGGGGCACACAGAAGACATAGGGTGACAGCTCAGCTCAGAACTAGGCCCTCCAATCCATGGCACCTGGTTAGTAAACGGGAGCGGAACGTGGTTCAGAGATACTGTGGCCCAGGAGGCTGGGTGCAGAGAAGCCTGGGTGTCTGGGGCAGGAAGTGAAGCTAAAACTCATTTGTGGGGCACAGACTGCTGCATCTGGAGCCCATGTCCACTGCTGGGTTCTCCAGGCTCTGGCGGGCAGCCTAGGACTTAGCCTGCATGCCTCAGAGGAATGCTGCTATAGATGGGGAAAACTGAGTCAGGGTGTCCAAATTGACTCCTGTCTAATGGTGCCCATGCAGACCTCACCTGAGGGCATCCTCATTCAGGGCTCAAATATTCGTGGGAGCATAGAAGAGCCTGCAAGTCTTTGTGACTTGGCTGGAGACAGGACAGTTGAGACATAGTTTTGGTCTAGAGGTACATCCAGGCAGTCCCACCTCTGGATGCGGGTAAATATGAGGCAGGACCCACCCTGGCTCTGGGAAACCCACGCTCCTCCTCCCCAGTTCTCTCTGCGAACCAGGGAAGCACCATCTCTCGGGGAGGGAAGCAGATGTGGGCAGTACCCATGGGGTGTTTTACAGACACCCCTCTGTCCCAACACCCTGCCAACATCCTTAGCCTCAGAGCAGATAGGATGTCTTGGTTTCCTACTCCCTCCACCAAACGGATTTTTCTTTGGCATCTACTATGTCCTGGGTACTGTGGGGAGCAGATGACCCCTGGGAACCCTAGGGAGCAATAATAAATGTGGCAAGACCTTTGGAATTAGACAAACCCAACTTCAGACTTTGACATTAATACAAGTCAGTTTCCATATCTGCAGAGTGGGAATTCTATTGGTACATGTTTCACTGCCCACGTATGAACTCGTTCAGCAACATAACACAGAGGTAGGATTTAGCCCAGTGCGCAGCCCACAGTGATTGCTTATCACTGTTAATTGTTAGCAAGGAAGGAAAGAGCTCCAGGTTGCTCGTTGGCCACACTAGGGCAGCCCCTCCATGTCATGGCTGGCTTCCAGCCTGCCTGCTTGGAGATTGTTGATCTTGGCAAGTCCTCGGAACTGCATAGACCCCCTGCATAGACTCTCTCCTGAAAGCTTGGCACCCCTACATGTCACTGGCCTGCACTGGCTCACACTCTCTGCCTGTCCATAATTCCATCCATCTCTCCCCTAAACACACAGAGCTCTCCACCCAAGAACATTCTCCCACCCCCACATCCAGCTCAGTTCATCAGATTCTCGCCATGTAACAGTCACGACTCTACACACTCACACCCAGGTGCACATAGGCAGAGACATACACAGAAGCAGAGTGGTGGAGACAGAACCACATACAACTTGAGTGCACACAGGCACAAGGTCATCACACTGACACTCACACAGGTGCACACACAGCTCAGGTAGGTACAGGCAGACACAGTGACAAACATGAAGATAGGCAAGCATAACGAGCACATATGAGCCCCCACGCTCACACATGCACATAACAGACAGGTATGTTGACAACACAAGGACACGCAGGTGCGTCTGCACAGTGAAGCACATGCACACATGTGCACACATATAGGCACACACCATCTCTCACCCCCACCCCCGGAGGGGAGCTGGCTGCTCGCCAAGCTCTGAGCTTTCTGCTGGGTGTGCACAACCTTTCACAGGCTCTAATTGAGTCGAGTGTGATTTATAACACGGCAGCGCCCCTGCTTGAGTGGGCTATCCACTCCTGCTGCAGCCCTGGTCTGAGCCTTCAGCCACTCCTTCCCCCTCCCCAACAGGGTCACACACACACACACAGGTCCCTCAGAGTGAGAAGGGAGCCTCTCCTTCCTTGTCACTAACTCCTTTCTTTATTTTTGCCTTTCTCCTGGCCCAGACACCGGGCTCTGAGAGGTTTTGACTCCACCCACCACCACCACCACCATCACCACCAGGCCAAGTATTCCATAGCTCGGCTGCAGGGACCACTCACAGCCTTTCTAAACTACCTGGTTAGGGATTGCCAGGACCCTGACGGCTCCCATGTGCATCCTGAGCTGCAGCAGGAGGAAATAGATTTAGACATGAGAAGGGACTTCCTTAGTGAGCTCTGTCATCAGGGGCTGGGAGAACCTGGGTTCAGGGTGATGGGAGATGGGAGGTCGCTGAGAATCTTGTTTCCTGCTTCTCTATTCTTTGGGGTAAGTGAGTTGACTATGGCTGTCCCTCCCAGCTGTCCTCATGGCCTGTGATTAATCACATTAATTAGACCCTGAGGTTTGACTCATAAAGTCCCCTTGTCCTCCTAAGAAGGAGCTGCAGGGAAAGCCTTTGTCTTGGTGTGTGTGTGGGGGGGATGTATGCACCCTGACCCCTCACCTTTGACCCCCACATGCTCTAGGACCAGCAACTCCAGCCATGGCCTGTGAGCTAAGCCTGAAAACAATTTCATCCTCCCAGAAGCCTCTTTGACATTTGACAGTGGAGGCAACCAAGACTCAGAGAGCCAAGTCCTGGTTATACACCTGGTGCATAGTGAGCTGGGTTTTGAAATCAGCCAGCAGTGCAAAGCGGGCCTGACCCCGTGACAGAGCCCCATCTGTCCTCCAGAAGCCCTGGAGCTCAGGAGGCTGCATTTTGGAGCAGGAGAGGTTCCTGGGAAGGTCTAAAACTCCCCAGTCCCAGAACTGGGGTCAGTTTATAGCATGAAAGACTCAGATTAGATTTAAGAGAAACCTCCTTGCCAGTAAAGAGATCGGGAGCCAAGACAAGAGTGTGTGTGGTGGGGAGTGGAGGGTCTGGGCTGCCTCTAACGTGGTAATGGCAGCCAACAAGTGCTGACCTATTGCCTCACACAGCCCCCAGGGAGAGGAGTCAAACCCCATTTTAGAGATGACTAAAATTGAAATTCTGACAATTTAAGCCATCTGCCTCAGCCTCATGGTTTCAAGGCAGCTGCACCTCTTCCCCTTCCCTCACTGCCATGTCCTCAGTTCACTGGGGCCCAGGGACCCCACCTCATATTTGCTGTGTGCATTGGCCCAGCTAGGCTCACCCTAACGCTCTTGGATACATTTGAGCATGTGTGATTGAGGGTGTGGACTGGGTGGCCTTGAGGGCTTGGGGTGTGTCTCAGAGACTGTTGTGGTGACTCGTGCTTGGATGTTTGTCCCCCTGTGCATGCTGCTGTGACCCAAGCCTATTTGCGTGTGTGGGCCTCTGTGTGGCTTTGTGCCTGCCTCTGTGTATCTGCATGTGTGTTTGTGTATAGATCTCAGTGTGTGTCCGTCTGTCTCTTCATACCAGTGTGATCTGTGCATGTGCCTGAGTTTCTTCCTCATTTGCCTGTGTGTGTGTGTCCATGTGACTCTGCCTATTTCTGTAAGTGGTTTTAGGCATGACGGTGTATGATGGTGTGTCCACGTGTCTCTATCTGCTTGTGTGACTGTGACACAGCGGCTTCACTGTGTCTGTATGTGAGACGTGGTGAGTGCATGTCACTGAACCTGGCTGCCCAGGTGACTATGTTTCAGAGCCGGGAGTAGGGTGGCCACAAAATTTGTCAGTAATTGGGGGGAAATGTTTTAGTGTCATATTTTTCAAAAATCGCAGTGCAAAAAATCTATGAAGAAAAAAGAGAAATTTATTAAAGGCAGGATCAGTATGTGTGCATGTCTGCGTGACTGTGTGTGGCTGTGCCTGTGCGCCCTCCCTTCCGCGCCCCACCAGGTGAGCCAGGCCCCCCCTCCTGTCACGCTGCGCTAGGCTGAGCCGCGGTAATTTCCGAGTCGGCAGTGGCTTTGTGTACACCGGCCTCTGTCTTGGGGGCGGGGATGGAAGGGAGGGTTATTTCTCCCCCCTCTTCCTTTTTATTGGGTCATTAACAACGGCCGGGACTGCCGCTGCGCCCCCCCCCCTTTCATGTCTGCCGCGCCTCCCGCCATTATCTCCCTCCGCCGCGCGGCGTAATTCGATGCCAATCAGGTTTGGGGCGCTGAGGCAGCGGGATCAAAGACCGGGCCGCCGCGGTGTCGGAGGTAGAGGGGTGAGAGAGCAGACTGTGCCCGCCCTCCACGTCGGGGCACCCCCTCCCCCAGTCCCGTGTACCCGGCCCGAGCGCCCAAAGTCGGGCTGGGACGGCCTGCCCCGCTTGAGAGGGGGTGCAGAAAGCCTGGTGGGGGGTCTGGAACTCTGTCCAGCGGCGCCCCGGCGCCCCGGGGGCTCCAGTGGGGCGTGGCTTCCAGGAGGGCGTGGCCTGTGGGCGGATTTTCGGTACCGTGGAGGCAGCCGAGGGGCGGCCTTCTGGGCAGCTGGGGGAAAGGCTGGGAGGCAGGGTGGGCGGCGTGTTTTGGGAACAGAGAAGAGCCTGGCACGGTGTGCCTGACGCCGGGGCCACGTAGCAGTGGAGGGCCCTTGCGGGGGAGGGACAGAGTCTTGACTGGCCTTCAGGACATTTTATCTGTTGATGTTCAATGGCTGCTGGAAGCTCTGCTCACCAAGTTTCTTCCTCTGGAAAATGTCGGCCCCCACCCGGGATTAGGGAGATGGTGAACATGATAGAATGAGCAAAAACAAGCACAGCTCACATTCATTGGGCAGGGCCCCAGTTTGTTTCATCCTCACAGCAGCACAAGGTTGGAACTCATTTTACAGATGAGCAAAGACAGGCGCTGAGAGGTAACTGACCTGCCCGAGGTCCAGCCCAGTGTGGGCGGGGCTGGGATTTGAACCAGGCCTTACAGACCAGAAGTCATAGGAAGTGGGGCCTCCCCTGGAAGGTCCCTTCCCCAGCTATCTGGCCTACTTCCATCCCATCTGGACCTTGGGGAAAGATGGGGGGAGCAAAAGGTTTTGGGGCTGCCTGATGGTTCTACAGAGTGGGCGCCACAGGGAGTGGGCCCAGAATCATCTTTCCCAAACTCAGTGCTGCCTCCATTGCTTACAGCCCTTGGCTTTGGGCAAGCCACCTGTCACCTCACCCCTACCTCAGTTTGCTTCTTCATCTGTAAAATGGGGTTAATGATTTTTTGGACTCACCCTTGAAAAGTCAGCGAGTGAATGCAGCAAAGAGCATTCTGAAAGCAAGACAGAGAACAATCGGGGAATATTATTATCACCACCAGTCAAAGATGGGGGGGTGTGGTATGTCTGCCGAACAGTCCTGGAAACGGATGGAAAGTCCCCTTTTCTTCCAAAGAAAATGCCAGTGTTTAGTTCCAATGACTTTGTAGAGCAATGTTCCCCCATCCCCACTCGTCAGAGGGAGAGAAGTAGATTTTTCTCTTCCAAATAATGCTGGGTCTTCACAACTCTAAATATCTCCGACCCGAGAATGCTCTGAGCAAACCACGGTATACATAATACATGTTTCTGTTCTCAACTAAAAACAGGCCTCCGGACCGCGAGGGCGCCAGCCAGCAAGGGGCCCGCCTCTGTTCTCTACTCCCCAACCTTCGGCTCTGGACTCTGTTAGGCCAGGGAGGTTTGGGGGAGTGGAGGCCATAACCACTCAGGGCCTTGCAGACAATTTCCTGTGCACCTACGGGGACTGGATCTGAGCTGGTGCCAAGGTGATGGACGAGGAATGCTGCAGCGAGTGCCCTTTCTGGTGGGGTGGCCAGGCAGCACAGCTCCTGCATATGGGGATCCATGATTACATGGGTGGGGCTCCCAGTGGGCCTGGAGGTACCTTTTCTTCTGGAGAGAAAATTGAGTTGGATTGAGAAGAATGGAGAGAAGAACAACACTGGAGACTGGAAGCATAGTCAAAGCCCAGAGGGCTTCAAGAATAGCCGGCTGCGAGTGTTTGGAGGTGGAGATGAGCGGGTGGCTAGACTGGAAAGGGCTGCCAGCCCCCCCAAAAGGGCAGAGCTTGAAGGAGCTTGGAGGTAATCCGTGGTGCCTCAGAGCCAAGGCAGCTTCTGCGTGGAGAGCAGAAGCTCCTCATCTGTACTGTGGGCAGCATGGGAGGCAAATGAGGGAGAGGCTCCTCTCTTCCCACCCCCCTTCCCCTTAGGAACTAAAGGATGGGCAGAGGCTGGGGTGAGCAGGCAGACATGGGGACTGTTTCTACTGTTGTCATGCTCAGTGAGACACTCAGGGGTCCTGAGCCCCCTCCCAGACCTGGTCTGGGCTGCGAGCAGCGGTGGCCATGATCAGCGGCCTGGGCGATGCAGGCCGTGGCTTGGGCCTGTCTTTTGGTGGGGAATGGGGTCTCTGTGTAGGTCTCCTCTGGAAAGCTGCTCTCTGCCTGGGCGCTCTGCAGGGCTCAGCCCATCCGCTTCTTTTTCAACTGTCTTCCGGAAGGAGGGCCTTCCTCCATCCTCCATCCCTTCCGGGGAGTCCCTGCCTGCATGGAGCTGGGTGCCTGTGTGTGCTGGGGAAGGGGGTGGTGGCTGCGCCACACACCGCAGATCCCAGCTGCCTCTGGACGCTGAAAAATCCAATTTTCTTCCTAATTGCCACCGCCCGCGCTTGCTCTCCCCTCACAACCTACTTCTGCCTGGTGGCGCCTCGTTCCCCCCACGCTCCCCCTACTCCTTCCTCCTGCTGCCCACCCCACGGCGCGCCCACCCCCCTCGGTCACCCGTGTCGGGACGCACCGTATATCATGTCCTCGGCTGGGAGGGGCCTGGGGGAGCGGACACCCCCGCCCTGGGCTCCCTGACGAAATCGTCCTTTTCCGTGGTGGATGACAGGTTGTGGGAACAACAGCTTGAATTACGGAAAGAAGTTTCCCCACTGAGTTAATCTGCAGTGGCTGGAGGTGACCTTCTGGAGACGGCGATTAATCACGGGCCGTGGCGGGCGCCGCGCCACGCCGGGCCCTTTGGGGGAATACTAATTCCACTACAAGATAAATCATAATTTGACAATAATCATCTGCCCTAATCACTCCAATTCTTTGGTTTAATTATTTGTATACACCGTGTTTCTCCAATGAGGACCCTATGTGCCCATGGATGGGGTGGGACGTTGCCTGGGCACAGACCCCTCTCTGGCTCCTCAGCCTCTTGGCCCTCCTGTTAGGCCTGGGTGGGGGGCCTGCTCAGGACTGCTGGGAGTCAGAATTGCAATGATGGGACTGGGGAAACTGAGACTCAGAGAGAGGCTAGGCTTCGCCCAGGCAAGTTTGGGGTGAGACAGACTGAAGACTAAGGCCTATGATTTTCAGTCCTGGGCTATACCCCCTTTTACCACCGTGCTGAAGTGTTTGCCCAGAGAACCTCACTCTCACTGCCTGGTTATCTGTCCCCAATCTCTTGTAGCATCTGTGCCCCCTCTCCATCTGCCCTTGTGGACGGTTACTGGCTCTCTCAACTGCCCTTACCCAAGCTTTGTCGACTTAGGGTGTGAGGATCATCTCTCCTGGGGTGAGCACAGACTTACAGGGGTGTTCACAAATGCCTTCCACAGTTGCTTGTTGATCTATGAGGATCCAACTTCTACTCCCCCTCCCAGATCTGGCTCCTGCTCAGCTCCTGGGTTGGGTTGCCGGGAGAGTTCCAGGGCCCTATCTCTGCCCTGGAGTCCCCCTTGGAGGGGCTGACTGGGCTGTTGAGGCTCTGGTTCCCTGAGGAATCGTAATGACTCCGTGTCTCTCTTCTAGACGGGCTCTTGGCACCCCACCGAGGGTAGTGGTGAGGGGGTGCAATGGAGGCTGTTAGACCTAGATGGCCCCTCAGATAGGGCTCAAGTGGGAACTGTGGCGCATCATTGTGGCAGTTTGAGGGGGAATGGTTCCCCAAACAAGGGCCAGAGTCCTAGCTACTTGTGCGCCTTTGGGGCTACAGGCCGAGAATGATCTGCTTGCTTACAACAACAGCGAAGCTCCATTCCTGGAGCAGCCGGAATCTCTTGATCCCGAGGATGGCTGCTGTGGGGCTGATGGTGGAAGCACAGCCTTTGTCCTCAGTATGCCCTGGCCTCAGGGAAGAGAGGCCCCTTCGCTCAGATCTGAGACGAGCGAAATAGGGAAAAATACATACCACAATATCCCCTGCCAGCATCTACGGAGCTCCCACGTGCCAGGCCCGGTGCCCGGAACTCTGCCTGCTTCACATGTGTGTCCTTGTGGCCATATCAGTGAGGTGTCACGTCACCTCATTTTGCAGATGGGGAAACCAAGTCTCAGAGAGGCCAGTCCCGTACCCTACATCACCAAACCTGGAGTAAAGGTTGGGACTTGAACTCAGCATTCTCCTCTTTCCTTCTGTCTCAGGAGTCTCTCAACGAAATCAATTCATGGATATTGTAGAATTTTTGGTCAGGATTTGGGGAAAGATGATCAGTCTCTTGACCTCTCAGGTACTCAGTCCTCCCGCCTGAGGCAGTTGAGATGCTGGAATGTGAAAGGGCAGCTGGTCCTGCCTCTACCCTCCATACTTGCAAGTCCCTCATGGGGTCTGACTTTCCCTCCCTTCTGCTGTACTTTTCCTTCCCTCCCCTACAGGCGAAGGGTTCCCTTCTCTGTTTTTGGCCAGAGCTGTGTCCTCCTGCCCCAGCTCCCCAGAGGCCCTTGCCTGGAGGAAGGGAATTGTGGGACATGTGGCTTCTTATAGCACAGTGGTGTCCAGTCTGTGCCACTCCCTGCCCACCCCTGGGCAGATCAGCTTTGGCTTGTGACTGAGGGGGTCCTTTAGGCTTTCTGAACCTCAGTTTCCTTATCTGCAAGCCAGAGGAAACAATACCTGCCATACAGTAAGTACTCAATAATTGCTCCCTATTGTTAGTGTTAAATATCCAGGCTGCACGGTGAGGTCACAGAGGGGTCAGCCAGGCGTCGCCCTCCCCTGGCCTGATCCCTGAGTAGCCTATTTGGGGTGTTCAAGAGGGGAGGGGCATCCACCCAGCAGGCAGACTCTGTTCAGAAAGGCCCCAGGGTTGGCCCCCTCCCAGCCAGAGCCTCCTCCCTCCCTGCCCTGGAGAAGCAAGGGCGGAGGGCTGGCTGGGAGGCGGTGGAGCAGTGGCGGAAGAGAGGGGAGGCAAAGGTTGGCCGAGTGGGGGAGAGATGGCCTGGAGGGAGAGCAGCTGAGTCTGGGGAGGGAGGGAGGCTGTCACGCTATAAATACCTCCCAGGTAACAGGACCCGTAAATGAAGGGAGGGAATTAGTCACATTCCGTGGCGCCTCAGAGAGAGGACAGGGAGCAATGACCTGAATCCATGGAAGGGAAAAAATTAGGCTAACCTTGAAGGGAGGTGGTTAGGGGCGACTACCGTGCCTCTTCAGAGGTGTGCCCTGGATGGACCTACGGGCGGGGGCTGTGAAGAATAACTGGCAGGAGGGGTCTGGAGGGACAGCTTGTCGCCTCCGTGTTCAGCCCAGCACTTCTCTCAGAAACTCAAACCCATTCCTCTTGGGACGTCCTTCCGGGGGTCTTTCCTCATGTCAGTGAAGCATGTTCCCGTGGGTTGCCCTGAAGCCCTCTGTCTCCCTGAGGCCACCTTACCATGTCCCTATCTTGAAGTCAGTCCCCAGGTTCCTGGTTCAGGCAGAAGAATCTTGTTTGGGAAGGCAAGAAGGATTGTCCTGCCTCCTCTCTGGACCCCATGGTCGCGGGAATGGTGACTGCGGCCTGCTGTCCGGTCTCCAGGCCTTAGCTTCACCCCCTCTGGGCCAGCCCCTCCCACAGCGCCTTCCCTGCTCCCACGGGGTGGGGTCTGGGCCCCTTGGTCGGCACACCAAGCCTCTAAGCTGCTTTCTATCCACATCTTCAGCTCTCACTTGCCCTCAAACGCAGCCTGCCGCTCTCAATCTCTGGTCTTTGCACGGCTGGCCTTTTTGGCTGAGCATGCCTCTCCTGCTCTGCATGGCTGACTTGCATTTTCTCTCAAGCACCATCTTGAATCTGAAATTGTCCTCACCATTCTCCCTGCAACCTCTCCAGCTGAGCTGGGTCCTCCCTCATCCACATGCTGGAAAAAACCGCCTGCAGGGGGTAGTGTGGGGAAGCGGTTATGAGCCAAGTTAGAGGGCTGACTCTGCCTCAAACTGTGTGGCCCCAAGGAAATAAATGAGCTCTCCTGGGCCTCAGTTTCCTTATCTGTAGAAAGGCTTCTCAGTGTTTTCCAAGGGTGGTGCCATTTGGGTAGGACCCTGCATGAGGAGGGTTTAGCACACAGAGGGTAGCTGTTGTTGGGGTCACAGTGTTGATCGCACAGCCTGTGTCTGCCTTCTCTGGGGGCTGTGCGATGGGGGGGGGCACAGGCGGTGGCGCTGCGTCCCTGTGTGACTCCAGTTGCAGCCGCAGTGGCCAGCTCGCGCCTGGCACTGAGACGGTCGGCAAATGTTTGCTGAATTAATGAGCGGGGGCTGTAGGGCAGGCTTGGGCTGCAGTTCCGCCTGGGCTGCTGCAGCTGGGGCGCCTGTGTACATGTGTGTGCTCTGGGAGTGTGAGTGAGGGGTGTCGGTGGGTGGGGGCGCCGTATCCGTGTCCCGGGGGTCTGGCGGCGCCGTGGGCAGCCTGGCGCGCCCGCTCCCTGGGGTACCCGCCGAGCGCCTGCCTGGCTGCGGGACCCCGTTGCCAGGAGCAGTCAGGATGCGGCAGCGTCTCCATGGCAACGCGGCATCTCGAGCTGCGCGCCGCCCTCCCCCGGCGCCCCGCAGTGGGCAGGAGGCCGAGCCTGGCAGCCCCTCCTGGCCCAGCAGCCAGCAAGCTGGGCCAAGAGGCCGAAGCCTGGCGGGAGGGACTGAGGAGGGGGCTCCTTGTTTTCCTAGAGATGAGGGGCTGACCTGCCTTTACTTCCCTCTCCGCGGGGGAGGTAGACAATATAAGGACTCTGTCCTCAGTCCGTGGGCAGTCCCCCGCCCACTTTCTAGTCAGGAAATCAGAAACAGGTCTCTGTGAGGGCAGGAGACCCCCACTCTCCAAGGGACACCTCGGATCTGAGTCCTGGCTGTGGAAATGGCACGGTGATGCAGGGTAGAGGGGCCGTGTGAGGGGGCACCGAGGTGCTGCTCAGGAAGTGCCACACTAGCCTGGGGTATGCGTACAAGTCCAGGGACTTCCAGTACCCACCCAATGTCCACTAGTGTCCCCACTCCTTGCCAGTAATACCCTTGTTCCCATCACCTGCCAAGAACTTTCCCAATGACCCCTGTACCCCGAAAGCCATGCATTGTTTACAACTGTGGGCTCAATGAACTCCTCTCCAGATCCTACCCATTACCTCCAATATCCTACCCCCAATATCCTCCCAGTGTCTTCTCGTACTTCCAAGTACTTAGCTGGTGTCTCCAGTATCCCCCTGTGACTACTCAGTATTTTCAGATATCTACTCAGCCCGCTGCCCCAATTATCACCCATTAACTGTCTGGTTCCCTCTCTATTTGGGCTTGGAGGTAGCTGCCTATCTGTGAGGGATGAGCCGCTGTCTCCAGGACCTGCCCAGTGGCCCCTAGTGCCCTTCTGTTATCAACGAGTACCCTGTAAATGCTACTTGTAGTTTCTGTGCGTTCGCAGATTGTTTACCCAGTGCTAGCCATTGCAATCTCATTGTGCCATTATTCTGGGGGACATACCCGCACCCCTCCTGGGTAACCCTTTTTAGCCTCCTGACCCCCTTCCACCCTCGGCCCGCGCTCCGCCAGCCTGCAGTGCTCGCGGCGACCAGGAGGGGGGGCACGCGAGCCGTCAGCTAAAGACCCAAGTGCCGGGGGCAGCAGGGTGGAGGTCGAGAGGCTGCGTCCGAGGCCCCCGTTTTAGGGAGCTTGAGTCCATGCCCAGGGTGGGGCTGCGTTTCGGGAAGTCCTGCCGGGAGTGACCACACCCCCACCCTCGTCCTTTCGGTCGCGAGCCACACTGCCGCGTCGTCCTCGGCAGGGCTGCAGCTCTGGAGGGGGCGAGCGCCCTCTGGTGGCCGCGCGCGGTGCGGCTCCCCCGGGCGTGTGGACCCGGCGGCGCTGGGTTCCCTGGCTCTCTCCCTGCGTCCTGGCGTGTTGGGCCTGTTGCCCTTGAACAGCAAGCGGAGGGGTAAAGGGTAAGGGGCTGGGGTGGTCGGCCATCCAGCCCCCTCGCTGGGTAGTATGCAGCCTGGAATGGACTGCGCGTCCTTGGACTGCAGCCTGGAATGAAAGAACAGGAGTTTGGGGTTGAGGGCCGGGCGGAGCACTGTGGGACCATAGTGGTGCTGTTGGGTGTGGGGAGCGCTGAGTCCGCCTAGACATGGACTCTGCTCAAGGATCCAGCTATTTGGGCTTTTATACTGGGGTTCTGCCTCTATAAGAGGATGGGGAGGCTAATAGGAGGGCACCCCATTCCAGGCCTGGCAGTAGGACCCTGCCTGGCCTCAACCCTGGCCTAAGCAGTGGGATCTTGTGGATGACTTTTCCACTCATCACCCCATTACTGCTTCTGCCTACCTGCCAGTTCTCAGTCTGCTGCCCCCCTGCCTGGACCTGTGCCCCAATCTTCAGCAGTCCTGGGGAGTGTGAGCACCCTCTCCCTTTCCCTCTCCCACAGTGTGAGGTTTCCTCTCCTCTGTGTAGTGGGGAAATAGGTGGAGCTACAGCAGGAGGGATCCAAGTTAGACACTCACAGTCTGTCTGGATTTGGGTGACCGTGACCTGTGGGAGCATCGAGGTTCAGATCTGTGCCTGTTTCTGGTCTGGCGTCAGGACAGCGCTCAGCAAGGCTCTGCCCAACAAACTAGTGAGTGAGGTCCCTTAGTCTTAGAGATACTTGGAGATGCCTCCTCATCCTTATTGTTTGGGGTAGGAAACAGGCACCCAGCAGGTAAAGAATTATTCTAGTATCATCCAAGAGTGGATGGGTGAACAGGACAGTGAAGGACACGGAACACTGGTTTGGACTGGGTTTGAGCTCAGATCTGACACTTGCTTGAAAAAGTCACTTCCTTTTTTTCAAAACCTCAGCTTCCTCATTTATAAGTTAGGGATAAAAATTCCATCTAGGGCCTCCCTCCTGGTGCAGGGGTTAACGTTTCAGCTATCAAGCTATCACCAGCCACTACAGCGTGAGTTTGATCCCTGGTCAGGGAGCTACCCACACGGCGCAGCAGACCTCGCCTGCTGCGCTCCTCAGCAGTGTATTTCAATCAATCCACTTGCTCTGCTCCCCCCTCTGTCTCTGGTAAATCTTCTCACCCCCAGCACCAGTTCTGTATGCATAAATAAAAAAAAAAAAAAAACTTCAAAAAAGGAGTTCCATTTATAAAACCAACCAAACAAAAAAACTCCATCTACTTCCCAGGATAGCTGTGAGGATGTTGGAGAGCACACTGGGGGCCACAGGCACTGTTAGCTGAGGGTTCACTCTGCTGGGTGCTGTGCAGAGCAGCTCAGCACATGACATCCAGGACGTTATTATCCTAGGTTGACAGTAAACCCCCTGGCTCAGGGCCTTCCTGAAGAGGCACTCAGTAACCGCCAGCCACAAGCTGGGTGACGAAGCCCCTTCCAGGGTGAGTGCTGGAGCTCCCTGCCTGCGCTGGGTTGGAGGCAGCAGGAAGGATGAGGTGACCTTGGGCTGTCTCCTGTGCGGTGCTCCCATGTTCACTAGGCCTGGATCAGATTTCCGGCCCCCGGGGGAGGGCAGAGGGGGCTAGTTGATGGAGGAAGCATGTGTCCTGGCCTGGGCAGCTGGACTCGGGGCCTTGCCCTGGAACTGGGGCTTTTCCTGCAAAGGGAATATGCAAGAGCAGGAAGGAAGGAAGTGGGGAGGGGAAGGAAGGGGAGGTAAAAAGGATGGGACAGGCCCCAGCTGGGAGTGAGTTCTCTCTGGAACTGACCAAAAAAGGAGGCCATCTGGACTGGTCTGGATGAGACCAGGGGGCTCCTCACTCTGGCTGGAGCTTGGAGGTGTGTGTGTTGGGTGGTAAGAAAAGAGGACATGGGTCCCCCCCCTCTAACCCCTGGTGTGTCACAGGTAAGAGGACACTGCCTTGCTGGGATGAGGTGAGGATCATAAAAGGCCATGCAGGCTGAGAACACAGAGTGTGTCACCCTTCAGTCCCGCCTACCTGACTTAGCTGCCTGATCTGTGAGACAACAGGTAGCTCAAAGACCGTCTAGGGCTCCCGCTGCCCATGAGCTCGTTCATTCAACAGCTGTTATCGAGTACCTGCTATGTGTTGGGGCTCTAGATGTTAACCTGAACAGAAGTCAGTCCTTACCTGCACAGAGCCTGTCCGTAGTGAGGGAAGAGGACCAGGCAGTGGTGATGGGGGGCACAGGGCCCATGATGATCTGGAGGAAGCACCTGATATTGAGTCAGGACTCAAAGGATGAGTGTGCACTAGCGGGGGAAGACATAGTAGGGAAGAGGGTTCTAGTTGGAGGAAAAGGCAGGTCTCGAGTCCGGTGTTCAGAGAGAGCAGGGCTGCGGCTGCAGCAGCATGTGCAGTGGTGGGCAGTGGTGGCAGGGAGGTCTTGGGGCTTGGGGATAGTGTACCGTGTGATAGCCATACAAAAGGGAGTTCCAGGTTCCCTGCCCACCCAAGGAAGGGTGGAGCTGAGCAGCGAGGAGAAGCTCAAAAAGACTGGGAGAAGAACTTAGGGAAAAAAGCCTGGGAAGACTGGAAGAAGACTTGGCGAAGGCACATGCTGCAGAGACACATGAGAAGAAGAGGCTGCGCTTGCTTCTTGGCCTTGGACTTGCACCAGGCACTTGGGGGACATGGAGGAGACACTTGAAACAGACAGAGACGTGGGTGAAATCCACGGAGAGGCTGACAATGGCAGCCTTTATCTTGACTGGGGTTTGGACTTTGCTCTTTACCTTCCAGACTTGCCTGGCCCCTTCTACCCCTTTCCTATGGGTCCCCACCAGAAGGTGCCTTAGACTTGTGGCAGGCTTTTGGGCCTCAGAGGCTCTGCTTTGGGCCAACCCTGTTTCACTGGGCATTGACCTACGAGGGGATGGGTAACTTTGGGTGTTTCATGGGGAAACTATTCTAACTCTATCATTTCTTTTATCTTCTCTCTATTGCAAGCTAATTGTATTAAAGTTCTTATGCAATAAGAATATGTTTGTCTTCATGTGGCGTATGGCAGAACCCATTTAGAGCAGGCAGCTTTGTGGATCCCGGGGTGCCTCTCATTCGGGCAGATTAGGATTTTATCTGAAGGGCACTGGGGAGCCACAGAAGGCTCTGGGCAGGGGAGATGGCGTGGTCAGGGTGGAACAAGGCTCAAAGTAGAGCACTAAGGGCCTCCATAAGCTCCGCCGCCACCTCCATGCTTCCTCTCAGGGCTTCTCTGCCAGAGCGCCCTGGAGCGCTCATCCTCCAGTAACTGCTTGGTTTTTCCTACTCTCTTTCTTCACCATTCCTGCAGGGCCCTTACTCATGGACACAGACCTAGGGTAGCTGCTGCTGCTTCTTTTTTAAACATTTTATTTATTTATTTATGCATACAAGAACTGGGGTGCAGGCCAGAGGTGCAGGGGGTGAGAGGATTCACCAGAGACAGAGTGGGGAGCAAAACAGGCGGAGCAACTGAAAGACACTGCTGAGGGGAGCAGCGGGCGGGACAGGAGAGGTCTGCTGCGCCATGTGGGTCAACTCCCTGGCTGGGGATCGAACTCATGCTGCAGTGGCGGGTGATAGCTTCATGGAGCTGAGACGTAACCATGGTGCACTAGGGAGGCCCTGGGGTAGCTTCTTCATTCCCTCAATACTTTCCAGCTCTCTGGAGCGCGCCTTCCTCGCCTGGGTGGCCGGTGTCCCCCTGTCACAGGCGGTGGCTGGATCTAGCCCTGGGCAGCACATGCACTCGGGGAAAGCATGTGATCTAAGCTGGGCCGATCAGAGTCGTCCTGGCCCAGGCTCAGCGGGACTCCCGGCTTGGTTTTAAGGCTCTGCTGTGGCTGACTTGAAATTCTGAAATTTCCTCTTTGAGCGTGGGTTTTGCAGGTGACTCCCAGCGGGCCCGCAGACCGCAGTGTGAGCAGAGACAAGACCCACCACCTGGCCCCTGGCGCCCTCGGCCCGCCCGGAGTGCTGGCGATGCCCGGGGCAGCACCGGGCTCTGGGGCACCCCCGAGGTGTGGGGCTTGCGAGAGACTGAAAGTGAGTGCAAGGCACAGGCCCTGTGCACAACCGAGGACGTGCCACGCTCACGGCCCCGACAGGCCGCGCCTCTTCCTGGAACCGGAACTGGCCCAATGCCCAAGTTGCCTCTGGAGCTGGGGAATCGGGCTGGTCCTGGAGCCGTGGGGTGGCCCTTCCTCCTCGAGCTGTCCCCGGAGGAGCCCACACCTCCACGGGCCCTGGCCAGCGCGGGCGACATGGAGCGGCCCCCCCTCTCCTGGCCTTTCGTCCCTACTCCCTCCTCAGTCACCCGGAGGGACAGAGTCCCTGGGGCGCGCTGGACTCTGGTGAAATGGACCCTGGCGAGTCGGGTAAGAAGGAGACATGCATGCGCGAGCTGGGGCCGCGCTGTCTCCCTCAGGGACTCTGCGTAAGAGCGAGATGCCCTGATATTTGCATCGAAAACTGGCCTTGTGCAATAGAAAGATGAACAGTGAAAATCCAAGCTACTCATTTAAATTTTTATTTTCCTTTACTTAGAATGGCATTACATAGCAAATAAAAAAACATCGTGGCAAGTCTAAAGATAGACCACAGAGGAAAGGAAACGACTCTATATATTTAGTTTAGTGGGTTTTTTTTTTAAGATTTATTTATTTATTTATACAAGAACCGGGGTATAGGCCAGATGCGCGGGAGGGTGAGAGGATAGTTTTGTTTTTAAACATTTATTTAGGGGGCCTCCCTGGTGGCGCAAGGGTTAAAAGCAGCGCTATCAAGCTTCTCCAGCCAGCCATGGCAGCACAAGTTCGATCCCTGGCCAGCCAGGGAGCTACCCACCTGGCACAGCAGACCTCTCCTGTCTCGCCCGCTGCTCCCCTCAGCAGTGTATTTCAGTCAGTCTGCCTGTTCTGCTCCCCACTCTCTCAGGTGAATCCTCTCATCCCCCACAACTCTGACTTACATCCCAGTTTTTGTATGCATAAATAAATTTATTTATGCATACAAGAACTGGGGTACAGGCCAGAGGTGCAGGGGGTGGGGTGAGGGGATTCACCAGAGACAGAATGGGGTGCAAAACAGTCAGATCTATTGAAATACACTGCTGAGGGGTACAGCCGGTGAGACAGGAGAGGTCTGCTGTGCCATGTGGGTAGCTCCCTGGCAGGCTGGGGATTGAACTTGTGCTGCAGAGGCTGTGGAAAGCTTCATAGTGCTGTACTTAACCCCTTGCTCCACCAGGGAGGCCTTTAGTTTTATATTTGGGCACCTTGAGTGTGAGGCATGTTCCCTTTGTTTTTTGTTTTTTTTTTAAGATTTATTTATTTATACATACAAGCACTGGGTACAGTCAGAAGCGCGGGAGGGTGAGAGAATTCACCAGAGCCAGAGCGGGGAGCAGAGCAGGCAGAAGGACCGAAGTACACTGCTGAGGGGAGCAGCGGGCGGCAGGAGAGGTCTGCGCGCCATGCGGGACCCTCCTCTGGTGGCCGGGGAGCAGCCGGGGATCGAACCGGCGCTGCAGAGGATGCCGGCAGCTTCACAACCCAGCGCTCAACCGCTGCGCCACCGGGGAGGCCCTCCCTTTGTTTTTTGAACAAGGGACTCTGCATTTTCATTTTGTGCTGAGGCTTGCAATGTAGATGGCCCTGAGTGGAAGACCCCCCCCCCCCTACTACCACCATGCCTATTTTAGGGTGGGTAGCTGTGAGGGGGTGGGGATGAGGAGAGAGGGCCTGCCCCAACCTCTGGCATTCCCTCTGTGGTTCAGGCCCAGGTGAAGCCTTAGTTTCCTGAGCCAGGAGTGTGGGCAGGAAAGGCCACCTTTTTTGGGAATATACCTCCTTGGTGGAAGGCCACAGCCCGCCCAGGGAGTCTCACCATCTCCTGGTCCACTAGTCTAGGACCCAGGACAGTATGGGGCATCTGGAGAAGGCAACCCCCTCAGACCTGAAGATGCTGTGCCCCTGGACTGGGGGGACTGACATCCAACCTGGCAAGCCTGGGGCATTCTTGGTTCCCTCCCCTTAAGATGGGATTCCCCAAGCACAGGGGCTGCAATGGGATTTACTGGCTACTATGGTATTGAAGATGGGCTTCTGCCTCTCCCCCCCCCCCCCCCAGTATTTGCCTGCACTGGGTGAAGGAGACTTGCTTTTGGGGGGACCAAGAAAGGAGAATCAGAAATTCCTTGGTAGTAATCCACCAACTAGGAGGCCTTTGCCCTGGAGGCAGAGAGAGTGGGGATGGCAGCGCAGCTGAGTGGGAGGAAAGAGCTACCTTGGACTGGGTACCCAGGAGGCAGGGGAGGAGCACGCAGTGTGGGTGCCCGAGAACTCCTCTTATGTGTTTGTCTTTGACTCTAGTCCCACCATCTTGTCCTGTTCCCTGACCCTGTTTCCTCTTGAAGACCATGAAATAGTGGACAAAATCCCTGTTTGTCCCAGGGATCGCTGAGCCCATCTTCTGACTTAAGCCACAGAAAACACTGACTGGGAAACTAGGTGCTCTGAGACTGCCATTCCAAGAAGCTCACCTGCTGTGGAGAGGAGGCTGGTGCTCCCCACTCCCCCCACCCCCGCCCACTGGGAATGCTCTCCACTTCCTTGCCCTTTCCTGGATCCTTTCCTTTCTACCCTGCTTCCCCCTGCATCTCTCTGCTGTTCTTCTTCTTTTTTTTTTTTTAAAGATTTATTTTTATTTATTTATGCACACAAGAACTGGGGTGTAGGCCAGAGGTGCAGGGGGGGGGGGTGAGAGAATTCACCAGAGACAGAGCAGGGAGCACAACAGGCAGACTGACTGAAATACACTGCCGAGGGGAGCAGCGGGTGAGACAGGAGAGGTCTGCTGCACCATGTGGGTAGCTCCCTGGCCAGGGATCGAACTCATGCTGCAGTGACTGCTGATACTTTGATAGTGCTGACTTTAACCCCTGCACCACAAGGGATGCCCTCTCTCTGCTGTTCTTCTAGCATGCCAGGATCGTGCTCTCCTCAGGGCCTTTGCACTTGCTGTGCCCTCTGTTTTACAGCTCTGGTCTTCCACTTGCTTGATGACTACCATCTCTTGGGTTGCAGCATACATGCCACCTCTTCTAGGGGTGGCTGGAGGGTCTGACTGTCCCAGTTGGCATTTCCCTGGTGAAACCACTGCTACATTTCACTCTTCCAATTATCTGAATAGCACTTGGTAGGTGATACTTATTCTTGTTTGTTCAGCATCCTCCCTGCTGCCCAGACTCAGCCTCGGGCAGTGGACACTTTGCCTGTCTTGTTCTCTGTGTCCTCAGTGATGGGCAGCATGTAGGTGAGCCACACAGCGCAGCCTGCTCTTGCAGCATTAAATGAGTGAGGCAGGATAGAATAAGTAAATGTTTTGATATATATTTTTGATTTTTAATTGCGGGAAGATACCCATACATACAAATTGCCATCTTAGCCATTTTTCAGTTACATTTCAGGAGCATGAAGTGCATCCACATTGTTGTGTAACCATCACCATCTCCAGAGCACTTCACCCTGCAGATCTGAAACTATACCCATTAAATATAACACCACATTCCTTCCCCCAGGCCCTGCAAATCCCTTTTTACTTTTTGTCTGCATGTATTTGACTATTCTTGATATCTCAGGTAAGTGGAATCATATATTGTCTTTTTTGTGACTGCCTTATTTTGCTTCGCATAATGTACTCAAGGTTCACCCGTGTTGTAGCATATTTCAGACTTTCCTTTTTTTAAAGGGTGAATAATATTCCATCGTATGAGGGCCTCCCTGGTGGCGCAAGAGGTTAAGACACAACCTATGAAGCTCTCCACAGCCATTGCAGCATGAGTTTGATCCCCGACCAGGGAGCTACCCACATGGCGCAGCAGACCTCTCCTGACCACCGCTGCTCCCCTCAGCAGTGTACTTCAGTCAGCCTGCCTGCTCTGCTCCCCACTCTGTCTCTGGTGAATTCTCTCACCCTCCACACCTCTGGCCTGTACCCCAGTTCTTGTATGCATAATAAATAAATCTTTAAAAAAATATTGCTTCGCATGTCTCTGCATTTTGTTTCTCCATTCATCTGTGGATAGACACTAGGGTTGCTTCCATCTCTTGTCCATTGTGAATAATGTTTTGGGGGGCATGGGTGTACCAATATCTATTTGAGACTTGGCTTTCAATTCTTATGTGTATATTCCCAGAAGTGAAATTATTGGATCATGTGGTAGTTCTAGTTTGACTTTTTTCAGGAACCTCCATACAGTGACTGTAGCATTTTACATTCTCACCAGTAGTGCACAAGGGCTCCAGTTTCTCTCAACACTTATATTTTCTTTCTTCTTCTTTTTTGAACAGTCGTCGTCCTCATTAGCTCATTGTGGTTTGGATTTGCATTTCTGTGATGGTTAGGATACACCTTTTTTTTTTTTTTTTAATAGAGGCATGTTTTATTTATTTTATTATTTGTTTGTTTGTTTATACAAGCACTGGGTACAGTCAGAAGCGCGGGAGGGTGAGAGAATTCACCAGAGCCAGAGCAGGGAGCAGGGCAGGCAGAAGGACCGAAGTACACTGCTGAGGGGAGCAGCGGGCGGCAGGAGAGGTCTGCGCGCCATGTGGGACCCTCCTCTGGTGGCCGGGGAGCAGCCGGGGATCGAACCGGTGCCGCAGAGGCCGCGGGCAGCTTTGCAACCCAGCGCTCAACCGCTGCGCCACCGGGGAGGCCCAGGATACACCTTTTGAATGTATCTCTTCAAGGGAATGGAAGTAAGGGAGCTTCTTAGCTCCATGGGCTGAAAGGAAGTGTTATTTAAATTGAGGCCTACAGGAAGGGATGGAGTCAGCCAGTGGAGGATCTGGAAGGACATTTCAGAGAGCGGGAACAGTAAGTGCACAGGTCCTGACCTTGGGCGAGCGGCTGCATATATTTTCTGGCGAAATAATGACTAAAGGACAAAGGGAAGGTGATGGGAGACGTGTCTGAGAGGTGGGCAGGGTTGGCTGATTGCAAGGATTTACGCTGTGGAGAGGAGCCTGTATTTGCAATTTATTGTAAGCGCCGTTTTCCTCAGATTGTGGGGAGAAAGGAGTGCAGGGGAGACGAGGGACAGCAGGATGAATGGAGGGTAAGATGGGATGATCGGGTGCTGCTGCTGCTGTGTTCTGGGGGACAGCATGGGTGTAGAAGACCTTGGTGCTTGTGGATGTGTGCACGGGGAGGCTTGGGTTTGTGGGAGCTATGTGTGTGTGTTTTTTGGCACTCCAAGAAGCCCTGGATCATTAAATTATCTCTCAAACACATGCTGTGCCCACCTTCCTTCTGCCTACAATGGTGCCCCAGCCAGAAGGGCACAGCGTTGCTTCTCACATTCTTACTACTGGCCTGGAACCAGAGAGAAGTTTCCAGAGTCCATATCTACAGTTTGAAGTTGGTCTTCAAATATGAAGACTTGCAAACAGGGGCTTACCTGCCTGAGCCTGGGAGATGACTCGTCGCCCCACCTTTGCAATGCAGCAAAGGATTCGAGGAGCAGGGGTGGCTCCTACAGTACCGAGAATGGCCACACGGCGGCAGCCGAGGACGCCAAGTTTAGCGAGGAGGAGGCGCACGGGCTGCTGCTACAGTACCGAAAATGACCACACGGGGGCAGCAGAGGACTCCAAGTTTGGAGAGTAGGGGAGGTGGGAGCGTGTCTGGGGCAGGTAGGTGGGGGGTGTGTGTGTGTGTCTGTACGTGTGTCTGTGAACGTGTGTGTGTGTGAGATAACATCTGCGTAGGCCCAAAATGTAGGAGAGGACGTCAAGCTTAGAGAAGGGGAGGTGGGAGAAGTTCTGGGGCAGGTGGGGTGTGTGTGTGCGTGATAACATCTGAGAGAGAGAGAGAGAGAGAGAGAGAGAGAGAGAGAGAGAGAGAGAGAGAGAGAGAGAGAGAGAGAGAGAGAGAGAGAGAGAGAGAGAGAGAGAGAGAGAGAGAGAGAGAGAGAGAGAGAGAGAGAGAGAGAGAGACCATTCCTGAGGTCCCTGGAAGGAGGGGTTCACGATGTGTACCCTCATCAACATGGTAACAGTGCAGTCACGGTAACATCAGACCTCTTTTCTGACCTTCCCTCTAGGTTGAGGGCTGGGGAGCCATATTTAGGGTCCTCTGCCACCTCTGTAAATCTCCTCCCAAAGACAGTAAGCTGGGATACAACCAGGGTCTCCCTCAAAAAAAACCCATATCACACCCCCCCCCCCGCCCCCGCCAAATGTGGGGTGTGACTGTGGCAGCTTGGCCTTCTCTGGAGGAAAAAACATGGTATGGTTTCAGCTGAGACCTTTAGCAAAGAGGCTGCAGAGGTCCAGAGGAGCAGGGACTTACGTGGGGTCGCGCAGCAAGGCAGGCGCTGAGGCCCTGTTCACTTTTCTCTGGAAAGTGCTGGAGGACCCTGGACCAAGGGAGTTAGTAACACACCTGTGTTATCAGGGGCCAGAAGGACAGTTATAAAACCTTGTTCTTCAGAAGGGCCTTCTTCCCACCCCCCTTGCCACCCAGGACCTCAGAGCATCTTTTTTTTTTTTTTTAAATATATTTATTTATTTAAACAAGCACTGGGTACAGTCAGAAGCGCGGGAGAGAATTCACCAGAGCCAGAGCAGGGAGCAGAGCAGGCAGAAGGACCGAAGTACACTGCTGAGGGGAGCAGCGGGCGGCAGGAGAGGTCTGCGCGCCATGTGGGACCCTCCTCCAGTGGCCGGGGAGCAGCCGGGGATCGAACTGGCGCTGCAGAGGCTGCCGGCAGCTTCGCAACCCAGCGCTCAATCGCTGCACCACTGGGGAGGCCCTCAGAGCATCTTTGACAGTTTGGTCAGGGAAGCTAAGAACTCATCCTCGGTTGCTTTAGGGACTTCAAAGAAATCTCACTCCGTCTCCTGGTCATCCTAGACATCCCCTCTATCCTTTCTGATAGTGAGCTGCCCATCTTGCTTGCATCCCACATGTGACAGGGAGCTCACTACCTCACAAGTCTTCCTGCCACATTGTAAGACTCCTAGTGAGCCCAGTCAGGCCTTGTGCTGTCCAACTGCAGGAACCGTTCACCCTGTGAAGCACAGAACTTGCGCCTCTGTCTGCTGCATGTGGGCCGCAGTGGGCCCAGGGAGGCGCCTACTGTCTCACCCCCACCCAGCCTCCTTTCCAGCTTAAATGGCCCCAAGTCTCCATAAACAACCTTTTTCATCCTTTTTCTCCTGGATGGGAGTGCTTCCTTCTGAGGTGACTTTTGTTTTTCTGTTTTTTTATTTGACACCCAAGGAATATATATTTGTTATAAAGAAATGAGAAAATTCATACAAGGAAAAAATATCCACAGTCCCACTACCCAAAGGCAAACAATTTTTGCTCGCTGGGGACCTTCCTCCCAGACCGAGCATGCATGTGATGATAAAGCCGAGGTAAAGGCAGGTACCTCAGAGCTGCTGGTTGGGTGCCTTTTCGGGGAGAAAGGCAGCTTCTGTTTAATCTAACACTTGAAGGGTCCTCTGGTGGTGAAGGCCTGTCTGCTGTGGAGGACAGAGGAGTGGGACAAAGAGAATGAAATAATTCTGATAAAAAAGAAAGAAGACTCGTGAGTTTCCAAGGGTCAGCCTGGAGACTTGGGGACAGTTTTCGGAGCCCCACCTCCCTGCAAGCTCAGACCGACATCGCTCTCACCCTCCACCATGTTTCTCCTCCAGCGCCTGGGGCGGGCATGGGGCAAGCCCCTCGGGTGGGGGGGCAGGGCTGCAGTCCTGAGCCGCCCTGGAAAACCCTGTGAGGTTCAGGCACACCCCACACGCTGCTCCTCCATCTGCCCCAGGGGTCCGTCGACTCAAGTGTCCAACTGACGGCCCCGAGGCGTGAAGGACTTAGGAGGGTCCCCAAGGGCAGTGCAGGGGGAGAGGGGCCGTGCATGAAGGAGGCGCGGCAGGCGGGCCATGGAGAATTTCAGACAAAGAGGAAAACAGAGCCAGCAGTGACGGGGAGAAAGGGGAGCCCTCAGGGAGGCTGGACTGGGCTGGAGGTGGCGCCCAAGAGAAGGACGGAGTGGCCCCAGAGAGCAGCTTTATCTTCCCGACTGCAGACATCTAGAGAGCCGCTTTCCATTTCAGCAAGTGCTTGCGAGGCCCCATTTTAAGTGCTGTACAGGACGCCATGGTCTCTTAAACCAGGGTCCATTTTAGGAGATTAGAGGTTTTACAACTTTTGCCAGGAAAATTAGTGCTGCTGTGAACATCCTTGGGGTCAGCCCTTTGCCCACCTCCAGCTTTATTTCCTTAAGATAGATTTTAGCAGTGGAACCACTGGGGGAGGAGCAGCAGCGTGTTTGAGGCTTAGGGTAAGTCTTGTCAAATCGCTTCCCAAAGGTGGGCGCCACTTTTGGCTCCAAACAGTGTATGAGCTGTGTGAGTATCGCATTTCCCCGAACCTTAGCCTGCTTTTCCCAATATTTTCTTATCAACATTTAATTTTTAAAAAGTTTTTAAAAAGATTTATTTATTTATTGACACAAGAACTGGAGTACAGGAGGTGTAGGAGGTGAGAGGACTCACCAGAGACAGAGTGGGGAACAGAACAGGCAGACTGGCTAAAATACACTGCTGAGAGGAGCAGCGGGCGAGACAGGAGAGGTCTGCTGTGCCATGTGGGTAGCTCCCTGGCCGGCTAGGGATCGAACCCACGCTGCAGAGGCTGCCGCTTGCTTCGTAGTGCGGTGCTTAACCCCTTACACCACCAAGGAGGCCCTCTTATCAACATTTAAAACATTTTAAAACTCTAATTTCCAAAAGTTGAACACAAGTTGAAGCTGCCTTCCAGCTTTGACAGTGGACATTACTCCCCTTGCTTTATCATGTCCCTCCTCCATCCTTCACCTTTTGGGGTGTATTCCAAGTAAATGTCAGGCATCAGTACATTTTACCTTCCGAACACTTCAATATCACCAACCATGAGTATATCACTAACCGGAGCCCAGTGTTTGTGTCTGATTGTTTTGCTTCTTTGAGGCAAAGTTTATAATGAAATATAGGAATCTGAAGCACACCATTGGTTGTGTAAACAAGTGTAGCTATGTGGGTATCTCAACCCCCATCAAAATACAGAATATTTCTATCATTCCAGAGAGTGTCCTAGTCAAACCCTGCCCACACTGTTCTGATTTCTTCCCACAGTAGCTTGGTTTTGCCTGTTCCAGAATTTCATAAAAACAGAATCATTCAGTATCTACTCTCCATGCCTGGCTAATTTCCTTCAGTATGTTTTGGAGAACCATTCATATTATTGCCGCCGTTAGTAGTTTGTTCCTTTTTCATTGCCTAGTAGAATTCCGTGGTATGGATGTACAGCAGTTGTTAATCCGTTTGGTGCCTCTTAAACACCCAGGTGGTTTCCAGTTTGGGGCTGTCTTGCATGAGTCTCTGTATGAAAATATGTTTTTCTTTCTTGGCTATCCAGGAATGGAATTGCTGGGTTCTAGAACAAATGTATGTTTAGTTTTTAAGAAAATGTTTGACCTTTTTAAAAAAAAATTATTTTATTTATTTATGCATACAAGAGCTGGGGTGTGGGCCAGAGGTGAGGGTGGGGGGGTGGTGTGGGAGCATTTGTGTTTTGGATTATGAAACACCAGACACTGCTTCGGGTGAGGTAAATGGCCATTTGTGGCCTCAGTGTCTCTTTGTTTTCCTGGTTTGTTAAATAAATCCCATTGCTGTTCTTCTCTGAACCTGAGTAGTCTTTCAACTGTGCTTGTGGGTGAAGAAATCAGGCAGTGACGGGTAAACTTTTTGGGTGCTATCCTTGGCCAGTTTTAGTGCCCCCTTCTGCCCTGTATCAATGCCTGTTGGGACATGTCTCAGGATTTCTGTGTTTGTAAAGGCTGAACAATACCCCTGCATGTTATCCATCACGCTCATCCAGTTACCTGCTGTTGGCACTTAGGCTGTTGGCACCTTCTGGCCATTGTGAATAATGTTGCGAAGTTCTTGTTATTTCACGAGCCCTCTCCCGCTGAGTCCCCCCAACCCTTTGATTTAACCCCTTGCGCCACCAGGGAGGCTCTAGACCCACAAATTTTGCTTCACTCTGGACTCCTCTCTCTTACACCCAACCCCTCAGCTCATCTTATTTGGCTTTATTTTCAAAATATATCCGGAATCTGGCTCCTTCTCACTGCTTCCACCACTTGGTCCCCTTTGGCCGTGGCCTGGACTGGGGCAGTGGCCTGCTGAGGGTCTCCAGCAGACCGTCCAGATTATTCCCAAAGAGGCAGCAGAGGGATCCTTTCACAACAGATGTCACATCAGGTCAGTTCTCTGCCCCAAACTTAGGTGCCTCTCCATGTCACCAGGAGTCAAAGCCAAAGTTCCTAGCATGGCCCGGCGCCCTGTGTCCCCGGGGCCCACGTCCTCTCTGCCTCGTCTCCACCGCTCTCCCAGTCCCTTTGCTCCTTGCTGATTGCAGAACATGCCATGCACTCCTGCCACAGGGCCTTTGCTCAAGCTGCTGTTCTGGAATCCCCTTCCCAGTTACCTACGGGACATACCCCCTTGTTCTTTCTTGCCTTTGGTCAGGCTCACCTTTCAAAGTATGTGCCAGTAATGCTCTGTTTACAGTTGCTCCCTCCCCGCCCACCTGTTCCCCTTAGTGCTGCTTTCGTCCCCGGAGTACTTACCACTGCCTGTAACGTTACACATTTTGCTTATTTTTTTGTGTGTTTCTTTTCTCCTCTCCCCCCACACCCCCGGAAAACATGATTCAGGAGGGCAAGCACTGGCATTTACTGTGTTTACTGGCATGACTCACCTGGAACATGTGGGGTTCAGTATGAATTTGCTGAATGCATGAATGAAGAAAACGTGAGAAGCTGGGAGGAGCTGGCGATGTAAGAGCGGTGCCGAAGGGTGCTCTGCGCAGCCCGCGACCCAACAGCCATCCTCCTCTCGTGACTGTCTCCCCGCTTTCCTTGGGGACGTGCCCTACCATTAGCCCTGTGCCTGACTCGGACTCCACCCCCGTGCTGAGGGGCAGTGATCGCCAGGCCATGGCGCCGGGCTCAGGCCGGGGCATGTTTCGCTGGCTGGGTCAGTGAGACTGAACCCCGAGACTTTGCTGGCCTCCTTGCAGTCGGGCCATGTTTCTCTCTCTTGCAGCCTCTGGAACTACCTGCCTGAGTTTCTGGATTAGGAAGTGAGGGAGGGGCTGAGGAGCGCTTGCAGAATATGGGGGGGGGGGGCGAGGAGGGGGGCCGTGGCAGCCACAGTCCCAAGTGAAGGGGCTGAGCAGACAACAGGCATCCAGTTTTCAGTTTTGGGGGCAGGGGGACCGATCTGTTTTGGCCCTGGCCTGGAGGAGCTGGAGCTGCAAGGGAGGGGGCAACATAGACTGAGGGGGTCCTGCTGTAATAGCTGCAAGCTACACTGAGATGGATTGTGCTCAAGATGGGGGCAGGAAGTAGGAAGGGGGAGACCTCCCTCCCCCTAAGCTTATTCCTGAGCTGACTCAAGTGTAGGCAGAAGAGCCCAGGTTAGACACAGCCCAGGAAGCAGCATCTGGGCTTTGCCCAAGGGAGGAGGTGTTCTGGGTTAGGTCACTTAGCTTGCTGAGCTTCAGTGTCCCCATAGGTAAAATGGGATAAATAATGTCCGCCTCAAAGGGGTGCTGTGGGGATGAAATGAGATAACGTGTGAAATGAGATAATGCCAAGAACTTAGAATGAACCTGACTCACATGATCCTCTTAATAAAAATCAGCTGCTACGATATTGTTGCCGTCTGTCTCCTGGCCAGAGCGAGCGTGGTGGTGCGCGTGCAGTTCTCATAAATTACCAGCAGGTGGCGCCATGACCCCCCCCCGCCCCCCTAAAGAACTCTTCTCCGGACGGGTAGGGCTGGGCGGCTTTTATCAGAGTATTTAGACCCCTGCCTTCCAGCCAGCGGTTGGGAGAGGCAGCTGTAATCCCCGCAATGCTCTGTAATCAGCCTGCGGTTCAAGGAAGAAGAGACTGGGTTACCATGGGGTGATCAATGGGTGCGCCCCTCAGGTTTCCGTCTGTGTTGTGGAAGAACGTGGCCTTCAGAGACCCCCTGGGCAAAGCTGAGGCAATGCTTTATGCAGGTTGGACCAGCTAAAGACTTGCAGAAGCAGCGTACGTCCCAACACAGAGGCTGATTGCAGAGGACTCGTGGCTCGACCTCTGGGCATGGCGAGGCCCGAGCTGAGGCAGGCGGATGACCCACATGACTCTTACTGCCTTCCTCGCCCTGTGAGGGTGAGCTAGGAAGGTGACATTGGCCCCTCAACAGGACCCGGAGGCTGGAGATGCGCTGGTAATTCCGGGTCCTGCCGGCAGAGGGAGGCAGAGAGCCCCCCAGGTCTTTCGTGGTCTCCTCTCCAGCCCCGAGCGCAGCCTCCCAGGAACTTTCCCTGCCTGGCCACGCCTCCCTGGGCAAGACTTAACTCGTGCCTTAGATTCAAAAATGACTCGCCCTCCTCTCTCCCCCTGGGCTTCCGGGGGGGCGGGGGGGAGGGACGGCTCTGCAACGTGGGGACAGTGGGCTCATCCCTAACTCTGCGTCCTCCAGCTGAGCCCCATCCTCCCTGGGCCTTAGTAACAGATGAGACCTGCTGACCACTCTCATCCTAGCAGTTCCAACTTCTTGGGAGGGATTGGTGTATCTACCCAAGGGTAAGGGTTGGGGGCGGGGGGCAGAAGAGAATGCTTTCCCTAACTTCCCTTTACCCCAGGCCTGGATGGCCACTGGGCGTCCGGAAGCAGGGGAGTGCCCACCCCATACCACCCTGGCCAGTTCCTGGCATTCTCTTGGATAGGCTCCCGGAGGCCCACAAAGGCCCTCAGACAAAGTTCTGGGCCAGGCTTTGCCTGGCCCCTGGGCCGGCGGCCGGCTGGCTGTAGGCACTGCGAGTCCCTGGCACTCCTTTTGGGGCTTTGTCCACCGGCCCTGGGCCAGTGCTGGCAGGGCCCTATTTGCTGGGGGGAAGGGGTGGGAGAGGCAGCTTCCACAGCCTAAGCATGGCCCTCTTGTGACCTTCTAGGTGACCTTCCTCCTGTTCAACTCACTTAGGCTGTGCCCTTTGCCCACCTGCCTGTCACCTCTTAGCTACCAGTCCAAGTCACCACCACCTTCAGGGCCCTGCTCATCTGCCACCACTCACTCACTCACTCACTCACTCACCCATTCATTCAGCAGATACTTACTGAGCTCCCACGATGCCCCAGGCTCCCTGCTGATGCTGGGGAACCAGCAATAAAAAAGAGACACAGTTTCTGCCCAGTTTAGAATTCAGTGGGTAGTACAGTTGTGAAACTGTTGTAGAGCAACCCCAATACAAAACGGGGTGCCTGACTGTGGGTCCTCACCCGCGCGCTTAAAAGGACTTATCAATGCTCTACTGCAGGCACACGTGAAAGGTTAATAAAAGGTTTATTTACAAGGGAAGGGGAAATGGGGAAATGTACAGCTCTGGGAGAAAAGTGGGAGACAAAGTTTTAAATGAGTCCTACCCGATCCACCGATCAGGAATCCCAAAATGGCGCTCTGAGAGCTGGCCGCCAGCCAGGAGCGGTGAAGCCAGGAGGCGAGCCAGAGAGCGAGCAAGGCCCACGTGTTTGATTTTTATATCCAACCTGGCTGCCCAACTCCACCCTCAGGTCCCAGCCACCCTCCCTTGGTGGTGATGGGATTTGTCTTTCCCAGAGTCTTGATGGCTTTAGTCTGGAGTGGGGGTGGAGTCCACAAAGCCTGTATGGGATTAACTCAGGACATCACTTTCCCCCTAACAAAACCTACACCTAAAATTTAATTTCATGTGAGATGCAGGCTTCTGCACCGAAAGCCCCACCAACAGGGATGTTTCTTCTGGGAAATCATCTCCAGGGCAGTGAGCTGTGGAGGGAGGGACTTTGCCCTCACCCTGCAGGGTCAGGGTCTGGCACAAGGGTACACACAGTAGGTGCTCAGTAAATGTGTGTTGAATGAATGGATGAGTCATCACCCTCCCATGGAGAATGGCCTTCCTTCCTCCATGACGCTGCCTCCTGCTGACCCAGGAGTATTGGGTGATTCTGGGATTGCAGACAGGACTCTGAGTCCCAGCAAGCCTGCCTAGGCCCTAGGGCTCCTGCCTGGATCTCACTGTGCAGCTTCCCTGCCTCAGGCCTGCCAGAGCCCCACAGCCCAAGCACACTTTCTTCCTTTCTTTGTTCATCACTTTTGGGTGCCTACTGTGTACTGGCTCAGGAGGCGCTGGGCACCCAGATAGGAAATAAGGGAGGCCTTTGCCCTCATGGAGCTCTGAGTGCAGACAGTAGTGGCACAATGGGGTATGAGATGGGGGCATCTTGTGAGCTTGGCGGGCATGGCGCAGCCGGGAGCCCCTCCTCAGAGAGGCCTTCTCACCACTTTGCGGAAGTGGCCCCACCCTACAGGGAGGGCTGTCACCTCCCAGACTCTTTGTTTGCAAACACATTTTTGTATCTGTTGTTACCTTCTTCCTTCCTCTCTAGGTGCACTCATTGTCCTGTGCTTCACTGAGTTCCTGCTACCTGCCAGGCTTGCTCCACGCCCTGGAGATAGGGAAGCCCAAGAACAAAAGTCCTGCTTTCATGGAGCTGTGGTGCAGTGACGGTCGGGCTGTGCGGAGAGAGGGTGGGAAGAAGAGTGGCCTTTTAGGCATGGTGGTCAGGGAAGGTGACATTTGAGCAAAGAGCTGGTGCGGGGAGGAGTGAGCCTGCACCGAGCCCGGCCAGAGGCAGAGGGAGCAGCGGCCCTGAGGTGGGAACATGCCTGGGGTGTTAGAGGAACAGCAAGGAGGCCAGTGAGGTAAGAGCAAGGTCAGAGGGCTGGTGGGTACCAGCTCACTTAAGACCTGGCAGCAGCTGTGAAGATTTGGCTGACCCCCGTAACCTGGATGCATTGTGGCCTTCCGGCATTGTCATGTGCTCTGACATTTCACAGGATCCCTTTGGTTGCTGTGTTGGGAGTGGGACCGGGTGGAAGCGAGGGGACCAGCTAGGAGGCTACAGTAACAATCCATGTGAGAAGCGACCTGGGCCTGGATGGTGGTGGGGAGCCCGTGAGAGCGGTCAATTTGAGATGTACTTGAAAGTAAATCATAGGACGCGTTGAGGGGTAGGATGTGAGAGAAAGGAGGGGCAAGGATGACTCCAGGGGTCCAGCCCCAGCTGGTGGAAGGTGGCGACATTACCATGAGGAGGAAGAGGGAGGGCGGAGGGTCAGGATGAGTTGAATCTATTCTCTGGACATCCTAGCAGAGACCTCAGTGAGCTCTTGGGCCTGTGGGCCTGACCTGGAGCAAAGGTGTGGGCCCTGCTTCTACGGGGACATCCTCAGGGCTTACAAGGGCTTTGAACCTCACTGGAGAGGGAGGTAAAGGAGGGCTGAGCCCTGGGAGGCTTTGGCTTCAGAGGGTCAAGGAGGGGAACAGAGGGGTGACCTCGTGGGGGGGAGGTATTTCAAGGTGGAGTGGCTGATAAACTGTGTCAAATGCTTCCCATTAGTTTTGAGAATTGACTTTGGGATTTGGCGTCATGGCGGGCACCAGGGACCTGACCACAGTCTGTCTGTCCAGCACCTTTGTAGGGATGTTGGAAAGAGGTGTGTCCTCCCACCCCCCCGCACCCCAGTCCCCCACCTGTACCTCTGGACTCAGCCGCTGTGTTGGCGACCTGGATGAACAGTGGCAGCAGCTTAGTGTGGGCGAAGGGCTGGTGGCAGATGAGTGCGTTCAAGAGACAGAAAGGAGGAGGAGCTGGGGAGGATGGACCCAGTTTTTGGGGAGATTTACTGTAACAGGGAAAAGGAAATGGCAAGTTTCTGCTGTCGGGCTGAGAGGAATTAGCCAATGAGGGGGGTGGGAGGGAAGACATCTGAGGCTGGGACCTAGCACAGACCAAGTGAGGTGCTGAGAGATGGTTGGGGCGCATAGGAGGGGCCCAGAACATCACTTGTGAGGTAGAAAGTGTCAGGGGAGGACGGGGAAGGTGGGCAGAGGTCTTCATCCCCCCGGAGGAGGGGGCAAGGGTGGGGGGGGAGCATGACTAGGCTCACAGTAGCACGAGGGCGGGGGCGGGGGAAGAATTGGCCTGGGGATCCCCTGCCAGCCCCCTCCATACCCCAGGCCTTAGTCTCCCAGCTGGAAGAGGGGAGAAGTGGGTGTTTCAGGGGCTCTCTGAGCCCCATCTCCTCTGGGCCTAGAATTGGATGGAAATGACTTTGTCCGGTTGATGGGTCTCAGGTCCTGGCTCCTCCTACCTGGGTGCCCCACCTGTGCAGGCTTGGGAAGAGCAGGGGGGCCCTTCCTGGAGGAGGCAGGAGGTCAGGCTGTGATGGGGTGAATGGTGGGGTACTGTGCTCCCTGCTGCTGCCCCGGGGTGCTGACTGCCAGTGTTGCTGGGCCTCCTGCGCCTTGTGTGCCTTCCCGGCCACCAGCCAAGACTGGGCCGCAGACTGACACCCCTCAGAGGAGGGAATCTTTGGTGTGGCCTCCAGCCCTGCTTTCCTGAGACTCATCTTCAGGTGGGTGGGAGGAGGCAAGGGAAGTGCCTGGGAGGAACGGGGAGAAGCTGTGATTCTTCTTTCCTTGGGGTTGCTGGGGAGTACAGAGCATTTGGCTGCTGGTTGGGGGGACGCTGACCCTGTTTTCATTCAGGTAGCTACAAGGGCCAATAACAATAACCCTCTGTCCAGTGTCCATAGCACCCAAAGCATCCCTCACACAGCACCCACTGGTGGCCTCATGACAGCCTTTAGGCCAGCTCCACCTCACATGAAAAGAGGACCAGGGAGCAAGCAGCAGAGGCCACCCTAGAACCCTGGGTTCCTGGCTCCTCGCTAGCTCACTGTACCCCCAGAGCTGTGGTGCATAGATCCAGGCCAGATCCCAGGCTCTGGGCATCAGCCTAGACCAGATAGAGTAGAGATCCTCTCCCTCCCTCCCGTTTGTGTGTATCAACCATACTCTGGGTTCGGCGTCGAATTTTCTTTTCTTTTTTTTTTAATAGAGGCATGTTTTTTATTTATTTAGTTTGTTTGTTTGTTTTGTTTATACATGCACTGGGTACAGTCAGAAGCACGGGAGGGTGAGAGAATTCACCAGAGTCAGAGCAGGGAGCAGAGCAGGCAGAAGGACCGAAGTACACTGCTGAGGGGAGCAGCGGGCGGCAGGAGAGGTCTGCGCGCCATGTGGGACCCTCCTCTGGTGGCCGGGGAGCAGCCGGGGATCGAACCGGCGCTGCAGCCGCGGGCAGCTTCGCAACCCAGCGCTCAACCGCTGCGCCACCTGGGAGGCCCTCGGCGTCGAATTTTCATTGTGGACAAGTCAGACCTTGCTTTCAAGGGGCTCACAGTCCATTGGGGTAGACAGAGCTCAAATAATCCACTCCACACATAAGTCACTCCTTGCAAGTGAACAATGAGTGTGGCCTCTTGAGTGGGTCTTGGGGGTGTGGGCACTGAATGCATCAGCTGCTTCCACCCCAACCCCAGCCCCACGAGAAGGGCTGTTACCCTCACTGGGTAGATGAGGAAACAGAAGGTCAGAAAAGTGCTGCAGCTGGGACTTGAGGTCATGGGTGTCTCAGGATGGGGAGGATGGAAGCAAAACCCTGTCACACATCCCCTATCCCCACTGTCTGCTCCCTTCCCTGCCTGCAGGTGACAGGGCAGAAGGTAGAGTGTGCGGTAGCAAGGAGAACTTCCTGAGCTGTGCCCTTCCAGAAGATCCTGAGCACCTGCAGTAGCGTGGACCCCTGGTTTCTGGGCTATGTGGGAATGTCCTAGGATTTGATGGGTAGTGAAGAGGTGAGGCTGTTTAATTGCCTGGCTAAGTCTACAGGATTAGACCTCCTGGAACCTTAATCAAGTGATTTATGCTTTTGGGGCCTCGGTTTTCTCATCTATAAAATAGACAGTAGGGGTGTTCTAAGGGGTCAGCATAGTTCAAATCCTGCCCCTCTTATGCCATCCGGCACCCCTCTATGTCGACAGAGCCTTTCTCTTCTCTCATCCTATGCTGCCGAAGAAGAGGGTCTCTAATACTTGGTGTGTATGGGTGGAAAGAAGATCAGAGAAGCTTCATGGAGGATGGGACATTGAAGCAGGGACTTGAGGATTGAGTAGGAGTTCACTGAGCACTGCAGGATCAAGACTTGACCATGCACAGGGTGGAGGTGGGAGCGAGCTGAGTGTAGAGAACAGCTTCTGCAGGCTGGAGTGGAAAGAGAGAGGAGGAAAGGGGTCTCTGGAGGCAGGTCTGGCTGTAGCCTGTAACTGGATCTCCCTTTTGGGGCAAGGCCTGCTCACCCTGTTCAGTTTTCCCTAGAGTTTTATGAGTGGGAGCCCTTTATTACCTCCTGAGAGGTAGAGTCGTGCCTTGCAGGAGCCTGCAGGTGGGAAGTTCTTCTTGGTATCTAGCTTGGATATAATATTGTCCACCTTAAGATCTAGAGTCCTGAGATGGGGAGAGGACTTTAAGGTCCTTAAGAGCATGAGGGAGGGGCGGTGGGGCAGGTCCCTTGGGAGGTGGTTTCCCCTTCCCAGAGCACCCAACACTCTGCCCGAGCAGCCTCCCCTGACCTTGTGCTGGGATTCTGCATCCTTGACTGGACAGGCCCTTTCCCTCTCCACCCCCCACCCGTCCCCCTCAGGGTTCCTCCCTTTGTCCCCTGCACCCTCCTTCCAACTCTGTCCCCTCATCACCCAATTCCAGGTCTTTCTCTCCCTCTGCCTGGGCAGGCGGGTGCGGAGGCACCGTCGCCCTCCCCCGGAGATGGGCCACCTTGGCACGCAGTCCCCCCTCACCCCCCAGAGCCCCCGGGCGGGGAGGGCCCGAGTCCGACGACAGCTCCGAGACCCGCGAGGCGCACGCACCCTCCCTCCCCGGCGGCGGGCGGAGGCTCCGGGCCGGCTCTGGGGTCCCGCCGTGGGGAGGGGAGGGCGGCCGGGTCCCCGGGGTGGGAGGGCAGCTGGGGCCGCCGGGCTCGGCGGGGCGGGGCGGGGCGGGGCGGGGAGGACCCTCGGGCGGCCCCTCCCCCACTTTCTTAAAGGGCTGGCGCGGCCGCGCGGCGCCGACGGGCTGCACCTCCGGGGCGCTCAGGGCGCGCGGCTCGCCCCTCCGCACCCGGCGCCCGGAGGCCGGCAGGGCGGCCGCGGCGCCGCGTCCCTCCCGCCCGGCTGCCCCCGCCCGGCGCCCGCAGTCGCCCCGCCCCGCCCCGCCCCGCCCGCTCCTCCTCCCGCCGCCTCCCCCGCCCGCGCCCGCCCCCAGCGCGGCTCCGCGTCTCCACGGCCGCGGCTCCGCCACCTGAGGGGACCCGAGCGGGCGCGGGAGCCCCTGGGCGGCGCGGAGAGGGACGGGAGGCCTCCGCATGGCCCCGCCGTGAGCGGCTGGACCCGGGACCGGGACCTGGAGCGGTGAGTGGGCGCGCGGGGCGCCTCGTCTCCCGGGCCCGCGTGTCCCGGACCCCGCCCCTCCCGAGCTGGGCCGGGGCCCGGAGGGGCTGCCGCGAGCGGTGCCTGCCGGGTGGCGGTGCCGCCCTCCGTGCCCGCGCCAGCCTGGCTCTGCTAACAAAGCTACATTTCCAGATTAATACGTGGTGGCGGGAGCATCCGAAGGATACGGTTGTCATGGAGATGGGGCTGGGAGAGGAAGCCCGGGGCCGGCCGGGTCTGGGCCGGGGAGTGGGAGCACCTTAGAGAGCCCCAGGTCAGCCCGCGGCGAGGCTCGAGGCCAGCCGATTGTCTCCTGGGCGCTGCCTCCTGATCCTCCCTTTTGTATAATTTGAAGGTGTATGTGTGTGCTGACGGGGGGCCCGTGGCAGCTTGGTGGCCAGAGCCCAGGGTGTTGGGTGCCGGGGCCTGCCGGCAGCCACCTCCACCACAGAGCAGCTTTGAGGATTTATTTCTGTTTCCAGTTTCCCAACTTTGACAGCCTGGCTCCGCATCCAGGCCTCCCTGGCTCTGGGCTCCACCGCTAGAGCAGGGGTTTGCTTGGGGGCGTGGCAGGCAGGACAAGGCCGAGGAGGCTCATAGAGGAGGCTTGTAATGGCCGTGGCAGCCGCAGGGAGGGAGGGGTCCTTGGAGCCTGCTGCTGGGACTGGGGTGGGGCAGAGACAACATATGGGGACTGCCCTCCCCAACTGGCCCCCTCCTAGGAGGAGGTATTCTGACTCTTGTTGTCCCTGGAGGATCTGGGGGTTCCCTGAGTCAGAACTGGGGATATTGTCTCAGCAAAGGCCCAGGGGGCTACTGCCTCAGCCACCCCTTTGTCTTGGGGCTTTCTCAGGGGACCTTGGGAGAGAACTGGGGGCAGAAGCACCAGCCACAATGGAAGAGGATCTGAGATCCTGGAGGCTCAGGATAAGCCCTGCTCAGCTTGATGGGCAGGTGAATGGGGAGCAGGGAGAGGGCTGGGGTTTGGCCAGGGCCATTGGGCAGCCCTGGTCTGGGGAGTGACATGTGAACTTTGCTATGTTCCCACCTCCTTCCAGGTCCTGGAAATAAGAACTGCTTAATTGGGGGCACTCAGGCAACTTGAGGGGATGGTGGGTGAGGGCATCAGAACCACCTCCAACCCAATCCCTGGCCCTGGAAGTCATTCTTCTGCTGCTTCCTCTGGTAGGTTAGGAACCCCACTTTTGAGGGAACCTACAAGTTCAGTGACCTGGGAATTTCTGAATCAGTAAAATGAGCCAGCTGCCCCCCCCCCCGCCCCACCTCATATTGCCCTAGGTGAGCCCTGCTCTTCCAACTGCCCCTTTTCCCCAGGATAAGGTGCGAGGCTTTTGAGTGGGCTCCTGCGAGGTTCTGTCCTCGAGGGGAATATGGCGGGGTACCAGGTTGTGGCCTGAATCACAGGATTCCCACCCAGTGAGGATGAGTAGGTGGGTGGTGGCTCAGATAACTGTAGAAGGTTGAGTGCATTGTCCTTGGAAGGTCTCTGCTGTTGCCTTTTGCAGGCACTCAGTGCCTGGGTGACTTGAACCTTGTTGCCCAGGAGTGCCCTGTGCGGACTGAATGCTTCTCCTCCTGCTGCTTGGCTGGTCCGATAGCTATGGGGTGTGAACTCCCCAAGCTGATCCGCAGTGCCTCCAAGGGTCTGTCCTCAAAGGAGGAAGCCAAGCTAGCTGGAAAGGACTTCCTGCCCTTGATAGCGTGGGGCCAGGAGCCCTGGGGGACATCGCCTCTCCCGGCTTCCATGTCTGAGCACTGCCACTATGCTGAGTTCTCTTATGCACACACAGCACCTTTAGAGGGGGTGTAACTATTGTTTCCATTTTGTGGGGGAGAATACTGAGGCTCAGGGAAGAGAAATTGCTGGTTCAAAATCACCTCATTACCAAGAGGCAGGATCAGGAGTCCTGCCTGGGCAAATCTGATGCCCACATCTGTGTCTCCAGTCTCCTCCTCCTCCTCATCTCCTCTGTGGAGGCAAGTTAGGAGGGAGGTGTGACTGAGTGCCTTTCCATCTGATGCAAAGGGGGAGACCTTGGGGAGAAACTGAGGCATTACACTGGGGTAGTCTAGAGAGGTGGTGGATCTAGGTATTCCCTTCCGGATGTCGGCTTGCAGAGTGACACTGCCTCTCACGACAGACGATGCTCTAGACATCCTTTGCCAGATGGTCTTTTCCAGGAAAATCTGTTTTGAGCAGTATCTTATGTCTGAGGCTCCATATTTAGCCTGGCTCCTCACACGGGAGGATATACTCAGGCTGTCACCCCTCGAGGGATGTTTGGGGGGGAGGGTGGGCCCTGGCCAGATTTGGCTCCTTGCCACAGCTCAGACAGAGGTAGGGTAGGGCCTGTGTTCCTGTTAGGCCGGCCCTGCTGGTCTTCCTCCTGGCTGGCTGTTGGCTGCTCCGCTCACAGATAAGTTGGCTTCTGTGGGCCTGGCCCCCTGCAGGTGGCAAGTCATCAGGGCAGGGACTCCGGGGCTGCCTGGACCTGGGTACCCGCGGCTGCCAGCCCAGGGGAGGCCCACAGCCGGCTTGTCCTCTCCTCTGACCCTTGTGCCTGCAGCCCTGCCCTGTCTCCCTCCATGGCCCCTCCCACTCTTTGTCTTGTCAAATCTAATGGTACAATGAACACCCCCCTATCTGCCCTCCCACTAGAGAGTGGAGCTGCCAATTGTTGACGTTCCACCACACTTGTTTCTCTGGCTCTGAACCTTTTGAAAGAAAGTTGTAGGTATCACAACCTCTAAGTACTTCAGCCTGGATTTCCTGAGACAAGGACGTTTTTCTACATAATGACTCTCCTGTTAGCATACCCGAGGAATACAGCAATGATGCAGTTTAGCCTAATATGTAATCCACATCATATTTCTCTAGTTGTCCCAGTAATGTCCTTTATAACTGTTTAAAAATTATTTGGATCAAGGATCACACATAGCATGTGATTAGATCTCTCTTGTCTCCTTTAATCTGGAACAATCCTTCTGCCCCCCCCCCCTTTTTAAAATCTTTTATGACATTGTCAGTTTTAAAGAGCCCGGTCAGTCATCTTGCAGAATGCCCCACATTCTGGATTTGCCTTATTGCTTCTCTTGAGGAGATTCAGGTTAAACATTTTTGGCAAGAATATTCCCTAGGTGATGTGTCCTCAGCGCGTCCCCGCAGCGGACACCAGTTGTCAGCTCGTCCTATAATAGGTGGTGCTAACAAAAGTAAGGCACCCCTTTGTTTCAGTGCCATTCCTCGCTCTTCCCACCTCCAGAAGTTTCATCCACTTGGCCATCCACGCACGAGGGCCGTAAAACTGCCTGAGCCCCTTCCTAAGCCCGCATGCTGAGAGGGCTGGATTAGCAGACTTCAGGGGCCTGGGGTGGGGCGCTCACAGCCTCGGGGGTGTGGGTCGGCGACTCAGTGCAGGCAGGTGCCATGGTGGGGAGGGAAGAGGCCCAGGGCAAGTGGTGAGGGGCCTAAGACAGGGGGAGGGGAAGAAAGAGGTGGGTTCAAACCAGAATGTGGGCCAGCTTGTGGCCTAGGGGCGTGATGGAGCAGGTATAAGTGTTGCTCGAGGCCTGTGAGGAGGATGGGATGGGACTGGCTGGCTCACATGGCACTAAAGGCCAGTCAGGGGGCCCTGGTGTGGTTGAGCACTGTGGCACTGGGTTTGGGGCTGCCGAGTGTAGGCATCGGGTTATGGGATGTGGTGGCCCCGTGGCCCGGGGTGTGGTCGCCATGGGATGGAGAGCAGAGGACAGAGTAAGGAGAGATGGGAGGCTGGAAGGGTGGTGCTGGCGTCTGACTGGAGGGTGGGAAGGCTGGTGGCGGATGCAGCTTTGAATTTGTGAGATCTAAGGGGCCTTTCAGGTCAGAAGAGCAGCGGGAACTCATTTCCAGGGTGTTGGTTGCCGCCGTGGCCGTCCCCTCCGAGACTCCTTTTGGGAGAGGGCAGAGGGACGGCCACACGTGGCCCGCGGCAGGGGAGGGATGGCGAGCTCTTAAGGCGCTGGCCCTAGGGAGGCTGGGAGCAGGGCCAGCAGCGTCAGAGGCAGCCACCCCTTGCAGACCACCCCCCAATCCCTTACATCATTCTGCTTCTTCGCACTTGCTTGGCAAAACCCCAGCCCTGGTTAAATCTAACACCCTGCTCCCTCCACATCTGCACCTGTGTAGCCTAACGGGACTGAGAAAAGCCACCCCCGACTGCTCTCACCTTAAGTTCAAAACTGTCAAGCTCAGGCGGGTCCTTAGTGCTGTCTGCTAGTCCCACCAGTCCTGAGTCACCCCCTCGGCCCTGCCGTGTGACCAGTTCACGCTTTCTCTTCTCTCAACCCTCGCTCCTCCTTATCTTCAGCCACTGCTGATGACATCGCTTCCTGCTTCTTTTTTTAATTTTTATTATTTTTTTTTATATAGAGGCATGTTATTTATTTATTTGTTTGTTTGTTTGTTTTGTTTATACATGCACTGGGTACAGTCAGAAGCATGGGAGGGTGAGAGAATTCACCAGAGCCAGAGCGGGGAGCAGAACAGGCAGAAGGACCGAAGTACACTGCTGAGGGGAGCAGCGGGCGGCAGGAGAGGTCTTCGCGCCATGTGGGACCCTCCTCTGGTGGCCGGGGAGCAGCCGGGGATCGAACCGGCGCTGCAGAGGCCGCGGGCAGCTTTGCAACCCAGCGCTCAACCGCTGCGCCACCAGGGAGGCCCGCTTCCTGCTTCTTTTAGAAAGGAGGAGCAACAGGAGCTTCAGCAGACCCCCAGCTGCCAGCACCTGCGCCCTGCTCGGCCTTCCTCCTGCCATGGGGTGGAGGCCGCCCTCTGCTCTGCTCTGGCCTGGCCCGTCACGCCTACTTTGGCCGGTGCCCCTCCTGCCTTGCAGCTCCCCCTTTTTTTGGATGTCCCACCTTGCTGTTGGTTCTCTTGTTGTTTTTTCTTTTAAAGATTTATTTTATTTATACAAGAGCTGGGGTACAGGCCAGAGGCGTGGGAGGGTGAGAGGATTCACCAGAGACAGAGTGGGGAACAGAACAGGCAGACTGACTGAAATACACTGCTGAGGGGAGCAGCGGGCGAGACAGGAGAGGTCTGCTCGCCATGTGGGAATCTCCCTGGCCGGCTGGAAATCGAACCCGCACTGCAGAGGCTGCAGACAGCTTCATAGCACTGTGCTCAACACGCTGCGCCACCGGGCGGGCCCGGTTCTCTTGTTTTAAAAAGGGGTTCCCTGTCTTCTCCGGGCTATGCCTCTCTCTATCCCCCTTTACAGCAAAACTCCCCAGAAAGGCTGTGTGGACTTTCTGTCTCCACGTCCTGTCCTCCACTGTCTCTCGACGCCACTCCAGGTGGGCCGTCACCCCCTACCACTTCTCTGACCTTCTAATATCTCCAGTCACATCCACGTTGCAACATCCGGTCGGTGATTTTCATCTTTATCTGAAGCATTTGACCCACTCAGTCTCTCCCTCTTCCTTGAAATACTTTCCTTGTTTCCAGGACAGCCATTCTCCTGTTTTCCTTCAACCACTTAACATCAAAGTGCTTCAGACTCAGCTCTCTCACGGCCGCCCTGCCTTATCTGTGCTTGCTCCTGCGCCAATCCCTGCCAGTCCTGAGGCTTTAAGTACCACCTCTGTTCTGTCAGCTCCCACATTTAGACCTAAACCTTGACCACTGTCTCAACCCTAATAGCCTCAGCATCTCAACTTTCATGCCTGCCGGACACCTCAAATTTGACTTGTCTGAAGCCGAGCTCCTGAGTGGCCTCCCTAAATCTGCTCTGCCTGTCTCACCCTTCCCAGGAGGGGTGACTCCATCCTTCTGGGGCTATGGGTCCAAATGCTGGTGACTCCTGACTCCCCTGCCCTGCCCTAAGTGCTGTCTGTCAAAGGGTGAGGCTCTTGCCGGCACCCTGATCTCCCCTCAGTGGGCTAAGGTGAGCGGGAGGACAGTTTAGATGTGGACAGTGTGGTGCAAGCAGAGAGGCCCCCTGCAGCCCTTTTGACACGCCGCCCACCCTCAACCAGGAGCTGTGCTGAGACAGGAAGGGACCAGGAGAGGGAGGGGAGGACTCAGCTAGGAAGGTTTAGGAGCAGCTGCATAGTCAGGAGTCTGGGGAGAGGGTGGGAGGGAAGGTCACAGGGAGGAGGCAGAGAAGGAGAAGGGCTCCTCTTGGGCAGTGGACGGAGAGTGTGAGGATCTAGAGACTGGGGGGTTGGGGGGAGTTGGGTAGGGAAGGGAGGATGGAATTTCTTGGTTGACCACACTTGGTTGTTGAAACAGACTGGGGGTAGGTGCCCAGGGTTGAGTCCTGGGGCACCCGGCCAGGGTCGGGCTGGTTGGGAGGACTAGTCTGTGGTGGCTCTCGGAGTTCAACTCTCAGGCCACAGGCTCATGGGTCAAATGTGACTCAAGAAACAGGGTGAGCCTCAGGTGCCCCTGAGGCTCCAGGAAGGCCGAGCAGGTGCGGTGGACATGAACTCCATTCACCGGGACAGCCTCGCCTTCGGTGTCCCAAGCGACTGAGGGATCACCCTGCAGGGAGCCATGGGAGGAGGAACGCCAGCTGGAAACATCATTTGGGATTTGACAGCACAAGACAGTGAATTTCATTAGTTTTGAGAGCTCTCCACCCGGCATACAGATGTATATAAATGCCAAGCAAATGAGGGTGCCAAGTGGAGTGGCTGGGGGCTTGGGAGAGAAGCAAGCCAGGAGGTGTCAAGGCATGACCTTTGTAGTGCTGGGCCCAGGGGCCCCTGAATGTCCCAGCAGGCTTGGGGGCACATGCAGATATGATGCAAATGAACACCCAATCCCCCGGACCTTGCCTATCCAACTGGCCAAGAGACAAAGGAAGATTCTAGACCCCAAGGCAGTGCTGCTTCCACAGAGGCCAAAGAGAGGACGAAAGCAGAGCAGCGCTGGTTCCTTACTAGCCCCAAATTGACATCACCCTTTAAGGATACTCGTGGCCCTGGCCCTTGCCTGGCGCCTGTGGGTTCTCGTGCCTTGCCGCGGAGAGACGGGAGTGAGCCCAGCTGCAGGTGCTCTCCTGTCTGGAGTGGGCACTATCTCTGACCCACTTCCTGGTCCCTCCCGTCTTTTTCCTGCCTCCCCACTCAGACTGGACACCTGATAGGCTGCCAAGGTCAGCTGAGGGTCCTGCGAGGCTGCTGTTCTCCTGTGCAGTCCACCCCAGTGCAGGCGGGCAGCCCGCCTCCCTCACTGCACACACGCTTTCTCCTTTCGTCATCCCTGCAGCCCTGTGAGGCAGATGGCGTTAGCACTCCTGGTTTCACAGAAGAAACTGAGGCTCAGAGAGGTGCGTGTGTTTGCTGCCCAGGGCGGCGGAGCTGGGATTTGAAGCCTCATCTTCCTGACTCCGTAGTGACCGCGCTGGCCCGCCGACCTGGACTGTGCCTGTCTGAGGACCTTGTTGCTGCACAAGGTGGTCCAAGCTGGGAAGACCAAGTGGATTAGGAGGGCTTGGGGTTGCTTTGGGGTGTGGGGCCAGGGCAGCACCCAAGGCTCCTGGGTGGACTTCCCCTGCATGTCATCCTGGGAGAAAGTGCATGTCATCGTGGAGGAGGTGCATGCCCTGGGCCCAAGGGAGGTGTAGTGTAGAGCCCTGGGACCACGGGCAGGTCCCTACTCCCAGACTCCTTGACTGGCAGGGGCTGGGGGAGCTTGGTGAGTGTGTGACCCAGGGACCCCACCAAAGGGTCTTCCTGCCCACTGCCTGCTGCCATGCTGTCTGGGGCCTATGGGGTCATGGAGCGCCCAGCCTGGCCCAGCCAGTGTTAGCGGGTGGTGGGGGGCGCAGCTCACCAAGGTCTGTGCTCAGCACTTTCTGCACAGGAGCCCTTCTCATTGATTTTATTTAACTGCCCTTGTGTGTGCTAGTGTGTGTGTGAGGATCTCAGCCCTTGTGCCAAATTCTGGGTGAGCTAGAGAGTTGGTCAGTGTAGGAATGTGGGGGAAGGAAGGGAGGGTCAATGAGGGTCTTTAGGGTGGCTTCCCAGGGGGCAGGGAATAGGTCTGAGAATGAAAGGTCTGGGTTTCCTTGTCAAGAATCCCTCATGGAGCGTTCTCTGTCCAGGAGGTCTTTGGGTCTGTCTGGGTTGGGACAGTGGCTAAGGAGTCCATGAGTCTCTCAACAAGTACTCAAATGCTGTGCCCCAGTGTGAGAATCTGCCTGGGTCAGGATCCACAGCTCCACAGGTGCTTCGAGAGCCCTCAAGTTGGAAACAAATTTTGGTGCACATGGGGCGATGAGGCCAGAGAGAGCTTTCATTAGCCCGAGCACCTCCACTCATTGGATGCAAAACTCAAGTACCCCAGCTCCCTAGTTCCTCCTGGGGACACCTGTGGTCTCAGCTCTGCCTCTATGCTGACATTCCAGAGCGATTTTCTCTGATCCTAGATCCCTTCACACACCGTGGCTGGGCTCTCAGCCCTCTTGGGCATCCCACAGGCTCTCAGCATGGGCCCTCCCCCAGCTCTGCCTCCTGTGTCCTAGTGCACCAAATGGGCCTGTGCTCCCTCATCTCCCCTGCACGCACCCAGCTCCCTGATGCCACTGGGCATGACAGTGGGTGTGTCTTCACCACTTTCCCCAGCCCCAAGCACTGAGTGGTCCCTTTCTTACCCTGGCTTCCCCCAAAGCTGAGTGGTTTTAATCCCTACTTCAAACAAACCTTTCCTCTGGGCCTGGAGCCTCCTCTCTACCACCTCACTACCCAGGAGTGCTGCTTCATGACTGGCTCCTCCGCGTGGGTGTGTGTACGTGTTGCCTGCACCATGCGCTCCCTCGCAAGCAGCACACGGGCCCCACATCTGTGCATTCTCCCTCAAGCATGCTGGACCCTGGACACCTCCCTGTCGGACACCCCACAGCCCCTGCCTAGGATCCCAGCTTGGAAGCCCTGTAAGAGGTTATCTTTTGAATGATCCAGAATGCCAGCCATGCCACTGCCCAGCTTTGTGAGCCTGCGCCTCACCTCTGTCAACCTTTGCCTTCAGTGGGGACGATGATAATCTCCACATAATCTTTTCACCAAATATTTAAAAGGTGCCCACTGATTGTCAGGTGCTGTCCTAGGCTCTGGGGAGATGGCAGTGGATGTGACAGAGTTTCCACCCTCACTAAACATGCATTCTAGTGAGGGGGGCAGGAGATACTGAAACAATAGAAAAGGGTGTTTCAGTTCTGCCAAGAGATGCTCAGCAGATATGATTCTCCATGGAGCAATGAGTGGAGGGTGGGGAGGCCCTCTGATGAGGCGCTGGGGAACTGAACACTGCATGACGGAAGAGGCAGTCATTTGGAGATCCAGGGGAAGAGTGTTTTAGGCCAAGGGTACAGCTGGTGCAAAGGCCCTGAGGTGGGAGCGCGCTCAGGGAGCAGAAAGAAGGCCAGTGTGGCTCATGGGGTGGGGGTGGGGAGAAGATAGGGAACCAGCTCAGGCAGGGCCTTTCTAGGCCGTGCTGGGCAGACTGGATTCTAATGAACGGGTGACGGAAGCTGCTGGAGGGTTAATAGTGAGGGAGGGATATGATGCAATTGTGTTTTCACAGCTCACTTCAGCTGCCATGGGGATATTGGGGGGAGGGAGGGTTTTCTCAGGAGCAGCTGGGACCCAGAAAATTCCTGGCTTGGCATTCAGCCCTGGCCCAGCCAGGGTTCCACTATCATCATGGGCCTTATCTTGGTCGGTGCCAGAAAAGAGACTGCTGAGCTCAAGGTCACCCCAAGGGCAGTGGATAGCAGGAGTGCCTGCTTGGAGAGGAGACTGGCTCGGACTGAAAGGATGCAGGGGATCTTGGCCACAGCTCGTCTGTCATTTGCAGGCCTCTCCTTGGGATGGGTACCTGGTGGCCCAGCTGTACCCCCCCACCCCGCTTTTATCAGGGCCAGAGGGGACAGGGTTCCTGCTTTGGGTAGCTTCTCCTGCTTGAAGGTTTGAGCCCTTGGTCTCGTGGGAGGGTCTGGCTGAGAGCCTGGGAAACTGGGGGTTGAATCTGCACCTCCAGGCCACCCAGGTGCAAAGGGAGGCTACTATTGAGTTCTGGAAGCAGTTTCTCTTTGTGTGACCCCAAGCAAAGCATTTCCTGCTTCTATGGCTCGTTTTCCTCACTTCTCTCAAATGTGCTGGTGAAAAAAAGGGGGCTATAGCTGCCATTTTCTGACCTCTGCAGTGAGTTTGTTGGGTCTCAGCTCTTCCTGCATTCACAATCTGAAGTTTTCCTGCTAGCCCTGAGGAAGGGGGGCAGAGTTGTTATCCCTATTCTGCAGATGGGGGTAGCACCAGGGAATGTGGTGGTTTAGAGTGAGGACATGGGGCATTGTTTCACACCTCTGCCCTGAAGCCCCCTCCATGTACCCCTCTAATGGGCTCAGCAACAGAGGGGGTCCTGGCTTAGCTATTTGTGGGCTCAGCTGGCCTTGGCCTAGCAGGGACTCTGGGCCCCCCGCCCAGAGTGGAACTCAATGCTGCCCCTTGTTTGTCCGCCCCCAGAAGCCGAGGACACGGCCCAGTGCCCGGTGTTGGCAGAACCTCCATTCTGCTCCCAGCTGCAGGAGGACCTGGCAGGGCAGGTAGGGTTGGAGCCAGCCGGAGGCAGCTGCTGGAAATTGGGGGTGGGTGGTGATGAGCTCCTAGAGGTACTTGATTTGTCCACAATCCTGGCTGTGGGGCCGGCATAGCCTGCACATCAGGTAAAACCATTTAATCTCTCAAAAGCTCTCAGGCTTCACAGGGAGCTCAGGCAGCACCCCTACCAGAGTGGGGGGGGGTATCTCACCCTGCTCGGCTCAGCTTCTGCGCTTGGGAGTGGGAGCTCCAGGCTCCGTAGTGGAGTGGGGTGAAGCCCTGCACCTCAGATCCCGTGCCTATCCGGGCCCCAGGGCTAGAAAGCAGGCCAGAGGACTAGAACCTGGGCAGCAGGCCAGAGGCCCCACTCTCCCTCCTCTTTCTTTTCTAAATGCTCCCCCACTCCCAAGGAGTCTTGGTTGAGGAGATGACCTCCTGTTCTCCCTCCTTTGAGTACACAACCAAAGGGAACAGATTGAAATAGCAACTGCAGCAGCAGGGAATTAGGGCACACCAGAAAGAATCCCTCACTCAGTGTCAAGCCCCTTGGGGTCCCTGGTGTCCTAGCATCGGGGCCCAGATATTCTAGAGCCCAGCTCTACAGATTTTTAAAAAATATGTGGCGGTGTTTTTTTTGCAGAAAAATCTTATTCTCATGAGGTGTTCAAAACTTTAGGAGGTGGCACTCAGGGTCGGGGGGTGCTGGGGCCCTAGATCCCTACCTGTCCTGCCCTCTTCTCTTCCATGCCCTTTGGAAACCTAGGGTTCACTTAATCCTAAGTGGTCCTGCGGTGGTAGAATCCCCCTCAAGTGCCCTGGATCCTGAGGGAAGTAACTCACCTTCCAGATTCCTTTGCTCTAAATGTGAGGTTCATCCAGTTCATTCTAACTGACTGTCTCCCAAACTGGCTTTATTGTGAGAACAGTAGATCACCATAGTCGTTCCTGTATATTCTGGTTCAGGAGATCTGGGGGACGGCCTCAGTCTGGATTTTAACAAGTTCCTCAGGTGATCCTGGCGGTTGCAGGCAGTGTGGGTTTCACTGAAATTCCTGACGCTGCACCTGCAGCTCCTTCTGCTGCAGCTCCAAGGCCGCAGCCCCTTTCCTTCTCCGGCCTTCATGAATCCCCAGCACCCGCTTTCCAAAGGGGCGCTGAAGAGGGGAGTAGGATGTTTGTTTGAAGGAGCTGGCTTGCGTCTCAGGAGGCAGGGGTCACTGGGGGCGCTGGGGACAGCGTAGGAATAGCTGAGGCTGAATGGGGCCGGGGGCAGAGGTGTGAGGAGAGAGCCACAGCAAGGCCATCAGTCTTCCATCTGGGATTAGGCCGGATAGGGAATGAGGGCGGGTTTGCTCCGTTAGATAGGAGCGAGCGTGGCGGTGGCAGGTAAAATGGGCCTCCAGGAAAACACCAAGAACGGGACAGAGGGGAGTGGAGCTGTCCTGGGTGGGGCGGTGAGGAGATCCCACCTGGACTCATACAAGGCCGCATAGTGAGATGGGTAGAGCAGGCCCCGACTCCCTTCTAGTGATCTCCCTGGGGTGACTCTTGGCAGACTCCTCATGAGACCCTCGTGAAGCCCGGGACAGCTCTGGGCACCCGGGTGTGGAGGGGAACCCTAGGCCCCCTGCTCCGTCTACCTGAGCTTTGGGCTTTGGGTGTAGCCGCAGGCAGCTCAATCTTGGTGAGGCGCCAGGGTGGTGCCTCCCCTGCCCAGCACCCTGGACAGCGCCTCATGCTGGGCCTTGGGGATGGCTGCCTGGGGCCTCCCTTTGGCTGCTTTGGGGTGGCCTTTGCTATGGAAAGCTGCCCTGCCTTCCCTCTTAATTTCCCTGAGTTCCCCCTTAACTTCCCCTCTAAAGGCAGCCCCAGCCTGGCGCCCTCCATTAAACACAAATTCACGCTGTCTGTGAGAACTTGGGAAGTGGCAAGGGCTCAGTCAGCCGTCAGCCTGGGGTTTTGTGTCCATCATTCACCAGCAGAGAGGAAGGGGACTTGGAGGGGAGACTAGACCCTTCTCTAGTTCCTCCCAGCCTGGCGTTTCCTCGATGGGCTTTGGTGAATTCTGGGGAACACGAGACATATAGAGGTAAGGGGGGAGACAGACAGGAGCACATGGAGTAGCTGGGGTTCAGGGGAGAGGCGAGTGGGGCTGACCTGAGTAGGGCAGTAAAGAGGCCACAGCCTGACCCAGACTCCATGTGGAAGTTCCTGAAAATATCATCTCCGCTATGCTCCTGTGCCCAGGCAGGCCGCCCGGTGCTGCTCCACTGGGCCTCAGACCTCCCCGACCCCCACCTTCCCGGCACCTGCCTTGTCTGACTATTCCCTCATTTCTTTATCTGCCACCAGAACTAGTGGTGTCCCATCCAACATAGGGTGGATGCAGTGACTGCTATGGATGAGGATCAATTCCCATCTGCACTGCCCGAGGAAAGCGGTGCCACCTGGGACCCCAGCCTGGAGCCTGTGGAGGAACCTAGGGTCCAGAATGGAGCGGCGCCCAAAGAGGACCTGAGTAGTAGCCACAGCAGCCTGGGCTATGAGGCACAGAGCACCCGGGTGGAGACTGAGGAGCCCCCAAGGGGCCTGGATATGGCCCTCCATGGCCTCAGCCTTGGCCTCTCCCTCATCAACGGCCTAGCCCTCGGGGCAGATTCAAATATTCTGGAAAATTCAACAGAGTCCAGGCCCTGGAGGGCTGGTGGATTGGCAGAGGGGGATGATACCTTCAAGGGCCTCTGTCCAGACACTGAGGACGCTCAGCTGGGGTAAGTGGGTGTCTGGGGGTGGGGGCTCACCAGATTGCCAGCTGCAGTGCTGGACCTTGCCACTTAATCTCTCTGGCTCTTGTTCTCTCATATATAAAATGGGAATTTCATGTCCTCTTTTGCCCAGTTTCTGGGTGTTTGGGGGAGGTAGAAGGATCTCTAAGACTACTTGTTCTATTGCGGCCTCTTATCCCCAACTCCCAAGCTATCATGGCCTATTTCCATGTGGAATTAGCAGCACCCCCCCTCTACACCAGGCTGGACCTTAGAGAATGCCTTGACGTGGAAGGCCGTGCAGCTGCCCCTCTGCTTCCTGGAGATGAGTTTCCAAATGCTGAGGCTGACCTTGAAGAGCTGGCTTTTGTGTTCATCATGGTCAGCTACTTCTCACCTCAGTCCACCCAGAAGCTCTACCAGGATCACGCTCCATTACAACCCCCAGGCATTACAGCCCCATTTCTATCATCCGAACAAGGCTGGAGACCGCCAGTATCTTGGAAGTGCCAGTTGGACCAAGGAGGTGGGGGTTGGGAGGGGAATGTTTAGAAGACCCCGGGAGGCTGTGAAAGGCATCTCGAAGGCACTGAGCTGCACGGCGCCTGGGTAGGCGAGTGAGAGGGGGCACCGTGAAGCTGTGCTCGAGGACATGTGTGCGCCTGGTGTGTGCATTTTTGAGGGCACATATCAGCTGCACGTGGGCATAGAGGGCTGTGTGTGCAGATCTCCATGGGTAGGAGTGTGGGTTCCTGGGCGTGGTGCTGTGCGTGCAGGGGGTGTCGTGTTCTTAAGAGGGTTTCCATCCAGGCTGGGCCTACGTGGCTGTGGGGTGCACAAGGGACAGGACTTCTTAGAGCTCACAGTTGTCTCAGGCAGCAGATGTATTTGGGGTGAGTGAAGTGGGGACAGGTGGAGGTTTGGAGATTGGGCTGATGGTCTTTCAGGTGCTGTCAGAGCCACCCCTCAGGTTTGCCCCAGAGTGCGAGAGGGGAGCAGGAGGTGGTGGTGGGGAGACCTGCTGTTCGTGGTTCATGGTTCTGACCGTCAGTTGAGAACCCACCAAGGGCAGGGCTCTGTCTTATGTTTGGGTATTTTTCCTGGCACAAGTGTCTTTGCAGGGCAAATTTTGGAGGTCTTCTCTGGTATCTGCTTTGGCAGCCACTGACGCTCCTGCCTCCTCCCCTCCTCCTGGAGGCCTGAGAGGCGACCTCCACCCCAGCCCCCCTGTCCAGCATCCTGCACCTCCAAGACTTCCATCCCCTCCCCACTTCCTTCTTTGGCCTGAGAAGCGTAGTGAGGCTGCGGTCAGCTCCCGCTGGACCTCGAGTGGGGGCATGGCAGTGGCGCTAGCCTATGCTCTCAGCCAGTGTGTTGCTCCTGAAGTGCACTGAGACCAAATCATCTGCATTGGGGATGATTTAAGGGGATGGGCACTGCCCAGGCCTCCAAACACAACTCAGTCTCTGCTCCACAGCAGGGACTGGGCGATGGCAGGGTAACCAGATCCTCGGAGGGAGAGCAGGGGGTCCGTCTTGTAAGTCATGGACTTTGATTTCTCTGAAATGGACCAGGCTCAGTCCGCCTCTCCCTGTCTGTATCTCTTGGGGTGTCTGTGTCTCCCTCTTTCTTTGTGCCTCTGTATTACTCCTTGTCTCTGTTTTAGAGGCTCCTGTATCTCTTTTCTCTGTCTCTTTCTTGTCTCATATCTCTTCCTCTCTTCTCTATTTTAACTTTCTTTAGTTTTGCTTTCCTCTTCCATCCTGATTTCCTTGCTAGCTGAGCAGGAGTTCTCCCCGGGGGTACCCCAGTTCATCTGTCTGGGATGGTCTATTCTAGGTGCGGGGGGTACAGAAGAGAACAAAACATACAAAAATTCCTGCTTTCATGGCACTTACAGTCTAGTGAGGGAGCGATGAGAAGTCATTAAGATAATATACATGTCTATAAAAAATAAAGTAGAAAGAAACGACTGGTTGTTCCCTGGCCTTGTGTGAGGGGAGCTGGGTGATACCGAAGAACGGAGATAAACGGGGAGCAGACGGAGTATCACTTGTAAGGGGCGGAGAGAAAACGAAGAGCTGAGGGTGGAGAATAAGGAGAGGGGCCAGTGTAGCGGGTGGTGTCACCTGCCCCCATCAGCCTCTCCGAGGAGGCGACATTAGGGTGAGGTCTGAGAGCTGGGCTGTGGTCGGCTGAGAACTTTATAAGTTGTGGGGACAGCAAAATCATGACCAGGTGTGACGCCAGATATGATGACCCTGGGGAGCCGGTGCTTTTCTAGGAGCCAGAGAGCGATCCCCTTGGGCCAGCCTGGAGGAAGAGGCTTGCTTCCTTCCTTCCTCCCTTCCATGCTTTTGTGGGCTGGTTGTAGCTTGGACATTGGTGGGGTGGGGGTGGTGGTGAAGCCATTCCTGACATTTTCATTGCTGCACCCCAGTACCCAGTCCAGCCTCCTGCACCCAGTGCTTGTGAATACTAGCAGAAAGGATAAACAGGGCGCAGTCTGTGGGCACTGCCCTCACACCCCACCCCCCCATCAAGCTCCCAGATGAGAGTTGATGCAGGGTCAGTACCTGCATCAGTAATGGGGGACCCGCAAGATGGTGACCTGTCCTTGCCTCCTGCAGTCTGGGTGGCCCTGGAGAGCCGGATGTGCGAGATGGCTTCAGTGCCACATTCGAGAAGATTGTGGAGTCGGAGCTGCTGCAGGGCACCCAGTACAGCAGCCTCGACTCCCTGGATGTGCTGAGCCTCACGGATGAGAGTGACAGCTGTGTCAGCTTCGAGGCCCCCCTCACGCCCCTCATTCAGCAGCGGGCGCGTGATAGCCCTGAGCCAGGTGCTGGCTTAGGTATGGGGGACCTGGGGTCTGAGGGGGACGTGGGAGCAGCTGGTGGCGATGGGGAGCTGGGCAGCCCCCTGCGGCGCTCCATCTCCAGCAGCCGCTCAGAGAACGTCCTGAGTCGCCTGTCTCTCACGTCCATGCCCAACGGCTTCCACGGAGATGGACTCCAGGGCCCAGGCGGGGACGAGGAGGATGATGAGGACACGGACAAGTTGCTGAACTCGGGCAGGTGAGGCAGGGCCCAGGCTGGGAGCTGGGAGAATCACTGAGCAGATGGGGGAATGGAGGCCGCGTGGAGGCAGAGCAAGTTAGGGTGACCTGGTTCCAGAGGGAACAGATGGCTCCAGGGTGACTGACCATCCTCTGCAGCCAGATGCCCAGAGCCCAGCCTGGGGTGGCCCGGGGCCTGCGCTGTGGGCTCGTGTAGCGTAATGATCTCTCCCGAGGGGCTCTTCTCAAAGTCTGACTTGTGTCCCTCCTGAGTAGCTTTTTCCCTACTCTGGCCCCTGTGTGGGCTTTCAGAACCCCGGGGAGACCTACTGGCCCCACCCAGGGCCTCTGAGCCCTCTCCTCTACCGCTGTCTTCTGTCTGCAGTGACCCCAGCCTGAAGGACGGCCTGTTGGACTCAGACTCGGAGCTGAGCAGCTCGGAGGGGCTGGAGCCTGGCGGCACAGACCCGTTGGCCAATGGCTGCCAGGGGGTCAGTGAAGCTGCCCGCCGGCTGGCCCGCCGCCTCTACCACCTCGAGGGCTTCCAGCGCTGTGATGTTGCCCGGCAGCTGGGCAAGAAGTGAGTTGGGTCCCCCGCACCACTCTACCAGCGCCCCAGTGTCTTCCTCGGTGGTGTGAGTGGCTGCCATCAGGTGCCTAGAGCTGGGGGCTCCCAGTAGTCCCCAAGAACTCCTCCTCCTGCCTCTGTCCTCATTCCTGTCTTGCCCTAAATCTGTTTCCTTTCTGGGATGCTTGGGTGGGAACCTGAGCTCTCAGGGAGGAGAGGTGGTGCTGGGGCGGCCACTGGTGCTGGGGAGTGGGGTGTGCCGTGTGGTTATGGGCTGCCAGGGATGGTTATGGGACGGAGTGGTCAGATGGGCGATGGCCTGCCCAGTGGGTTCAAGGCCTGGGCTGGGAGTGCCTGGAACCCAGGAGCTGGGGAAGGGTTGCTTTCTCCACTGTCTGCTGGGATCAGCTCAAGGTGTGGAAGCCACCAAAGCACTCGCCCTGGACTTGGGACTCGGGGGAAGGGTACTCACCATCTGGGAGTCCTGGGGGAGTTGTGGGTTGGGGATGGGTCCTTTACAGGCCAGTGTCTTTAAATCTGGTGGCTGCTGCTCAGGCCCTACTCCGACTCCTTCAGCGGTGCTGACACACCAGCCGCTCCTTTCTTTTTCTTTAATTAAACTTTGTTATGAAAATTTCAAACTTACACAAAAGTGGAGAAAATATTTAACCCCTATATACACGTTACTCACCTTCAGAGTTACCAACATTTTTTTTTTAAAGATTTATTTATTTATGCATACAAGAGCTGGGGTACAGGCCAGAGATGGGAGGAGGGTGAGAGGATTCACCAGAGCCAGAGCGGGGAGCAGAGCAGGCAGAAGGACCGAAGTACACTGCTGAGGGGAGCAGCGGGCGGCAGGAGAGGTCTGCTGTGCTATGTGGGTTGCTCCCTGGCTGGCTGGGGATTGAACTTGTGCTGCAGAGGCTGTGGACCACTTCATAGTGTGGTGCTTAACCCCTTGCGCCATGAGGGAGGCCCCAGTTACCAACATTTTTTGATTTTTGTTTTAGCTATTGTGCCCCCCTTGCCACAGCTTTTTAATTTTTTTCCATTTGTTGGCATATTTAATTTATTTATTTAAAGATGTATTTATTTATGCATACAAGAGCTGGGGTATAGGCCAGAGATGCGGGGGGTGAGAGGATTCACCAGAGACAGAGCGGGGAACAGAACAGGCAGACTGACTGAAGTACACTGCTGAGGGGAGCAGCGGGCGAGCCAGGAGAGGACTGCTGCACCATGTGGTTTGCTCCCTGGCCAGCCAGGGATCGAACTCGTGCTGTAGAGTCTGCAGACTGCTTCATAGTGCGGTGCTTAATCCCGACACCACCAGGGAGGCCCTGTTCGCATATTTTAAAGTGTATTTCATGGCCTCCCCGGTGGTGCAGTGGTTGAGTGCTGGATTGAGAAGCTGCCCACAGCCTCTGCAGCGCCGGTTTGATCCCCGGCCACCGGAGAGGGTCCCACATGGCGCGCAGACCTCTCCTGCCGCCCGCTGCTCCCCTCAGCAGTGTACTTAGTCAGTCTGCCTGTTCTGCTCCCCACTCTGGCTCTGGTGAATTCTTTCACCCTCCCATGCTTCTGACTGTACCCAGTGCTTGTATAAATAAATAAATAAATCTTAAAAAAAAGTGTATTTCAGACACTGTCATTTATTCCATAAATACTTTCGTATGTCTGCTTAACTGATAAAGATTTTTGACATAATCATCATTCCATTACACTCTCACAAAATGAACAAAAAATCCTTTTTATCTCTACCATTTTTTCACTTTTCTCTGATAGTTTAAAAAATGTGGATTTGTTCAAATCAGAATGCTTTGGTGACATTTGGCCAGTCTGTCTCTTAGTTCTCTCCTAAGCAGCAACCTCCAGTCCTCTTCCTTTTTATAAGTCAATTTTTATTTATTTACCATTTATTTGCAGAATGATATAATTTTAGAAGAGCTTCACACTTGACACATGCACAAGCTTCACCCCCCTCCACCAAGCTCAGTGCCACGTTTCCTTTTTTTTTTTTAATGCCCGGTATTTGTTGAAGAAACAGCCATTTGTCCTGAAGATCTGCCCTGCTTTGGATGTGGCACCGCATGGCGGTCTTTCCCGTGCTCCTGTATTTCCCACATCTCCTGTAATAGGAAGCCACTGAGCGAGGCTCAAGTAGATTCCGGTGGAAATTTGCCCTCTTCTTCGGGGAGAATTCAGCCCTGCAGTCTTCTCAAATACTCTGCCAGGCCTCAGGACACCCCTGCCTCCAACTCCTTTTCTCAGTCTCCTTCACCAGCCATGTTTAAGGGGGCTGCCTCCCTGCTCTCCCGCTGCCTGCCGGCTGCCTGTGCACCCCTTCCGCAGTGGGCTCACCCCCGTCCATCACGTCGGGATTCACCTAATCAGCTGTGGGCTCTCATGTTGGTGCCTCCTCCTGAGCTCAGACGGCTCCCCCAGAGGCAGCCTTCTCTGTTGTGGCCCACACCTGTTCCCTTTCCATGTCCTGTGATCTGTCGCCAACCTTTACCCCCCCACCCCCAGTGCTCTCCAGCACTGCTCCTGCAGCCTCCCATGTGGCTCCACCCTCCACCGGGCACATGGCATTCCTCTCACCCCTCCCTGCTGCATCACACCCTCCAGAGTCAAGTCCTGATCCTGCCCGTGGCCTTCGGCCCTCTGCCTGCCTCTCTCTTGCTGTCCCCATGCCTGCTGTGTGGCTGTGGCCGCACGGCCCTGCCCGATTGGGTGTGAGCCTGTTCCTCTTCTGGGTACACTCTACTCTTCCTCTCTCCCCTTTCGCTGACTTGCTCTTTCTGGGAGATGTCGGCTGAGATATTATATGGCCCCCAGCCCAAGGTAGAATGGTCAGAGCTCCACTAGCCAGTAGAGGAAGGCGGCCTAGGGGGCGAGCAGGTCTCTGGGTTTAGGGGGGTTGCAGGGCCCTCTGTCCACACTCCCCCCATTGTCTGCTGTGCCAACTTCTAATGAACACCTGTGCTCTCTTGGCAGCAATGAATTCAGCAGACTGGTGGCCGGGGAGTACCTCAGCTTCTTCGACTTCTCAGGCCTGACTCTGGACCGTGCACTCAGGTCAGCAGGGCTGGGGGGCAGAGTCCACCAGTGGTACAGGGGGCCCCCTGGGTTCTCATGCCGACTCTATTGTACACTTGCCTTGCAACCTGGGGCAAGTGTCGTAGTGCCTCTGGGGAGGCTGTGGGGTGAGTGCGGACCACCTGCAGCAGAGGAAGGAGGCACCAGGCTTGAGCACACACTCCCTGCATTCCATCCCCACAAATGAGGAACTCCACCCACGCGGAAAGAGACTTCTCCACAGTCCTTGAGGGAGGCAGTGGTACAAATGGGATTTGATCTCAGGTCTTGTTGGTGTGTGGAGGGTAGGATGCCAATGGGGTTCAGGTGCAGACCCCAGAGGCGGAGGATGTGGGGTAGGGCCTGCAGTGGTGTCTAGCAGGCTGGGTAGCAGGGCCCAGCCCAGAGTCCTCAGGCCAGAGCCCTTGCTTGGGTAAGCCTGGGGCAGGTGGGAAGACCTTGTCGTGTCCACATGTCTCACTCTTTAAAAAAAACTACTTTCCATTCTTTTCTCTCTGCTTCACTTGGGATATTTTCCATTAACCTGCTTCCAATTCACGGATCCTTTTCTGTATCTGATATGAAACCCATTCATCGAGTTTTTACTTTCTGTTATATTTTCCAGTTGGAGAAGTTCCATTCTGTTAAAATTTAGTTTTTAAAGATCTTAAGTCTCTGGGGAATTCCTCACCTTTTAACTTGTTTCCCCCTATTTCCTTCTCTTTTCTTTACCATAGTGGTCATAGTTAGTTGAAAATTCTTGTCTGCTCACCTCAATATCTGCATCATCTCAATTACCTCTCTTTCTTTCTTTTTTTTTTTGCATTTCTCTTTTTTTAAAATTTGAATTTTATTTTTATATTCCCCATACAATTACAACCCCCTTATTTTGACCCCGATCCCTCCTTTCCCCGCCCCCCACCCCCCCATAGAGTGTCTCTGGTTCATAGTTGTTTGTTGATTTTGATTTTCACTTTCTTATAGTTATTCTTTTTCCTGGCCCCTTATTTAAGTTTTCTAGATTCCTGCTATGAGTGAGACCATCCGGTATTTTTCTTTTTCTTTTTGGCTTATTTCGCTGAGCATGATCCCTTCCAGCGCCATCCATGTTGCTGCAAATTGCATGTGTTTATCTTTTTTGAATGCTGAGTAATATTCCATGGTATATATGGACCACATCTTCTTGATCCAGTCATCTATTTTTGGGCATTTGGGCTGTTTCCAAAGCTTAGCTGTTGTAAACAGTGCTGCTATAAACATAGGGGTGCAGGTGCTCTTTGGAATTGATGTTTCTGTGTCCTTTGGTGAATTACCTCTCTTTCTGTTGTCATTTTCTATTCTTTTGGTTTTCACCACATAGTATGTCTCCCTGCATGCTTAGCAATTTTTTTATTTAGTTGCTGTTTATTTTGCATAGAATATAACAGCACTAGAGAGCTTTGCCCTAATCCAAGCAGGCCTGAGCTGATGGGAGCTGTATGCTGCCTGGGAGAGATCAGGTTCACCCCCTTTATGGGGTGAAGGCCTGGGGGGCTTTCCTCTGGGAGCCTTGAGTGTTCACAGGGGCGGGTACTTTTGGTGGGTCCTGAATCCTAATTTTGTCTCCTCAATGCAGCAAGTGTGTCAAAAACAAGAAAACAAACAAACAAAAACCTAACCCAAATCCCTTGATTTCTCAGAGGCTTTCTGTTTAGCTTTTCAGCATCCTACCCTTACAGCGTCTGAATTTGGCAAATACCTCAAAGGGAAAACTAGCCGTGTGTTTATAGCTCCTCAAAGATGCAGGTTTGTCTCCTCAGCTCCCTGCAGCCACCAAATGTTTTGCCTTTAGCCTGCGCCCATAGTCAGTGAGGCCCTTGGGGAAAGGCCCGTAAGCCAGTCCTCCTTACCCAGTTCTCTCCTCTCTGGAGCCTTGGCCCTTTTGGTCTTTGTCGCAGTTTTCGGTGAGCAGAAGATCTGGGTTCTATCTAGCTGTTCTCTTTGTTCTTGGGAAGTGTCGGTCTGCCCCAGCCACTCCAGCCCAGTTGAGTCTGACGTTGGCATTGGAAGTAGGAAGATGGGTCGGGAAGGGGTCGAGGGTCAGCTTGTGAGCAGAAGAGCAGGGGCTGGGCTGGCAGAGCTTGTGCGGCCTCCCCAAGGATTTCAGTTGAACTGCATAGGCACTGGGGAGCCACAGAGGGTGTTGGGTTTAAAGCATCCTTTTGGGAGGCAGTGCTGACCCAGCATACGCCTTTCATCCAAAGGCGTGCAGGTTTCTGAAGAGGGTCAGATAGGAGAGGACAAGGTGAGGCTGGGCAGTGGGCCAGGGGAAAGAGTGGTGTCAGAGGTTGCAGAGAGAATAGAGGAGAAGGTCTGGGGCTGCCTACGTGCAGAGGAAAAGGGGGACAGTGGGGCAGCCTGAGAGTCTGGAGGTGGCTGTACTGGGTTGGGTCTTGGTAAGGACTCCCTAGGGAAGGCGAGTTTGTGGTGGGGGGAGGACCAGGGATGTGTGGTCAGGCTGGAGGGGAGCGGGGCTAGACCGTCCTAGTGGAATATGAGAAAAGGGAAGGACCAGTTCTGGGGACCAGCTGGGGGGAAAACAGGAAGTAGGAGAGACAGAGAGGAGGAGAACTAGATGGCAGGTAGGAGCGTGTACTTGTATCGCAGTCTAGTGATTGGGCTTGAATAGAGTGGTCTGCAGTTTTTGGGTGCTTTGGGTTGCCCCAGGGGGTATGGATTGGCCCCAAGATGGAAATTTCAGGTGTCAGGTGCCTTAGGAACAGCGTGAGGAAGAAGATAGCAGGTGGGCTTTAGAGCCGCTTTGAGTCAGAAGGCAGATGCGCTATAGCAAAGCCGTGGCAAAAAGAGGAACAAACCTGCCTCTTGAACTGCAGACACAGGGGCCCCAGTGGGCTCCAAACCTGCAACTTCCTTTCCCAAGAGAAGGGGCACTCTCAGGCCCTAGTTAAGGGACCCCTGTCTTATCTCTTAGCTATTCTGGTTTTGAGGTTACCTGCCAGGATCCCTGAGAGCTGATGACTTTTCACTTGGACCTTGAGGGGGGATGGTGAGCTGCCCAGAGGAGGAAAGGACCCCCGTGATGGGTTTAAGCGGGGGTGAGTCTTGACAGCATGTGTGCTCAGCAAGATCACTCAGTGTCAGCAAGGGGGGCTGTGAGGAGAGGTTCAGGGGGCCACCTGTCTGTATGCTCTTGTGGGGGCCCCGGTATCTGACCACAGTGGAGGGGAAGAAGGAGGGACTGAGCTCTAGAAGAACAAGCCATTGGGACTTGGTGACAGTTCAGTCTTGGGGTGGAAAAGAGTGAACGCGCCAGGATGGCCTGGTCTCAGCTGAAGGCTTGAGGAGGCGAGGAAAGACTGGGGAGCAAGGGAAGAGGTGGGGACAGTCTGGGCCCAGGAGCGAGGTGTGGGCAATCAACCTGGAGAGCTGCTGTGGGGCTTGTCTGTGTTCTTCACACTCCCCCCGCCCCGCCATCTGCCCCCTGCCTGCTTCTGATTCCGGGCTCCCTGGCCTCCACCCTCCGGAGGCTGTCCTGGGGGCCAAGGTGCAGGGGTGCTGGAGCCTTGGCTCCCCCAGGCAGGTTTGTGTGTTGTGTGTGTGAGGGAGCTCCTACCTGCATGAGGACTGAGCCTGACTCAAGTGTTCTGGGGGACCTTCAGCTTCCGTGAATTTTCCCTCCCCCTCCCCAGAACCTTCCTAAAGGCCTTCCCATTGATGGGGGAGACGCAGGAGCGCGAGCGGGTTCTCACACACTTCTCCCGCCGGTACTGCCAGTGCAACCCTGATGACAGCACCTCGGAAGGTAAGACTGCCTGCCCCGCTAGCCCCTCCTGGGCAACCCTGCATCCTCCTGCCCCGTCCACCTGCCATACCTGTCCTGCTCTGTGATGGTGGATTAGTAGACTGTGGCCCACGGGTTATGTCTCATTTGGACATGTCTCACCCATGGTCCTTGCCTGCGCCTCCATCCTAGTAATAGATTTAGTCCTGCATATTTTTGTTCTCCCTGGTCCCATCACACTGACAGTTCTTGGTGTGGTGGGAGAGTTGGTGTGGGGTCTGGGCTGGGCCTGCTTAGGGGCAGGACTTTCTCTATGGACAGACACAGGCCATGGCAGGGACACAGGCCAGGACCCACAGCTTTTCTGGGGCTGAGATTTGAGACCAGTTTGGCCATAGGAGGCAGGTGTCTGGGCTAGAGCAGGCCCAGGGTGGTCAGGTTCCCACTGAAGGAGGGGCAGGCCCTGGCCTGGGATGGGAAAGTCACTCCGGTGCTGCAGTGGGGGCAGAGCAGGGGGCATCACACAGGCCCTGGGCCCTGAGGTCTGGTGGGCAGCTGGCCTGTTCCTTCATCCAGGGGACAGGTGGGTGGCGCCGGTTGGCAGGTTGGGCATTCATTCTGAGGAGCCACATCTCTTGTTTAGATGGGATCCACACTCTCACCTGTGCCCTGATGCTGCTTAACACAGATCTGCATGGACACGTGAGTCGGGGAGGCAGGGAGCGGGCGGTCTTCTCACTAAGTCACCCAAGTTTTCCCAGGGCTGGCCCTTTCTCCACCCTTTTCTGAGGCCTCCTGTTCAGTGACCACGTTTCTTTTAGCAGAACTGGGAGTTGGGTGACTCGGCTTCTAGTCCTGGTCCTGCCCTAGTTTTATCCACCTGGCATCTGCCCGCGTCTCTGTCCCTAGGCAGGGCAATGCGAGTGGGGGGCACACAGGGCTTTCGGGCTGAGACGTGCATCCTGGCGTGTCCAAGACAGACATGGCTGGTGGAGCATCACCCTCCCGCAGGCCTGGCTGTGGCCCCAGCTGAATGGGAGTTTCCCTCAGAGGCATTCTCCTCACCCCCTCACCCCCCATTAGGCAAACAGTGAGGTGATTTGTGGGGGTGCCCAGGCTGACTGGTCAGGGCCCTGGTGTGTCTCAGTGCTGCTCATGACTCGGTAACTCCTTCTTCTTTCCTCTGTCTGCTCCGGGGACCCCCTTTGGGCTCTCTTGCCCTCCCTCAGGTGGTAAGTGGAGCTGGTGGTGTGCATGCCCATGAGCCTAGCCCCTCCATCTCCATGTTACCCTTGTATGTCCCCATCACACCATCTGGCCCCACCAATCACCAGCCCTCATCACTCATCCAGGGGTGGTCAGAGCGCTCCCTTGAGTGGGGTGCATTCCAGTGACTCATGGGGGCAGCAGGCGGCTAGCCTGTCTCCAGAGAGAACCAGAAAATTCCAGGAAAAGGAGGGTGAAGGAAGAGCCGCGACTGCAGAGCTGCTTGGCCTCCGAGTGGTGGCTCTGCGGCCTGTGCGGCAGCCCTTCCTGGGTCTCAGGCCCTTCCTGGACCTGTGAGGTGGGTAGGAGGACCCCCCCACTGACATGAAGCTGCTGAGAGAGTGATAAATGTGACAAACAGGGTTTGGCACCTAGTAAGGATTTCCTTGTGGATGGTAGTATGTAAGAAAAATGAGAGCGTTCATTATTTTTATTAAAATTTAAATGATGGAGAGCATGGGGTCCAGCCTGCAGATCCCCAGAGGTTCAAGAACAAGAAGGCTGCGGCCTGGAGGCAGCCTGAGTGGCTGCGTGGATATTGCGGTGACTTCAGTGGGACGGGTAGTGCTGACGTCCACCTGGACCTGCGGCCTGAGTGTGGAGCCAGCATGAAGTGTGACCTCCCTGGGTCTGTCACCAGAGCTCAGGCCTCTTCACCAGCTGGCACTCCTCTAAGGTGCTCAGTGGGTTTGTCTACGGGGACTGAGTGTTGCTGGTGTGCCTCAGAAGGAGGATGAAATACACCCCTCACCTCCCCTCTCCACCCAGGGTTGAGCCTGAGGGCAACCGCAGCCCTGGCTGCTCCTCACCAAGGCTTAGAACCGCTAACAAGGGTGAAAGTCACTGTTCAGTGGGCCCCTGCTGAAAATACCCCTGAGCAGGGTGGCCGTAGTTGCTCGAGACCCCACGTTCATGGAAGTTGCCAAGGAACCTCAGTACCGGCAGGGCTCAGAGTGGCTGAACAGCCCACGCCCTGCTGCTCATATTTGATGCCAGCAGACTTTGTGCCTGTCTTTCTGGAGGTGGACATCAGGGTAGGGTCCTAGGCCCTCTGCATTTCTCCACACGACAGCTCTGTGACCTGGGTCACGTTCCTGACCCCACTAAGCCTCAGTTTCCCCATAGTAAAGTCCCTGTGAGGCTCAAGTGCAGCACCGTGGAGCACCTGGCACATGTTGGGGGGTCGCAGTTACTGTGAGCTCTTCGAAGGACCTGGGTGGAAGCAGCAGCCCTGCCCTGGGCTTGCCCCTCTCCTGCGCACCTCACTCTGGCCCTCCTCAAAGAGAGGCTGGGCACCTGGTGAATGTAGGGATTGCGGGAGAATGGGGCCTGCTAGGGTCCCAGAAATAGCTCTGAGAGAGAGGAAGTCATTAAAGGGGCTGGCAAAGGGTGTAGACACACACTCTTGAGATGGACACAACTTGTTGGAGTAGCCTGCAAGGCTTGCTGTAGGATGAACCTTTTACTCGAAGGACTGAGTGCCTCTATGTTCTCTGAAGAAGGAAAGGGAACCCTGCCTCAGGGGCCTACCTGCTGGTTAGAAGACCTACACAGGAAATGAGTGATTACAAATAGGCCTCTCTGAGGAGGCAAGGTTTGGGCAGAGACCTGGAGGGTCAGCAGGAGCAGCCACAGGAAGATCAGGGTCCAGGCAGAGGACCTGGGAGGTTGTGCCCCTGTCCGGCTGTCGTGAGCAGTGCTGCTCTGGATGGCTGTGCAAGTTTTTCTTTGAACACCTGTTTTCAGTTCGATGCTTACTAGTGGGCCGCTGGGCCACATGGTAACTTTTTTTAACTTCTGGGGTGACCGCAAAAATCCCCATAGCAGCTGTTGTCTGAAATGATGGTGGTTTGGACAGGCAGGGACTGAACATAGCGAGAAGGGCCCAGTGAGGAGGACCGTTCAGTGCAGTCGGCCGGGGCCTGCTGGTGGGACTGGCTAGTGAGAGGCGGGAGGACAGCCTCGGCATCTGGCTGGATGGGGGGCCCGCTTCCTGGGTAGGGAAGAAACTTCTCTGCGTGTGGGAGGGTTGTGAGTGGAAGAGGTGGGGCTCTGGTCCTGCTTTTGACCTGTTATTTTTGAGTTGCCTACTGGACCTCACCCTGGGGCTGCAGGTCAATGAATGCAGGCCCAGAGGAGAGGCGCGGGCATCAGAGAGCAGAGGGCTGGGGTGGCCCTCTGTCCTGATGAAGTTGGAGCCCTGGGGCATGCTCTCAGGGGGAGGCGCTGGCTGGTGGCCAAGTCCTCTAGTGCTGCCTGCATAGAGGTCAAGCACTGCGGGTCTGTTAGACTTAAGTGGCCTGTTCAGCCACCATTATGGTTACCTGCAGTTCTGCATTCTTATACAAAGGTCAGAACTGCCCAGTCACAGTCATGTGAGCCAAACCTTACAAAGGTGCCTTTCATATCAATCAAGAGCAGAAAGCTTGATCACTCTGGGGAGGGTACGCATCATGAGGTATGACCAGGAACACCCCGGGGGGCCGAGGACTGATGTATGACAGGGGACCCCAGAAGCTGCCCAGTGGAATGCCTTGTTGATAAGATTAGGACCGTGGCCGGAGGTCTGGGGTCTGGTTTCGATTTTAACACTTGGTCATCAAGCTGATAACATGGTCAGCAGCCTCGTGTCCCCCCAAGCCCTAGATGACATTCCTGGTTTCACCTATCCTTTCTCCTTGTCCTCCTAACGCATGTAGCTGATGCTGTAGGATTATTCTATCAATAAGAATGGCCAGGATCTTGCTCTCAGCAGCATCCTGCCTTGTGCAGCCTGTTCCACGACTCCCGTGTCTTTGTCAGTGTGGTGTTGCCCCACGCAACAAAGCACGGCAGCAGGGAGACGCGGGAGGCCGGGGAGTGTGAAAGTGTTTCAAGGGAAGGGATCAACCAACTTCATTAAAGGCGGCCATGAAATCAGGTAAGAGGACTACAGAAAAGTGATTGGGCTGGAAGAGTCATTGGCCGTGTCATTGGGGTATTATCAGCGGAAGGTCAAGGTCATTGGGGACCTTTATAAAAGTGGTGTGGCGGGGGGTGGGGGGCTGTGTGCCAGGTGTGAGGAGCAGAGGATGGCGGCTGAGGGATGGGGCTGTGCACAGCCCAGACTGTGGTTCTGAGTGGAAACCTGGGATGGACCAGTGGCTACAGGGGTCTAGAGGGAGCTGAATCAGATTAGTTTTAGAATCAGATTAGTGCATGCCAAGAGGATGTACCAGGCAGGCAAGGAGAAACTGGTGCAGGAGAGAGCAGGGATAACTGAAGCCTCCATTGTGAGAAGCAGCGGAGCTTAGAGAGGGGCCTGGGTGGGACTGGGGAAAGGTCTCCATTGCCGTGAGCCGGGGGATGGCAGCTCCATTCTCCAGACAGAAGAACGTGGAAGCTTGGTTTAGAATTGAAGATGGCGATGAGGAAAGAAATTCAAGGTATGTTTTGAGGTACAGCCAATAGCACTGTTAGGTGAGTGAATGCTGGGGTGAGGGAGGGCGAGCCATCACGGATGAGCAAGCAGAGTGGAGGTGGTGGAGATGGCTGGGAGAAGCTGTGGCCTGAGGCTCGGCGCTGACACAGAGGAGTTGTTTTTCAGAACAGCTTCATCTCTTTAAACCTTGGTGGCTTGAAGGGTAGCCATGGGGATGCTGGGAGGCGGGCTGGGGCGAGATGGTGGAGGACTTGAGGTTTGGATGCTGTCTCAAGGCATGAAATCTGCCTGTTGGAACCCAAATATTTTTTAGGTTTGGTCTGGATTTGCTAATAGTCACAAAGGTTTCCATGTCCATTGAACTTTTGATTGACCCCGCCTCTCCCCCTGAAGGCTGACGTCTGCTTTCTTTCTCCTTGGCTCCTCATTCTGTTCTTGGGGTACCCTTAGAGACAGGATTGTTCCAGAGCTGCATGGCAGTCATGCCAGACTGATGGCAAGGGCCTGGCTTCTGTAGGGTCAGAGGCCATGATACAGCTTCAGTGTCTGGGTGATGGCCTGGGCGGCACCCTAGAGCCCCTCCAACCTCCACTCTGGGACAGGCTTGGGAACAGGTTTGAGGGTACAGCGCAGGCTGGGAGACCTCGTTGACCCAAAGGGAGGGGGAGTGAGGGCGGAGCTGAGAACTTGGAGGTACCAGATCATCATTGGTACGAGATCATCGAGATCTTCGTTTGGCCTGGTTGTTGTTAAATTTTAAATCAGATAATTTACCTAGAATGATTTCACTTCTTTGCAGTTTGCTGAGTTTTGCTGTTGTGTCTGATCAATATTAGTAGCTGTCTCATGTGGGCTTGGAAAGAGAGTGCACTGGCTCTCACGTCCTGGGTGCTGATTAGGTTAAGTCTTTTAATTGTGTTGTAAAATCTTAGTGGTACAGCAAAGTTTACCAATATAACTATTTTAAGATATACAATTCAGTGGAATTAGGCATAGTCACGTAGAGTATGAACATTCCCACCCTAGTTCTGGAACTTTTCCCTCACCCCAAAAGAAAACCGGGAATCCCTTGTCCTGTCCTTCCAGCCCCTGCTTCTGTCACGGTGGAGCTGCCGGCTGCTCTGGCCCTCTCCTGTAAATGCAGTCACCCAGCATGTGGTCTTTGTGGCACGGTCCCTTCACTCAGCGTAATGTTTGCAAAATCCATCCACCTGGTAGCCAGCGCCTGCTAGTCCTCCGTGTGGCTGCACGAGCCCAGTGCATGGATAGGTCACATTTTGTATATTCATTGTTGAGGAGTATTTGGGTTTTTTCCTATCTTTAGAAAACATTTTTTTTTTTGTCCTTCTACCTTGTGGCTATTGTGAAGAGTGCCCCTCATTCTGTTCCTGGGGTGCCCTTGTTTTTGTTTGAACACCTGTTTTCGGTAGCTGGGTCACGTGGTGAGTCTATATTTGTGTTTTTGAGGAACTGTGAAGCTTTTCCACAGCGACGAAACCTTTCAAAATTCCCCATCATTAATGTATGAGGGCTCCAGTTTCTCCACATCCTCGCCAACACTTATTTCCCTTTTTCAAATGATCGTCAGCCCAGTGGGTAGGTTTTGGTTTGGACTTGTCTTTCCTTAATGACTAATGAGATCAAGCATCTTTTTGTGTGTGGGTTGGCCATTTGTATATCTTCTTTGAGGAAATGTGTATTCAAATCCTTTACCTATCCTTTTTTTTTTTTCCCATGTGAAAAAGCAGTGGTAAAATATGCAAAGTATATTTTTCCCTCTTGATCAATTTTAAGTGTATAGTTCAGTAGTGTGAAGTCAGTTGTGCAGCCAATCTCCAGAACTTTCTTCACCGATATAACACTTTCCCATTGTTCCACCCTGAGCTCTTGGCCAGCACCACTCCGTTTCTGTTTCTGTGAACTTGGATTACTCTACGTAAGTAGAATCATGCAGAGTGTGTGTTTTGGGGACTGGCTGTGTCACTTGATGTCTTCAGGGGTCATCCACATTGAGTAGGTGTCAGAATTTTTTTC